>NC_139229.1:197477828-198046975 GCF_977018435.1 Lepisma saccharinum | reverse complement strand
TTCAACCCCTCATGGTACACGAGCTCCCACTGCCCTGATGGTGGAGGAAGCGAATCTATTTGGACATGAAAGAGCATTATGTGTGGGAGACTATAATTTATACATGTGGTTGCTTGGATGCTTACAGAGGATGCCATAGCTCGTGCGATTGAGGCATTTTATTAAGCACATATTTTGATGAGTGTAAAGAATTAAATAAGTCACAAGGGGCTGAGGCATGGTTCGAATTTCTCGATCTAGGTATGGATGCAGACAGACACGAAGTTTTGTGTGTGGACACAAATGATAATGGAAAAATGCTGTTCACCCCGATAGCATAGTGGTAATGTTGTTCTTGTCTTGTTTCCATCGACAACATAGTGGTTACACTGTCCAATATTAAGAAGTTCTCAAAATTATTCAATCACTCTCTCTCTTCTTCTTCTATCATCTCGGTAACAAAAAAAAAGGTTTTCTCAAACATTTAGACGACTACGAAAACGTTGAAATGTAAAATATTGTTGTATTGTAATCAAAAAAAAATTTGTTGAATATGCCTAACCTAAAATAAAATTCAAGAATTAATAGAGTTAAACATTTGCCACTCTGAAATGGCGACGGCTATCATAACATTATTTTCAGCAGGATAATAATGACAATATTATATATATTAAGGATTAGGCCCGAGGGATTTTTATTCACTATACTTGTTTCTAACCTGTCCACACTGGAAACCGAAAACACAAGTACGAGACACTAACTTGGGAGAGGACATGCAAAAAACTCTGCGGGGCTCATCTTAAAAACTTCAGTAGATGTTTGTCATGGAACTCTCTCCTTAAATTCGATTCGAAAGGCACAAATATTCCGGTTCTTGAATAAGAAGCGCGTATGCCTTCGGAAAGAGAGAAGAAGAAATAAATAAATCAACTCATGCATATTCTTCATGTACGTACGCTTGGTGACAAGAAACAGTATTTTTTTTTCTCTTCAAGAAATTGTTTTCAACTTTTTGCTAGGTGACCCTACAGGAGTGGACGAAATAGCTTATTTATTCAAACTGGAAGCTTGCTTTTTTTCAACAATGGAAAACACATTATTTCCAGTGAAATATCGACTCAACTACCTAGAATGGCTACCACGGGCTTGGTGACTGAATACTAAAAAACTATCGAGCGACTTACTTCACAGCAGTGTCACTTAGTTTCATCAAGAACAGTTCAAGGCTTCCCGGGTGTCCTGCAAGGTTCGGTGGCATTTATTTTTTTAATAGCAAGCAGATGAACTGGCCTTACAATATGAAGACCCCTCTCACTGTGTCGGTTGCAGTTATTTTCTGGTAATTATGTCTTGCCGATGGCGTTGTCGCTTTGTAATCATACTTGGGAGTTATTTTTTTTTATTTTACCTTTCGCGACATGTTCGACTAATCGTGACAATACGTTTCAACCTTTCTGCATAAACGTTGAAACGTTTCAACAAATAAACGTTGAAACGTTTCAACGTTTATTTGTTGAAACGTTTCAACGTTTATGCAGAAAGGTTGAAACGTATTGTCACGATTAGTCGAACATGTCGCGAAAGGTAAAATAAAAAAAAATAACTTCCAAGTATGATTACAAAGCGACAACGCCATCGGCAAGACATAATTACCAGAAAATAACTGCAACCGACACAGTGAGAGGGGTCTTCATATTGTAAGGCCAGTTCATCTGCTTGCTATTAAAAAAATAAATGCCACCGAACCTTGCAGGACACCCGGGAAGCCTTGAACTGTTCTTGATGAAACTAAGTGACACTGCTGTGAAGTAAGTCGCTCGATAGTTTTTTAGTATTCAGTCACCAAGCCCGTGGTAGCCATTCTAGGTAGTTGAGTCGATATTTCACTGGAAATAATGTGTTTTCCATTGTTGAAAAAAAGCAAGCTTCCAGTTTGAATAAATAAGCTATTTCGTCCACTCCTGTAGGGTCACCTAGCAAAAAGTTGAAAACAATTTCTTGAAGAGAAAAAAAAATACTGTTTCTTGTCACCAAGCGTACGTACATGAAGAATATGCATGAGTTGATTTATTTATTTCTTCTTCTCTCTTTCCGAAGGCATACGCGCTTCTTATTCAAGAACCGGAATATTTGTGCCTTTCGAATCGAATTTAAGGAGAGAGTTCCATGACAAACATCTACTGAAGTTTTTAAGATGAGCCCCGCAGAGTTTTTTGCATGTCCTCTCCCAAGTTAGTGTCTCGTACTTGTGTTTTCGGTTTCCAGTGTGGACAGGTTAGAAACAAGTATAGTGAATAAAAATCCCTCGGGCCTAATCCTTAATATATATAATATTGTCATTATTATCCTGCTGAAAATGATGTTATGATAGCCGTCGCCATTTCAGAGTGGCAAATGTTTAACTCTATTAATTCTTGAATTTTATTTTAGGTTAGGCATATTCAACAATTTTTTTTTTGATTACAATACAACAATATTTTACATTTCAACGTTTTCGTAGTCGTCTAAATGTTTGAGAAAACCTTTTTTTTTGTTACCGAGATGATAGAAGAAGAAGAGAGAGAGTGATTGAATAATTTTGAGAACTTCTTAATATTGGACAGTGTAACCACTATGTTGTCGATGGAAACGAGGCAAGAACAACATTACCACTATGCTATCGGGGTGAACGGCATTTTTCCATTATCATTTGTGTCCACACACAAAACTTCGTGTCTGTCTGCAACCATACCTAGATCGAGAAATTCGAACCATGCCTCAGCCCCTTGTGACTTATTTAATTCTTTACACTCATCAAAATATGTGCTTAATAAAATGCCTCAATCGCACGAGCTATGGCATCCTCTGTAAGCATCCAAGCAACCACATGTATAAATTATAGTCTCCCACACATAATGCCCTTTCATGTCCAAATAGATTCGCTTCCTCCACCATCAGGGCAGTGGGAGCTCGTGTACCATGAGGGGTTGAATAGACCTAAAAATCGGTTGGGATGGAAAAAAAATAGATAGAGATCTTTCTCAGATCAGGATAGGCTTGTATTTGCTGTCCTCGGGTTTAAGAAGCCTAGTTAGTTAGTTGGTTGTTTCCCCCTGCACCATTTCAATTTTTGAATAATCACTTGTTAGTTATGAACGCACCGTTGACATCTTGTCTGATTATTTATGTGTTTGGGTTGAGGCTCCGTATTTGCTCGCAACATTTATTTTCTTCTTTTTCTTGTTATATGATTTTTACATTAGAAACAACAGATTTCCATTAACAGTATTTCATGTTATGGAAACATTTAAGTCTATACGCCATCGGAGGTGGGATTGCAACCTACGTCATCCGACAAAAATCAGGATCGGTATTGTAACATTTAATTGCTCAGGTCATTTTTAAATATGTACAGCTATAGGTAAACATTGTAACTTGAGCCCTCAGAGTCGTAGACCGGCAAAAATACACCTCTGTTAATCACCTCGTGTGGGGAAGAGGGACAATTGTAGTTGTTGGTGTAATGCACTTCGAAGCAGACGTGCCCCACTTTTTCAATTTCATCAAAACAACTATTATTCATCCTCATCGTTGCCATTAGCCAAAATAGCCTCGCGTTACAATTTTCGTAGTGATCTCCGTTCGCCCCTTGGCTTTTCGTAGATTAACAACAATCGTCTGAAGTTTGAACTCTCCATACCGTTGCAAGCTGTTTTTGTGATTGTCCGCCTCGATTATTCAAAATACCTCATGTTCGCATATTCAAATACACACAAGTGAAGAGGGTTCATATCACATCAGTGATTTTAAATTGTATTCTCAGGGGCCATGCACACATTTCCTAACATTGTTGATTTGTTGTCGATGAGTTGTGCAGGTACAGCCGTGAAGTTGTTAATAAGACCCAACACAGACAAGTCCCCCCCCCCCCCATCATTGCTTTTCGACATAGTTGTTGACTATCAGTATATCAGTATAGAATAACATGGTGCCATTTTCTGTTTCTGTTTGCCAACAAAGCAAATCTACAGGCCACAGGTTCGAGAAACAAGACATTTTTTAAAAATTCTCCTGCGCATAACATGGACCACCTATAGCAATAATATAATATAGATCAATTTTAACAAATATAATTCAAAATTATGTAGTGAGATTTTGGTTTAGTATTTAATCACAACAGCAAAACAAACTTCACAACTGAAGTTAAGTGCATTTTGCATACATGCAGAAACATAAATTTACGCCCCCGAGGTGGTTGTTGGAAGACTATATACAATAAGACACACCGCCCCATTCTTTACAATAATAAAAATATTGAATAAGTAAGCAGTAAAATAAAATTCTTTGTTTCATTTTGATGTGAACAAAAATTATAGTTGATCTAAACCCCCTTGTCCAAATAAAGAGTAAGCTCCGGTCCCATCTGGAGACTGCAAAACTGATATGTATGTCTATTCATAAAACCCAAAAATTTTAACATCCTTGCACATTACCGTACTGTGGCTGTTGCGCCCCACACCCATGTGTAATGTTTTATTTCTCTTGTTGGCTAAACGCGAAGATGCTCGAGACTGCTTTCAAAAATTATTTTCGGCCTCGCTTCACGATACAGCCGTATGCATGTAAAACTAGTATATCGCACACAGGCAGAGGGGCAAAAAATAACATTTCTCTCTTTCCCTCGCTTTTGCCCATCTTCCAGTGTTCGTCTAGATAGCGTGACTAGCAAAAATATTGAAATCGAAATAAGAATTATCCGTTATGGTCTCCTTCCCTTCTTTGCATGCATGTTGCGCTGACATGTAAATAAGCGCTATGCTTTAATAAAAAAAACAACCATTGTACAACTGTATAGATCCTCGCCCATCTCATGCCAGGGACTGGGTATATATCTTGTGTACAGTTTATAGTGGCATCATATTCCTTCACCAGATATCAAACTCGAGAGACTTGCAAGACAGCTCAGGTTATAATTTATTACGAGGTCTGTTTTTTTTAAAAATAATAATCGTCAGTCCATATGACAATGCTTGCTGTTTAACTAACAGTATTCAAATCTCTGAGGGGGCCGGGGCATTCCACATTTACCTTTGCTAGAAAACGCAGTGCAATAAATATTCTTTTTAAGTTATGCAATAATTTTGACATTATATTCATGTCCATTCCCCAAACTAGATTTATATACACAACCAACTCTGATGCGACATTGTGAAAGATTCTCGCATGTTCGCGAAACAGGAAATACACGTCATAGCTTCCGTGAATCGAAAGCAAGGTTACTGGGGCACGCAAAATACCGTAAGAAGAATTATATATTCCAAATGCAGGCATCATCATTTTTCTCTTGCACAAATAGAATAATCGGGCTGAATTTCCAGTCTAAAACTACCATGTTCTGGCAGCAAGTATCAAAAACCTGTGGTAATTTTATTATATGATAGGAGGTGAGTGAAATAGTTGTTGTAAGTTACCTTTTAAACCCAGTACGTGTGTAGGAAAAACTGCGTATAAGCTGTATCACACTCTCTCTGTCTGTGTGTCAGGTGGTTGTGTCGTTCGCTAGTTGTATGTCACAGCTTAACCCGTACTAGGTAATATTTTTACATGAGGTAAGTTGACATACTCTGGTAGGGTATATGTTTCAAGCCTCTAGCTGTAGAGCCTATTTGCAAAAAATAAGTTTGGTAACACTACTCGTCAAAAGCAGCTCAAACAGTATTGCTAGCTGTAGGTTAATTTTCCCCGTTATACAATTGCAAGAGGCGAGTTGCTTATAGCCTATCTGGAAGGCTTGGTATATGTGTGTCCATGGCTTATGTCGTAGGTTAATAAAATTTGCAATAAATCTTGTATGTCTTGCCAACCGTCGGCCCTTACATGTGATATAGCAGTTTTACTTATTGTAAGACATAGTGTGTATGTATGAGTAGGGGGAGGTTAGTTTAGTTCACAATAAATCGACCTGTCACGCTATGACCAATTTCTGCTTTTGAGTCACCTGTAAGGCTATATGTGGGTGGGTGAAAAAGCTTAGTTTAATTCACGATAGATCACATTTTAAATTTGTTAGGTTAGTTTTTGTAGAGCTCTCTTTTTCCATTTTTCCTCTATACAGTAAAGCTGTACAAGACGCAATTAGCTAACCTAGCATACAACATACCTTCCTAATTAATATGGATATTGTCACACGTTCCTCTTATTTTATACTGTTGTAAATGGAAAAGATTATGTACGGTAAATGTTTTGTACATTATAGGAAAAAAATTCAAAATATCCTCCAATTTTAATTCGAATCGAGTCGAATTTTTACATATTTCCACGCCGCCACATATTGTCCTATTTGCTTCTTTTACTTGCCTTGCTTAATTAACTCTCGCTAATTAGCATTTTTTTGGAAGAAGTCAACTAGAACAACATATGGCGGTATGAGAAATATGTAAATCAAAGAACATTTTAGCAATATATGGGCCCTAGCAATTAGCTTTCTCGACTAAGAGTACTCTTTCAAACATCTTCTGCTGATCGTATTACTAAACGAGGACGTTTAAAATTTTTGGGTGTTGAAAAAGTTTGACCCTACTTTTTTATTTCTATTGTTTGTTAATAGATGGCGCTAATAGTACCCCCTCCCCTCCCCTCTCCCCTCTTCTCCTCTGCTGTATGACAAATAGCACAAACATAAAAATCAAGATTTTGGAGAGCAAAACATAAAATTTGCATGCATCTGATGTCGAACCAGGAACTTTTATCTTTCGGGGAGTCAACATTATTTTTTACTCAGTCGTCATATAACATGAACACACGCAAAAATTCACATGTGCTTTTATTATTTTGTGTTCGGTAAGTACAAGTATATTATTACATAAATTATTGTTTAATTTAATAAATTGTAAACTCGGAGCCTGCTATACTAGCCTGTCTATTGAAAGCGAATGTTGCGTGCACGCGGAAATAGCACAGAAAAAAAAACCGGATGGAAGTAATTTAAAATCACTGGGGGCAAGGTCAGTATTACGAGAACGTAAAAAACACGTGCTTCATTCAACTTCGAAAAATAAGAATGAATGTGTGCATACAGAACACATATGCTTTCTTTTCATAGTTGTAAGAACATATAAATTGTGCATGAGGTAAGTTACGAGAAGGCTCTCTCAATTAGGTACAAGTATTGTACAATTAGGTACAAATTGTTGTACAATTATTTCCCCCAGTTGCCCAGTTGGAGTTGGGGGCATAACACTGGTATTATTTGTAATCACAGTGCTTACTCATGTATTTTGTTTAATATTTTATTTCAAATTCACTGTCAGAAACTAGTGTTGTTAGTTTCTGCATGTAGGTTTATTTACTCTGTTGGTTGTCACTGTCAAGTTTTTAGTATTCGTACAGCATAAAAAGCTATAACCCCCCTCTCAAAATATATACATTGTATACGCCAAGATGCGCAATAGCCTGGCAACACATCATGAAAAAACATGCCAAGAAGACCCAGTGGGTTTATAAGTCAGTGCTGCCAATTCCTATTTGTAGGTTAGCTTAGCCAGTGAAAGATCATATAGTAGAATTTTTGTAGAGTGGGTGTTTGCGAGTTCCACGACGCGCTGCCTGCCGATACTCTATGCAGCGTCATCCTGATTGCGGAGAAGTCCTTCGTCCACGACGTGAAGAACGAGAGGGTCACAGAGCAGTTTTAAATTCATAAAAAATTGCCACATACTAAAAATCAACATCCAACACATTTTAGGTTATATAAAATTTGTGAAAACCTTATAATACTGAAATATTAAAACAAACAGAGTCCCCCTTGTAGGTTAGTTCGGTGCGTAAATAAAAAAAATGATAGGTTAAGTTATATCACTTAGGATCGTAAGAAAATTAAAAAATCGTAAAAAAAAGATAGGTTAAGTTATATCACGTAACATCGTGATATACCTACCAAGTACGAGTGGGGGGAAAAATGAGTGCGATGAAAATTTGTACTAAAACATCGCTAAACGCTATAACATCGACAAAAAATTGTCAAAGTATGTCAAAAAGTGATATTCGATTGATAAAAAAAAATACCTACAAAATATGATCCTCAAATAATAACGTTCAAACAGTACCTAAATAAAAAAAATAATAGGTTAAGTTATATCACTTAGGATCGTAAAAAAATTAAATAATCGTACAAAAAAGATAGGTTAAGTTGTATCACGTAACATCATGATATACCTACCAAGTACGAGTGGGGAAAAAATGAGTATAGTGAAAATTTGTACTAAAACATCGCTAAACGCTAAAACATCGACAAAAAATTGTCAAAATATGTCAAAAAGTGATATTCAATTGGTAAAAAAAGACCATACCTACTAAGTACTATTTTGAAACAACTAATATACACTACTGTTGCCATTAGCCAAAATAGCCTCGCGTTACAATTTTCGTAGTGATCTCCGTTCGCCCCTTGGCTTTTCGTAGATTAACAACAATCGTCTGAAGTTTGAACTCTCCATACCGTTGCAAGCTGTTTTTGTGATTGTCCGCCTCGATTATTCAAAATACCTCATGTTCGCATATTCAAATACACACACGTGAAGAGGGTTCATATCACATCAGTGATTTTAAATTGTATTCTCGGGGGCCATGCACACATTTCCTAACATTGTTGATTTGTTGTCGATGAGTTGTGCAGGTACAGCCGTGAAGTTGTTAATAAGACCCAACACAGACAAGTCCCCCTCCCCCATCATTGCTTTTCGACATAGTTGTTGACTATCAGTATATCAGTATAGAATAACATGGTGTCATTTTCTGTTTCTGTTGCCAACAAAACAAATCTACAGGCCACAGGTTCGAGAAACAAGACATTTTTTAAAAATTCTCCTGCGCATAACATGGAGCACCTATAGCGATGATATAATATAGATACGAGGTCTGTTTTTTTAAAAAAATAATAATCGTCAGTCCATATGACAATGCTTGCTGTTTAACTAACAGTATTCGAATCTCTGAGGGGGCCGGGGCATTCCACATTTACCTTTGCTAGAAAGCACAGTGCAATAAATATTCTTTTTAAGTTATGCAATAATTTTGACATTATATTCATGTCCATTCCCCAAGACTAGATTTATATACACAACCAACTCTGATGCGACATTGTGAAAGGTTCTCGCATGTTCGGGAAACAGGAAATACACGTCATAGCTTCCGTGAATCGAAAACAAGGTTACTGGGGCACGCAAAATACCGTAAGAAGAATTGTATATTCCAAATGCAGGCATCATCATTTTTCTCTTGCACAAATAAAATAATCAGGCTGAATTTCCAGTCTAAAACCACCATGTTCTGGCAGCAAGTATCAAAAACCTGTGGTAATTTTATTATATGATAGGAGGTGAGTGAAATCGTTGTTGCAAGTTATTTTTTAAACCCAGTACGTGTGTAGGAAAAACTGCGTATAAGCTGTATCACACTCTCTCTGTCTGTGTGTCAGGTGGTCGTGTCGTTCGCTAGTTGTATGTCACAGTTTAACCCGTACTAGGTAATATTTTTACATGAGGTAAGTTGGCATACTCTGGTAGAGTATATGTTTCAAGCCTCTAGCTGTAGAGCCTATTTGCAAAAAAATAAGTTTGGTAACACTACTCGTCGAAAGCAGCTCAAACAGTGTTGCTAGCTGTAGCCGTTATACAATTGCAAGAAGTGAGTTGCTTATAGCCTATCTGGAAGGCTTGGTGTGTGTGTGTCCATGGCTTATGTCGTAGGTTAATAAAATTTGCAATACATCTTGTGTGTGTTGGTAACCGTCAGCCCTTACATGTGATATAGCAGGTTTACTTATTGTAAGACATAGTGTGTATGTATGAGTAGGGGAGGTTAGTTTAGTTCACGATAGATCAACCTGTCACGCTATGACCAATTTCTGTTTTTGAGTCACCTGTAAGGCTATATGTGGGTGGGTGAAAAAGCTTAGTTTAATTCACGATAGATCACATTTTAAATTTGCTCACTCTCTCTGTGTCTGTGTGTCAGGTGGTCGTGTCGATCGCTAGTTGTTTGTCACAGATTAACCTAGGTAATATTAACTGTACTTCAAAAAATAAAATTGTGTGTATCTCATGTCAAACTAGAAACAAAAAAAATCAAACATTAAGCATGCATGCAGATTAATTAAGCTGTAAATTTAAAAATTTGGCCTCCCCCAAATCGCATTTCATACATACATACATGTGGAGGACCCGTGGCCCACCTCCCAAGAGGTTTGGTTAGCATGCAATAGATCAGTATGCAATTTAATATCCTCGTCTAGTACGCTGCACTTCTTTGACATTAGATGCAGTGCAGGTGTATCCCGGTGTCAGGCTGGTGAAAAAAAAAAATAACATTCAACCAAGTAGACAAATAGCAGTGTTCAAGTTCAGAAGATTCAACAAATACCTGTCTGCTGCTTTAAACATTCATTTGATTAGTTAACCACTCACCACGTGGTCATACACCACACCACATATTACACCTCTCTAAGACGTGGTGCAGACACCAAATACACTACATGACACCCAAAATCAACAAGATAGGTTGCACCGTGTAACCAACTAAACACGTGAGTGCAGTTAAAAAATGCAGCAAACTAGACGAAGCTATTGAATCAAAATAATCACGTGGCATTCTTTTTGAATCTGACTTCACCCACTCTTTTTTTTTTGCAAAATATCCTCCAATTTTAATTCGATCCACCTCTGAATCGAATTTTTACATATTTCCACGCCGCCACATATTGCTCTATTTGCTTCTTTTACTTGCCTTGCTTAATTAACTCTCGCTAATTAGCATTTTTTTGGAAGAAGTCAACTAGAACAACATATGGCGGTATGAGAAATATGTAAATTAAAGAACATTTTAGCAATATATGGGCCCTAGCAATTAGCTTCGTCGACTAGGAGTACTCTTTCAAACATCTTCAGCTAGATCGTATTACTAAACGAACACGTTTAAAATGTTTGGGTGTTGAAAAAGTTTGACCTACTTTTTTATTTCTATTGTTTTGCTAATAGATGGCGCTGATAGTACCCCCTCCCCCTCCCCTCTCCCCTCTTCTCCTCTGCTGTATGACAAATAGGACAAACATAAAAATCAAGATTTTGGAGAGCAAAACATAAAATTTGCATGCATCTGATGTCGAACCAGGAACTTTTATCTTTCGGGGAGTCAATATTATTTTTTTTACTCAGTCGTCATATAACATGAACACACGCAAATATTCACATGTGCTTTTATTA
The DNA here is from genome assembly GCF_977018435.1 of Lepisma saccharinum. Lineage (NCBI taxonomy): Eukaryota > Metazoa > Arthropoda > Insecta > Zygentoma > Lepismatidae > Lepisma > Lepisma saccharinum. The sequence goes on along the minus strand of NC_139229.1, from coordinate 198,035,759 downwards.
TTTTGTGTTCGGTAAGTACAAGTATATTCTTACATAAATTATTGTTTAATTTAATAAATTGTAAACTCGGAACCTGCTAAACTAACACTCCTTTCTGTCTATTGAAAGCGAATATTGGGAGCACGCGGAAATAGCACAGAAAAAAAAAAACCGGATGGAAGCAATTTAAAATCACTGGGGCAAGGTCAGTATTACGAGAGCGTAAAAACACGTGCTTCCATTCAACTTCGAAAAATAAGAATAAATGTGTGCATACGGAACACATATGCTTTCTTTTCACAGTTGTAAAATCATATTAAATTGCGCATGAAGTAAGTTACGGGAAGGCTCTCTTTTTTATGTCTGTGTATATGTTGTACAATTAGGTACAAGTATTGTACAATTAGGTACAAATTGTTGTACAATTATTTTCCCAGTTGTCCAGTTGGAGTTGGGGGGGGGGCATAACACTGGTATTATTTGTAATCACAGTGCTTACTCATGTATTTTGTTTAATATTTTATTTCAAATTCACTGTCAGAAACTAGTGTTGTTAGTTTCTGCATGTAGGTTTATTTACTCTGTTGGTTGTCACTGTCAAGTTTTTAGTATTCGTACAGCATAAAAAGTTATAACCCCCCTCTCAAAATATATACATTGTATACGCCAAGATGCCCAATAGCCTGGCAACACATCATGAAAAAACATGCCAAGAAGACCCAGTGGGTTTATAAGTCAGTGCTGCCAATTCCTATTTGTAGGTTAGCTTAGCCAGTGAAAGATCATGTAGTAGAATTTTTGTAGAGTGGGTGTTTGCGAGTTCCACGATGCCTTGCCCGAGGATACCCTATGCAGTGTCATCCTAATTGCAGAAAAGTCCTTCGTCCACGACGTGAAGAACGAGAGGGTCACAGAGCAGTTTTAAAATTCATAAAAAATTGCCACATACTAAAAATCAACATCCAACACATTTTAGGTTATATAAAATTTGTGAAAACCTTATAATACTGAAATATTAAAACAAAACAGAGTCCCTTGTAGGTTAGTTCGATGCGTAAATAAAAAAATGATAGGTTAAGTTATATCACTTAGGATCGTAAAAAAAAAGATAGGTTAAGTTGTATCACGTAAGATCGTGATATACCTACCAAATATAAATGGAAAAAATAAGTGCAGTGAAAATTTGTACTAAAACATCGCTAAACGCTATAACATCGACAAAAAATTGTCAAAATATGTCAAAAACTTATATTCGATTGATAAAAAAAAAATACCTACAAAATATGATCCTCAAATGATGACGTTCAAACAGTGCATAAATAAAAAAATGATAGGTTAAGTTATATCACTTAGGATCGTAAAAAAATTAAATAATCGTAAAAAAAGGATAGGTTAAGTTGTATCACGTAAGATCATAATATACCTACCAAGTATAAATGGAAAAAATGAGTATAGTGAAAATTGTACTAAAAACATTGCTAAACGCTAAAACATCGACAAAAAATTGTCAAAATATGTCAAAAAGTGATATTCAATTGATAAAAAAAGAGGATACCTGCCAAGTACGAGTGGGGGAAAAATGAGTATAGTAAAAATTGTACTAAAAACATTGCTAAACGCTAAAACATCGACAAAAAATTGTCAAAATATGTCAAAAAGTGATATTCAATTGGTAAAAAAAGAGGATACCTGCCAAGTACTACTTTGAAACGCCTAATATGCACTACTCACACCTTTCCCCTTCTTCTCCATGGCCAGGTTGTGACGTTTCTGTTCTTCCAACTCGGCCTTGTTCTTCTTCGAGTCGATGACGGTTTTCGCGATGGCGGCACTTCCGCCGGCCAAACTTCCCACGGCCCCCAATGCTGCCAGGATGGCCGGGATGCTGAATATGAAACCTCCGATCTTTTGCTGTTTCCGCGAACGCTGCAAGCGTCTCAATTGAGGTGTGCTGAGCAGTAATTTCATTCCATGTCCTTTCGACAAGCAAGAACGTTTCTTCTCGCGTTGTTTCTTGGTGAGTAACCCATCGAGGGCACCTAGATTTTTTAGATTCGAATATGGTATCTGGTACACGACACCCTTGGGCTTCATGTTGATGCTCTATGTGTTATTTTCACGGTATGTTATTTATATATAAATGTTCTGAGATTTTTTTTTCAGTGGATGTTATTTTATATATACTCCGCGTAGCCCCGTTACACAAATTCTATTACATGCTTTGTTTTCTTACCAAGAAGTTCCTTTGTCCCCTTGTACACGATTTGAGTTTTGTTCTCGATTAAGATAGCCAGCTTCTCGTCGGATAACATGTTGGCGTATCGATCTGGTAAAAATAGACTGTATTGTCCGTTGAGCAACAGACGCGCCTTGGGACCATACTGGGTAGAAACGATTGAACCGGAAGTTATCGTGTAAGGTTTGTCGACTTCCAATTCCTGAATTTTTACATACTCGACTGACAAATTTAGCATTTGTTTTAATGCTTGGAGGTCACTTATTTTTTCACTCGTCATATCAAAGAGAAATTTCAGGGTGTTAGAGAATTTTTAATTTTTCACAATGTGTGTTATTTATATATATTTTTTTTCACGAGATTTTTTTTGTATCGAATATTTTTTTTAACAGAGGAAGAAAGTTCGTGCTTCCGAAAACGCGATGATGTGCGTGATGATTTCTTCCGTCTCGTGCATAGATTTTCTCCAATCATCGGTGCCCCCGTCTTCTCCCCTGCCTCGCCTCGTGCAGTTCGTCCAACCTCTCGTTCAATTTTTCCCCTGCAGCCGACAGAAGAGTGTCGAGATCGCCGCACCTCATTCCACTGATCTCCCGAAAACAGTCCTTGAGAACTATTTCGCATCCCTTGTGAAATGCCGGCTATGATCACAAGTTTATTAACATCTCCGTTAACTATCTTTTTGAATATTTTAGATAGTAGTTCGTGCGGCAAATCAGTTATGCAAGCCATGTTGTTTTTTTACTGTATGTTATTTATATACCCCACCCCAATTTTTGTTTTGTGTTCATGGCGATGGTGGTACCCAGTGCGGCGACCCGTTCACCCAACGATGCGTCTCTGCTCACGAACCTTTCGAAAGCTGCATGTTCCAATTTTTTGTCTGCTTCGTGACGTGCGTCCAGATCCGTCTGCGTGGTGTTGTAGGCGATGTCGTGATCTTTGCATGCCGCGTCCAATGGATTCACACCCTTGTCTCCTCTCTCCAATCTTTTCTCGAGTTTGGTACCCGGTCCGCAGTACTGGTAGCCAGGTAGATGCATCTCGAAAGGTAACTTGTTGATGATGTCGTTCACGAGTCCCTTTCCTTCGGCCACGTTCCAAAATTTCGGAGGCAGCGTGTTGATGATTTTGATCAGGTAACCTATGTCCTTGTCGTCGTTCACGATGAAGTTGGAAAGTTTCGTGCTGATCATGTCCACGATGCCAACCTTCTCGTTGTAGAAATTACGATTGCCTGCATTCTCTTCGCCGGCTATCACCAACAATCGGTCCACGAGTTTCCTAACGTCGTCCACCCAAACAAATTCTTTGGGTAACGTGTTGTAGCGTTTGACGCCGCTGCCTGTTTTGACCTGGTTCCAAATCGGTTTGATGAGATTCCTGTACTTCTCACCGCTGCTCGATTTCACCCTATTCTGCGAGGCGTCGTTGTTCTGGTACAAGGCATCCGTCATGATCAGAATTTCCTTGTAACTTTGGTAATCTTCGTCGGTGTAATCTTTCGGCTGCTTTTTGGCGACGAGTTCCCACAGTCCCACCGTACCCGGATACCTGTTCCAACTATCCTTGTCGCCTAAATTGACTTTAATGTCGTTGCCTTCGAAGGTCACCTTCGATTTCCCAATCTTCCACACCACACCGCCGCCTTCGTTGCTTTCCATGCTCGGATACAATCCGAACACTTCATCCTTGTCGAACTTCCCCGTGCTCAGGTAGTCTCGTGCCAAAGGCCCCAACTCGATCTTATCCGACGACGTGCTGCCTATGGCTCGACGTCGTGCCGGTACGTCCTTCAGTTCGAACGGCGTCGAAGGAATGCTCGAAATGGGCGTGGGTACAGTGTAACTTTTAGCTGCGAGTGGTACGAGTTCGTTGATCAAATTTTTATTTTGTTCCGTGACACTTTTAATTTCTTTACCTAGACCGCTGATGGCATCGATCACGGGTTGATCCTGACGTTTCTTCTCTTCGTAGAATCCACGATTCTCGGATTTCCAACCTTTGAAGCGTTTCGCGAGGTAATTTCGCAACTTGAGATTTTCGTCTTCGATTTTTCGTTTCATCATGACGTTATTTATACACGTCGTTTCTCACAACGTTGCAACGTTTAGAAAGTCGTTGATTTTGTTTCTGTATTTTCCGTCGTTGGGTTTCCTCGTCATGTCGATCGTCGCGAATCCGAAATCGTCACTGTTCCAACAGTGGGAGCAGCGTTCCGAAAATTGATTGTAGTTCATGTCTCCGCCTACGTAGTCATCGTACGCGTGCTTGAGGTTGGTGTGATCTTGACGAAACAAACATATGAAATTAGCGTTGTCGCGTACTAACTGTTTTGGAATTTTGGAAAATGTTTGAGTTAGGTAAAAGCAATCCATTTCTTTATGACGACCTTGCGTGAAAAAGTTGCGAATTTCATTTTGATTTTCCAGGATGACATCGTCGAACACAACGACTGAATTTTCACGACAATCGTCGAGTGGTTTTATTTCAGATGCGAAAGTTGCAATGTCCAGACCATCGTACAGTTTTATCAGTTGCTGGTATTTCGCTTGTTCGAGACTTTTCGAGAACACGTAGAGGTGCCTGTTCTTCCAATCTAACCAATTCGGTGCGAGGAGAAAATTGTCCACGAGCAGTGTCGTTTTCCCACACCCTGAAGGGCCTACGATCAGACAACGGATGTTGTCGGGAAGCAACTCGCCGTTCTTTTTTTTTCTCGTTTGATTTTCCGAATCAGGTAGACGTTTCACGACATTCCACGTACTCATAGAATCACTTCGTTCGCGTCGATCCAACTTTTTTCCGGAAGTCCCAGCCATTTCACCAATAGTTTGTCACCTTTTCTACGCAATACTTTCTCGATGAGGTACGTGTTGGGATGTTTTGTTTTAGAGAGTTCCTCTTCGTAAAATCTTCCTTTCAAAATCTCGCCGCTACTATCTTTTATTATATATGTGTGTCGGTTTCCGGGTAAAACTCGAACCACGGTAAAAAGTTCCGTGCTCCAATTTTTTGTGAATCCCCTGTCGAACGTTCGCTTCAATTTACTGACCCTCACCTGGTCTCCAATTTTGTATTTAGCTTTTTTTGTCGTGGGTGTGTACTTTGGACAGTAAACGGTAGAAATTAAACGCTGCTCGTCAGATTTCGTAACGTCGGCTGGCTTCATGCCTATCGTTCTGTGTACCGTGTGATTATAGGTGTCGACGAGTTCCGGCAGGATGTCGACCCATTTGTAATTTCCCTTAAGCGTGAATCGTTTCCACATGTGAGTTTTCAAGGTTCGATTAAATCTTTCCACGATGCTGGCTTTGATGTGACTGAAGGTCGAGTAATGTCGAATCTTGTGTTTTTGAATAAACTTTTGGAATACGGTGTTGTAAAATTCCTTCCCCTTGTCCGTTTGCAGAAACCGTGGTCGTCTGCCGCCGCTTTCGCGAAAAATTGTCTTGAATGCTTCCGTGACGCATGTTCCCGTTTTCGCTTTCAAAGGTAGAGCCCATGCGAATTTCGAAAATGTGTCTATGACGGTGAGGAGGTACTTGTTGCCCTTGTTCAATTTATGTACGTTTTTCAAATTGCCACTACTCATCTCCACGAGGTCGCTTTGCCAGAGGTCGTCGATGCCCTTGGTTACCACAGCCAAACGTTCGTAGTTGCGGCGTGCAGGTTTATGCAATTCTTCGACGATGGCTTGCCTAGACATTTTTTTTTAGAGATTACGTTTCAAGAGAAGCACAAGCGTGATGGGATTCAAAGAGGGTGGCACCTCACTCGTGTTTTGAATGATCAGCTTATCGCCGGCACTCACGTCGAAAACGGTAAGATCTTCGTCTTCGTGTATTTCATATATGTTGCGCGTTTCGTTCCAACGTGCCAGAGGAATGTTTCCTGCTTTCTGCACACCACGATTCGATATCAAAGTCATGGTGGGAACGCTAGCTTTTCTACCGTGAGACCAGTACGAGAATTCGTTTATCTGAATCGTGCCATCGAGGAGAAACTTGTAGTACGGATGATAAGGATGTAACATGTACAGTTTGTTACCTTCGACGAACGTGGAGATTCTCTGCTGATTGGGTACGCTGTTGATTTCGATGGCTTGCAGAGAATGCAGTTTAGCGAATTTAGTGTCGACGCCGAGCAGATTACTGTGAACGTGTCCGAGTTTATTTTCGATGGGCAGCAAATGCTCGACTATGGTATCCGTTACGGCAGACAACGACGGTTTGATTTTCACTTCCACGTTCAACTGCTTGTAGTTTTCGTTGAGTTCTTGTAACTTGGCACCGAAAGAAGCCAGCGTCGATTCCTGCGTGGATTCCACCACTCCGACTTGATCTCTGATGTTGACGACGATGTTCTGAAGGTTCTCGACTTGATTCAATTTCGTGCTCTTCTCGGTAAGATCGTTCACGATGCTTCGCATCTCTGTAAACTGCGTGTGAAGATCGGCGACGCTCTGCGAAGTGGGCAGCGTCGACACCAGCGAACTGATTTCATCTCGAATCTGTTCCACGTTCGCCGTTTCCGTTTCCAGTCGTTTCAGCATACGTGATATGTTCCTTTTCAAAGCGTGCAATTCTTTGGAGGTGGGGAGATTGGCCACCCTACTCTCGAGATCGCTCAACGAACTTTTGACGTCGCTCGATTCGGATAGTGCCGTCACCGCCGTTTTCAATTTTTCCAAATCATCGCTCGAAGGCACGCTCGTTCGTAACGATTCCAAGTCACCCTGTATGTTGTCCAGTACGTGATGAAAATGAGCGAGATTGGATTCGATGTTCAAATTTTCTAAATATTCGATCTTCTGCTGAACCGTGCTCAACGTGTCTTGAATGCTCGTCAACGCTCTCGCTTCAGCGTGAATATTTTTAATTTCCTCGCTGATCAATTCCAAGGACGCCTGAAGCGTAGCGATGGTGGTTTGAATGTGTTCGAAATCTTGATAGGCCTCCAATTGAATTTTTATGTTCGCGACGCTTTTACCGATGACCTGCAGTTCGTCCGACGATGGTAGGTTCGCCATGGTATCTTCCAAAGTCTGTAACTTGGATTTAATTTCTTCCAACGTGCCGGCGAATTCTTCTTGTAATTTGGAAACGACGACGTGCAAGCGTTCTACGTCAATATCGTTCACCACGGTTTGAAGTTCGGAGAAATTTTTTTCGATTGCAGAAGTTCGTTCTTCGATTTCGAGTTTCAATTTTTCCAAATCTTCATTTTTCGCTTGAAATTGCTGTAATTTCGCCAAATCATTTTGAAGCGAATCCACGCTCAACTGTATATTTTGAACGTTGTCGTAAGAAGGTACGTCGACGTAATTGTTTATGAGCGTTTTCAGTTCGGAGTCGATTTTCAGAATGGGGTCGAGACATTGCGTTTGGAGCGTAGCGATTTCCGACTCTAAACTTTTGTTTAAGGTCTCCTGCAAAGCGATCAAATCGGTCCTCAACTTCTTAACACGAACGTCCAACATGAGAATCTCTTCTGCGTGGTCCACACGCTTGGTGTTGCCGAAAATGTCGTTAGGCATTTTTGGTTAACGGTTATTTATAATAGGATAGACGATTCGTAATTCTACGAAGAGAGGAATGAGTTTGTCGTAATCTCCGAGGAGTTCCATGTAAAAATAATCCCCTGCTGAAACATCGTACGCAATGTTAGAAAGCATTTTGTCGTGCTTGATTCGAAAAAATGTTCTTGCCGGTAGAAATTTTGATTTCGCCTACGTTTTCAGGATTCACGGTGATTTGAAGTTTCCCACCGATCGGAATTTCGTAGAAATGTAAATTGTTGTTGAAGACGTAAAAAGTTTTGCCCACGTCCTCATCCAATTTCGTCCAAATGCTGTTGAGGTGAATGATCAACAGACCGTTGAGTTTAGTTAACGCGGAAGGTAGATCTGTCGTCGTGCGGTGTACAGTCTCCATCGTTCGCTTTCGGAAACCAAAAAGATTCATGTTGGTTATTTAAGAAAAAAAAATTGAGATCGTATCTAATATAAATAACACCACAAAAAAATGTGCAATTTTTAGTAACTTCATCATTTTTTTTCTTAGCAAAAAATGGAGAAGAAGCAAGCGAAACGTGCATGCAACCAATGTGGGAAATATATATCCATTTCTAACTTGAGTAGACATTGGAAGAATGTGCATGGCGAAGGATCTAGTAAGAGAAAGTTCGATGATGACGATCAAGCGCCACGAAAGAAGCAGAAGAGTGCCGGCGAAAGTATTCGAAATATTTTAACCGAGGAGACTTTCCGATCTGAAGAAACATCTGATCTAAACAACTTTTTTCGCTCGGTCAAAAGCGTGTTAATTTTGTCTATCACCGAAGCTTTGATGCAATGCTCGTTGAAAATCCACCTCATCGTTTCCGTCATTTACGAAAACGCGAAAAAAGAGCGAGAAACTTTCCATCATTACGTTGGTGTAAAAAGCCTCCACGCCGCCGACGTCGATGAGGTGGATGCCATTTGCAACCAGACGTTTGACGCTTTGTTGAACAAGCACGAGACTTTCCAAGAACGTGGATCGGGTTGGACACTTTGCGCTTCGCCTCACACTTTAACTTTGAAGGTGGCACGATACAACCCGATGGGAGCATCCAGCTACATCAATTTGCCTCCGGAAATAGCCGCTAAGAAAGCCATAATAAACATACAAAATGAGGATTACAGATGCTTTTTGTGGTGCATCATTGCCGATCATCACCCAGCCAATAATGACAAACATCGTTTATACCACTACAACAAGCCAGAATATCTCTCAGAATTTGAAAAACCTATGGCTGGCATTAATTACCCTGTAAATCTACGAGACATTAGTAAATTAGAGGCACAGTACAAGACAGATAAAAACGAAAATATAGCAGTACACATCTTCGGATTAGACAAAAACAACACCATCTACGTTCTCAGACACAGCAACATTAAAAGTATTCGCGTCATCAGATTACTCCTGATCGAAGATGATGATAATTATCATTACTGTCTAATCCAGAATCTTCCAAAATTAATAAGAGGCCAAATTACCACCGATCACCATAAAATTCAAGTATGCGACAGATGCCTGAGTATATTCTACGGTCAAGGAAAAAAGAATGCCGATGAAGAACTCCGAGATCATCATGAAATGTGTAGTAAACATCCGGCTACGACTATCAAAATGCCCTCTCGAGACATGACATTTTCCAACTACAAGGCATTACTCTGGCATCCCGTGGTGATATGCGCCGACTTTGAAAGTTTCCAACTTCCACTCGCCATATGCGAACCGAATCCCAGCGTATCGAGCACCACCGAAATTCTACATCACGAATCCTGCGCTTTTGGATTGATGGTCAACAACACAGGCGATGTTATTTTATATCACGGCAATGATGCCCCACAAAAATTCGTTCAAACCTTGAAACGGATGGCCATACAATTCGCTCCTCTACTAAGAGAAGACAAAGCAATGGAGCCTCTTACCCAGGAAGAGAAGGAAGCATACGACCTTGCCTCTCAGTGTGATGTGTGCGAAAGTAACTTCACCCTCGAAAATGTCAAAGTTCGCCACCACAATCATCACACGGGAAAATATGTGACCGCCCTGTGTAACAACTGTAATCTTCAAGTCAAGAAACCGAAATTTATTCCAGTATTCATTCACAATTTGGAGGACTACGACGCCAAAATCTTCATAAAGGAGATGGGGTGTGACGCTCAACCCATTAGCGTCATAGCTCGCACCAACGAGAAATTCATTTCATTCAGCAAGAAGGTGGACGTTGGAAATGGCAATCACGTAGAAATTCGCTTCTTGGACTCCTACAACTTTCTGTCTTCGAGTTTGGCGACACTGGCATCTCAACTCACCGACGATGATTTGGTCGCCACCAGGAAATGTTTTGGCGAGCAACATTTAGCGGTGTTGAGACGCAAGGGTGTTTACCCCTACGAATACATGACGGATGCTTCCAAATTCTCAGAAACATCATTACCACCGAGAGAAGCATTCTACAGTCACCTTAGCGACACCTGTTGCACCGAAGAGGACTACCGTCATGCTCAGCTCGTCTGGTCTACATTCTCTTGTCAAACCATGGGCGACTATCACGATCTGTATCTGAAACTGGATGTTACGCTATTGAGCGATCGTTTTCATCTCCATCGCTCGAGAGGAATGGCAGCATATGGTTTGGACCCCGCTTTCAGCTACACCACACCGGGTTATTCTTGGCAGGCGATGTTAAAATCCACGAAGGTGGAGATAGAACTCATCAAAGACATCAATCAATTTTTGTTTGTCGAAGAGGCAAAACGTGGTGGAATCGTCCAGTGTCCCCTTCGATACGTCAAGGCCAACAATCCATATGTTGCCGATTTCGATGCGGGGAAACCGACAAACTTCTTGGCATACTGGGACATGAACAACCTGTATGGTTATGCCATGTCCGAGACTCTGCCCATCGGAGAATACGAATGGATGAGCGAGCAGGAACTTCAAGATTGTTTGGAATGGAGCGAAGATCATGAAAATGGATGTTTCCTGAAAGTAGATTTGGAATATCCTGCATCGCTTCATCGAGAACACCATGGATTTGCGATGGCACCTGTGATGGAATCGGCTCCGGAGAAAAAGCTGATGCTCACCTTCAAGAGCAAAAAGAATTACGTGGTGCATTATCGTCTCCTACAATTCTACCTTCGGCATGGATTGGTTTTGAAGCGCGTGCACTCGGGATTGAAATTTAGGCAGAGCAGGTGGCTAGCACCCTATATCGACGGCAACACTCAACGTCGAGCATCAGCTTCTTCTTCCGCAGACAAAGACCTATACAAATTAATGAACAACAGCATCTACGGCAAGAGCATGGAAGATGCGAGAAAAAGAAGAAATATCAACTTGGTCTCCGACCCGAAGAAAATAAACAACCTCGTCGCTCAGCCCACGTACAAGAACTTCACGATACTGAGCGACACGTTGGTATTGATCGAACGAGCTCTCCGCCACATAACATTCGATAAACCAATCGCCGTGGGAGTCGCGATCCTCGAGTTGTCGAAGCTGGCCATGTACAAGTTTCACTACGACATCATGAAACCGCGCTATGGAGAGGCGATCGAGGTGGCGTACACCGACACGGACAGCTTCGTGTACAACATCCGCACCGACGATCTATACGAAGATCTGAAAAACATGAGCCAGCATTTCGACTTCTCGAATTATCCAAAAGATCACGCCCTCTTCGACGACAGTCGGAAAATGACGATCGGGAAGATGAAGGATGAAGTCAACGGCCGCATCATCACAGAGTTTGCTGGTCTTCGAGCGAAAATGTACGCCATCAAAGTTCAGGATGAGACCGAAATAAAGAAGGCAAAGGGGGTGGGACATTCGAGCACAAACAAACTAACCGTAGAAGATTACAAGTCGTGCTTGTTCGACAAAAAAATCAAACGCATGACCGAACATCGCATCACCAGCACCATCGACCAGTTGCATACATCCACGATCAACAAAGTGGCGCTTGATCCCCACGACAGCAAATTGAGGCTACTGGACTGCAACATCCACACCCGAGAATGGGGATGCCATGACGAGGAAGAAATCTGCTCGCACCATTAGACTTCTCCATCAAAAAAGTACGTATTATTTCTTGCACCACTTTTCTTTTTTTAAAAAAACAATCATTCAGACTAATTTTTGCATTCACACATTTTTTTTAATATTTTTTCTATCATATTATGTACACTATTTTGAGTATATTTTTTTATTTTTTTTCAGATGCTGCACTCCCACGGAAACTTTTTTAGTTCTTACACATTCCATTCTTAACCAAATTTTTTTTCTTCTCTTCAATCATAAAACACACACATTACACACGCAGGTCCTCTGTAGGGAGTCATGGGGGGTTAAAAAAAAAAAAAACCATGAAACTCTACAGAGGCATGGCTTTGTTAGCCGCGGCCATTAGAACTGTGTTGGGCACCACGCACTCCTGGCGGGGTTATAGAGGCCAGAAATCCTAAAAAAAAAAAACAATTATTATTTGTTTGCTTGCGTCACAATACAGGCGCGCGCGCGCGTGTGTGTGGCACATCGTTCCCGAGAGAGGTTTACAAAGGTCGGGATATACGGAGTTGGAAAATTACGATATGGCGCATTCGCTCACCACTGTTGCCAGCCACAGGTCTCTCTCTTCATCTTACAGCAACGTTGGCATCTCTATTTTTTTTTTTTAGTTGTAAGTGGGTTGCCAACACACTCTAGTTAATAATGCTACATATTATACACGCACACGCACACACATACTGTGTTGCCATCCACCCACCTCTCTCTCTTTTACGCCAGTGCCGGCTCTATTGCCCAGTGTGTGTAGGTTGGCAAAAATTGCTTTATGCACTGTAAGGCAAGCCTCAAGCAAAGTTGCCAACTCCTTGCTTTAGGTTAGGTTAGACCAAGAAAAAAAAAAAGGCTGTAGGTGGGCTGTCGGTTGTTTAACTCTTCCCTCTCTCTCTTTTTTTTTTGTAAAAGGCTATGGCAAAAATACCAGTAGGTTGGCAACCTTGCTTTATGCACTGTAAGGCAAGCCTCAAGCAAGGTTGCCGGCTCCTTGCTTTAGCTTAGGTTAGACCAAAAAAAAACCTTGGTGATTTTTTTTTTCGAGTGAGGAGTTGGAAACACTGCGATCTTCACTTGGTGTTGGTCAACCGGGTTGATTGCACAAGCAAGGTTGCCAGCTCCTTGCTTTAGGTTTGGGCCGCGTCCGAATCGGCAGCAGATGTCACCTAGAGCACCGTTCCATCCGGGGACTCAGCCAACCTCCGTTGTCCGAATTCGCGGCAGACGTGGAGTCGGAGGCGAGAGCAGAGAGGCGCGACAGATGCACGCTTGAACTCGCTGTGACCCTGCGCTTGGCAGCCATATTTTAACTTTCACTTTGCACAGACAACATTTACTGATTAGACGATGTAAAACTCAGCTATACTTTAACATTTTATCGATAATACTGAATGTAGAAAAATTGTAAATGGTGAAATACCGTGTTACATTTTCAATATGAGTAGTAAATAGGTGGAAATCATTGTCATGTTTGTTTGACGTCCGCCTTCTGCTTCCGTGCGATGCGCCTGCGCCCCAGAGCGCGGTGGGTGAAGTTCGGGCTGACACCTGGCGGGAAAAGTGACAACCGTACTACAAGGGGACATGTAGATTCGGACGACTTGGACTTGATTTCGACGGCACGCGAGAGCAACGGGGGAGAATGGGAGGGAGCGCTTGTCAATCCGGACACGGCCTAGGTTAGACCAAGAAAAAAAAACCTTGGTGATTTTTTTCGAGTGAGGAGTTGGTAACACTGATCTCCACTTGATGGCGATCAACCAGACTGATTGCACAAGCAAAAGTTGCCAGCTCCTTGCTTTAGGTTAGGTTAGACCAAGGAAAAAACCTTGGTGATTTTTTTCGAGTGAGGAGTTGGTAACACTGATCTCCACTTGATGGTGGTCAACCAGACTGATTGCACAAGCAAAGGTTGCCAGCTCCTTGCTTTAGGTTAGGTTAGACCAAGAAAAAAACCTTGGTGATTTTTTTTCGTGTGAGGAGTTGGCAACTGTCGGTTGTTTAACTCTTCCCTCTCTCTCTCTTTTTTTTCTTGTAAAAGGCTATGGTAAAAGTACCAGTAGGTTGGCAACCTTGCTTTATGTATTGTAAGGCAAGCCTCAAGCAGTGTTGCCAGCTCCTTGCTTGAGGTTAGGTTAGACCAAGTAAAAAACCTTGGTGATTTTTTTCGAGTAAGAGTTGGCAACACTGCAAGAAAATACCTCAAGCAAGGTTGCCAGCTCGTTGCTTTAGGTTAGGTTAGTCCAAAAAAAAACCTTGGTGATTTTTTCGAGTGAGGAGTTGGCAACACTGCGAGCCCCACCGAGCCCCATTTTCTGTTGCAGAACCGGGACACTACTCTACTACTCAAAAGTGGGTCAATGGGCGTGGCTAGACAGCCTTATAGTAAAATGTCGTAAGGCATTTCAAAAGTGGGTCAATGGGCGTGGCTAGACAGCCTTACAGTAAAATGTCGTAAGGCATTTCAAAAGTGGGTCAATGGGCGTGGCTAGACAGCCTTACAGTAAAATGTCGTAAGGCATTTCAAAAGTGGGTCAATGGGCGTGGCTAGACAGCCTTACAGTAAAATGTCGTAAGGCGAAAAGTAGGTCAAAGGATGGCTCCAGAACGTTGGGTTCCACCTACTAACTCGGTTGCATAACTGCTCGGGGAGTGCGTGGAAAAAGCAGCTTCATTATATGTCGTCATAAAACATGTTTTGAATGAAAGGGACAATTGGTTCAGAGTGGGGCTGGGGTTCGTCGGTTCGAGACACATCTACGTTTTGTGTTTTCACCGTAACTCCTTTAACTCTTTTTATTTTAACAGGATTAGTTTGAACAGAGCGAGATGAGGTGTTAGCATCTAACTTTAATGGATTAAGAGTTTGACATGCAACATTAAATGTATCTAGACGGACGGGGGGAATTTCAAGTGGGAAAATTTCGTTTCGAGTACCTGCTTGGTTATAAAAGGGGTCTTGAAAAGTAAAAACTGACTCAAGATTTCGACATGTAACGGGTTGGTTGGGACCACTGTGCCAAGAGTCGCTATCCGAATGGAATATATTTAAAAATTGTACACTTGAAGACATATTTACTCGTTCCATTTTCCTTGGGCAATTATTTTCCAAAACTTTTAACTTTTTACATCTTCGCTGACAACAAATAAAGGCAATAATTAAAATACAAATAAAAACTAGTGTTAACGTAATTACTGAACAAATGATGAACGGGTATTGGAAAGATCTTATGACCACTTCCTTGAAGGATAGGAAATTTACGTGAGAGATAAAAGCAATTAAAACGAATAAATATAGGAAAAACTGCATCTTGTTGAATTAGGTAGCTATTATTGAACCTAAACTTATTTTAGTTATTATTAAACAAATGAATTACTTTTCGGCCAAATAAATGTCAAATCAATAAATTTGATAAATCACATATTTTTACACAATATAAATTTAAATTAAAATTTTCTCTGGTATTTTAGTTAGTTTTTAGAAACAACGCAATTAGTGCGATGCAAATAGGAATTATTCAAGGAGGGGTCAAGAAGATAATACTCAAACTGTCAGCCAGGCATAATTTTAACTGAAAATAGATTTTTAAAAAAATATCTCGTCAAACGTATGAAACTTCACACCTTGCTTATTACTAGCACAAATTACATGTTCTAAATGAGAACTTGGTTCTCTGCTTCATTTTAGTCAGCTTACATAGACTTCTTTCTTTATTTAAGGCTAAATGTCACGGGAACATTAACATTTCTTACATTATTAACTATAATAACGGGTCTTTTCACACAACTACCGGTAGGTTTAATATACACAATAGAAAAGACAAATATACACTAAATAACGTGCCGCACTTTCGTTGCTTTAATTAACTAAGTGAGCTCACGTATTTAATTCTTTTTATAACTCATGCATGGATGGAAAAAATGCACATATATTTCATAGCGTGTTTATAAATAACTTCATATATAAAACATGCAATTGCCTAACAAAATAGTTTTACATCTTCGAGAAAACAGCAATGGTGCGTACGTTAGGTTTTATACGTTTGGCGAGAAAACGAATTGACGTATTGATACTTTAGGGAAATGGAACGAAAAATAAAATTAAAATAGAATATATAAAAAATTATAAAAATAAGGTCCACACAGAAAGTAAACAATTACGACATGTGCTTTGGGCTACGTATGGGCGGTTACTGGTTCGAAATCTTCCTCTTGAAGAGATACAATATTCGTTTCTTCCTCACCCCCTGAAGGGCGGTGATAGTGTTTTAACCTTTGTACACAATCTTGCCTCGTTTAGTTTCATATTCCACTAAATAGGAATTGCTATTTTCCTTTCTTACTATTACCGCGGGCCCAAAATAAACAACTGAAAAGCACTTAGCCGTATATGCCGTCTGAGTGGGATTATATAATAATACCAATTCACCAGGAGCGTAACTTGTTGCTTGATGACGTCTGTCATAATAATTCTTTTGGCACTCAAATCGTTTACGTAAATTTTCATGAGCCGCGTCTCGTGCCTTGTTTACCCTTTCAAGTTTGTCTGTGTTTGCACTATTTTCGCAGGGATCTGCGTGAAGCATACTTTCCCAGGGCAGGCGGGCTTCCAACCCATGCATCAGGTAAAACGGACTAAATCGACTTGAGTCGCCGCGCGTAACATTATACGTAAACACTGCTGGTTGTAGAAAGGTAATCCAGTCATCATGTTTTGGGATTACAAAATGCTTAATTATACTCTGTAAAATACCGAGACCTCTCTCCTCCAATCCGGAAGTGTTATGATGATACGCAGTAACAAATTTTAACTGAATACCGAGTTTAGCACTAAGTTCTTTAAATACAGAGGAGTTAAATGAACCACCCTGTCAGAGTTGAGAATTTTTGGACATCCGAATCTTAATATTATGTGCTCGTAGAGAAAGTTAGCAGCCGTTTGAGTAGTGGTATTGACAACAAAAGCAGCAATCATATAGCGGGTACCAAAGTCCATGCATGATAAAATGTATTTACATTTATTTGGGCCACTGGGAGGGAAAGGTCCCGCGAAATCTATAGCTAGGCGTTCCAAAGGGCGACAGCTTGGAAAGGTCTGGAGCTCGCCTTGTGGCAACCCTGTAGGGCGCTTGTTTGTTTGACAAGATAGGCACTGGCGACATTTGTCCTGTATAAAGCGTTTCATATAGGTAAAATATATGCGATTGAGTGCATTGTAATATGTTTTAGTAAACCCTAAATGACCACCACCACACGGGTGAGAATGTAATTGTTCTACTACAGTATGACGTAATTACTTAGGTATACAAAGTAATTTCTTACTTCCCCCACCCATCTTATGGTTCCTGTATAAAAGACCATTTTCCAGCACATAATAAAAAACCTGTCTTTCGAAGGGGGGTTGGGCGTCATCTGCCCCCTCCAAAACTTTTATGATATCTGAAAAAAATGAGTCGTCACGCTGGTGTTTTCCCGCATCTATTGATTCATCCTGGTGAAGAAATATGCGAGGTTCGCCCAATTCTGGCGATTCGTCATCCGGGGGGTTGGTTGATTCCCTGCTAATAGCGTCGGAAATATTTTGTGTAGATTTACAATGAACGACCGTGAAATCGTATGAATCAAGCTCTGCACTCCACCTCGAGATCTTCGAACTCAAATTACGGGTGGTACGCAAGTAACTGACTGCTTTATTGTTTGTTACAATTTCGAAATGTTTCCCAATTAAATAAAACCTAAAGGTTTTGAGGGCATAGAGAACCGCTGATAGTTCTAGTTCCATGATGGACAATTTTTCTTCCCCTCTTTTGAGTGTTCATCTTGCATATGCTACAGGAAGGAAATCATTATGTGTATTTGGCTGTGTTAAAATAGCACCAAGGCCTTTCAGACTTGCGTCACAGTAGACGCGTGTTTCTTTAGAAGGGCCATAGGGTAGCAAAACTGGGGCAGTTATTAAAGCGTGTTTTAAGTTTGTAAAAGCTGTTTCTTGGTCTCCCCCCCATACAAATGTTTTGCCTTTGCCCAAGAGGGACTGGAGAGGTTGGGCCTTCTCTGAAAAGGATGGGACGTATCTACGGACATATGAACATAAACCTAAAAATCGTTTAACTTGTTTTGTGGTGGAGGGGGTGCGGTAAGTCTTAATAGAAGAAATAATACGGTCGCTCAAAGGGTAGGCCATAACGCCCCACCAAATGTCCAAGGGCGAGTATCTCAAAATAACCAAATTTACATTTGTGTGGAGAAATTTTCAAGCCAGCGTTTTGTAGACACTGAAACAATTGTTCCAATGTTGTCAACTTTTCATTAAAGGTATGGCCCCAGGTAAATAAATCATCCATATAAAAGGCGAAGTTATCACTTTGCATTCCGCTACACGCCAATTGAACTGTTCTGTTCATCGCTGCTGGAGAAGTAATATGACCCTGACTTAAAACATTAAATTCAAAATGACCTAGGTTGGGAATAGAGAAGTCTGTGTACTGTTTACTGTCTTCCGTTAGTGGTATCTGAAAGAATCCTGAACGTAAATCTGCACTAGAATAGTACTGCTTTCCGCCCATATCGTGCAAGATAGACTGAATGGAATCCATGACCATCGGATCGAACACAGAGCGTTTATTTAAAAAGCGACCGTCTTGAATAAAACGGTAACTTCCGTCACGCTTTTTCACAAGAATAACTGGTGAGTTATAAGGACTTGTACTATCCCGGATTATTCCCTGTTTTTCAAAGTTTCAATTTGTTTCTTTATCTCTGTTCGCAAATGTACCGGAATCAGATATTGCTGCTTATGGAACGGCGTAGGATCAGAAAGCTTTATCCTATGTTTATAATTGGTGGTAGGGCCCATGTCATTCTTGGACCTACTGAAAACATTTTTGTATGTTAACAAAAGCTCTGAAAGTTGATTTTTCTCTTGTTTCTCCAATTGAGGATTAATGTCAAATTTGGATATATCCACTTGTGGGATATCGTCGTTTTCTGATTCTTCCTTTGTTAAATTACTTGTTACAGAACTATTTTCCTGATCCACCGTTGCCAACTCACAAGTTTCCGCACCACCGATTCGAGTACCTTTGCGAATGACAATTCTATAATTCAAAGGGTTGGATACCCAAACAAGTTGTGTAGCAGGGTTGAGTATCGACCTTGGTACCATTATGCCAGATTTAGCCTGAAAATTTACATCCGGCTCAAGTAAAGGTAAATTCTGATTTTCTGTGTTGACTAATTTTAAACGGACGCACAAATATGATCTTGGTTTCACAACAATTCGTTCAGAAGCCACACATTCAGGTTCAACAGTACGTACCAGAAAACCTGCCAATTTAACGTAAACATCAAAAGCTTTCTTCAAATCAAACCGAATGCGGTTGCGTGAGGGAATGCCAAATCTGCTCAATGCCAATTTATTGCTTTCAAAATCTAAAGTTGCATTCTGAGCTTTGAGAAAATCATTACCAAGGATGGTATGATGACCAAAATCTTGTATAACCCTGAAGGGGTGCCTAAATGTAAATCCATTTAGAGAAAAATCTAAAAGTACAATTTCTTTAATTGTTAAACAATTATTCGTGACACCTTTAACTAGAGTGTTGATTTTAAACCTCCTAGCATGGGCAGGAATACCCTTATCACTTGTTACACTTATTTGGCTCCCACAATCGACAATAAACCTTTGACGTTCCCCATTTACATTGGCATGTACATAAATGAGGTCTTCAGACGGGAAAGTAGAGACTAAAATATTTTTACTGCCCGCAGGTATGTCTTCATTACTTGCGGTTAATTGGCGTTTAAATCTTCTGGATTTTGAAGACAAAATTCTTGGTGGTGATTAGAAAAACCACATTTATAACAAAGTTGTGGGCCACGCAGTTCACCTTGATCGGGACGACCGCAGGGGGCTGGTGACCCTCGCCCCCGGCCACGCTGAAAATTGGAACGGTTCTGAAACCGGCTGTTGTTTGAACGATAGCCTCTACTTCCCCTGCCCTGAAAGACTCGTCTGTTGTTTGAACCACGATTACCACTTTGATAATTTTGGCCTACAGTTTGAAAATTTTCATGATCATGTGACTGTATAACTTCCTCGACTTTTAACGCTAGGTTGCTGACCTGCTTAGCCAAAGCTTCTACAGTGGACGGTTCTGAAGTTGGGAGAGACGTTTGTTGTCTTTTGACAAGGTCCAATTCAGCTTGCAATGCTTGCAGCTGATTAGTCACGTCTTCATTAGCCCGAGGTGCTGATTCCGGAGCAACCGCCGTTGTGCTAACTACGGGGTTCTGGTGAGGAATGCTCAACTCAGCAGGAGACGGAAAAAGAGTTTCCTTCTGAGCCGAATGCAAGAGCTCTTTCACCGTTCTACGGCGCATAAGGAACTTTGCTTTTTCATATTCCTTGAGGTCTTTCAAAAGCTCCGGAACTGAATTATATTGTTTTTTGTATATCTCCCTGATAAATTCCAATTGAAGAGCTGCGTTTATATATTTAGCTGCTTATTCACAGCCATGTTAGGGTCCATCTTGAACAAGAGGGTCTGCTTATCCCTAACGTAAGATGATACCGGTTCATCGTCCCTGTGGAACCGATATCTGATCTGCTCCTCGATCTGCAGCTGATCAAGGGAGCCTGTGAATTCTTCAATAAGCTTTTTCTTGACGTCCTCATAGCTGACTAAATTGACGCCTGGTTGCTGGCTAATTGCACTAAACCAGCGGAGGGCTGCCGCACATAACAACGCCGGGAACATTTGCCGTGTTTTCGTCTCCTCCCAATTATTCAAAATCGCCGCACTTTCGAAACGATCTATGAATTTAGTAACATCCTCCCCCGAGGCACCCTGAAAGGAGGGGATGAACAAAAGGTAGATGAGCCATGGTGGGTGGGTCCACAAGAACTGTGGGACGATTATCAATTTGAAAGTTAGCCTGCGCGCGTGTGGGACTTCTAGTTAATGGAGGACTTCTGATTGGGGTGGATGAGGCACAAGGTAGGCCCTCCACATGAAAAGACGGACCAACAGCATTATTGGCGAGAATGATGAGCCTATCCAATGTGGAATCAAGCTCGTCCTCCAACTCAATAAATGACACAAGGCATTACTAACAATGGTGACTAACCTTATTTTTTTAAAAATAACCCCCCGTTAGTAAAAAATTCCGCGAAGAAACAAGTCTAACATGATATTAGCGAATTTCAATTTTCATTTATTTCAGAGTGAAATAAATGAAAATTCCGCAACTCCAACCGCGATGCCTACCCTTTCAATGTTCATGTCTGTTTAGGAAAACAAGGCATGACGCTTTTCATTTCCAAAAGAAAATGAAAAGGACCGCATCAATCCACCACGTAGCGTTCCAACATGAAAGCGGGGATCTTAAATAGGGATGTAACTTGCCCCTCCCGATTAGTACTATTGATGGTAGAGACAGCCCTGAACGGACAGGTACAAATATCTAACTTATCATTAAAATAAACTCATGATTCGGTTTAGACTGAAGTGAGCAATGCGAATGGCAGATAAGGGTGTAGACTAGCTTACCCTGTTCGGTTTAGAAATAAGATCAGTAGCTCCTGCTTCTCCGATGATTCCAGATTAAAAGACCTCGTGTCGCTCTCATGCGCACCTATTTAAACCCTTGCTTGGCCTCTCGTCACCTCTTGCCAAAGGCCAGTGTTCTTACCATTTGCTGTGAAAGGCTTACCCAACACATTTCTGAGCAGGAGCTGACAAGGTCTGCCAGGGTCAATATTTCTTAATCGAACGGGTATGCTACGGATTAATATGAAGCTAAAAAGAGCGATTTTAAATTTATATTAACAAATCTGCCAATGCAGAGGTTAGATGAATACAAGTACAATTTAAACTAATCCAATTTTCCATTGCTACTGTTGTTACTCTACTAAGAAAAAAGTAGCAGACACGAAAACCATAAATAAATATAAGTAATTTGAAAATCATTATTGACGTCATGACATGTAAATGCATGATCAATTTAATATTGATAATTAATTATCAAGACATTGGTATCAAATTATATTAATTTTATCGTGAATTTCAATGTTGCTCAAAGAAGGTTATGTTTCTTTTGACTGTGCTGCACTGTTATGGTTGTAACCAAGTGATTGGTTAGCAAAGAAGGAACTTTAAATGCAACTTTGCAATAACGTAAAGGAATGTAAATTAATGTAACATATAAACCTAGGTACATGTCTGGTAATCCCTAACAGTTCAGGCTCAGTTTGCCTGAGGTATTTGTTTTTCATATTATTAGATAATCGTTGTAATATAAAAGCTATAGTCGTTGAAATCAAAACCCGTACGACACACAGTTACCACCACGCCAATCTCTTCCGATCTGAATCAAAGCTGTCCGTCAATAGGATGTTTCTTCATGTACTATTTCATGTAAAGCGTCTGTTTTTAGGAGCTTTCCGGTTCAGATAAATACGAGGTTGGATCATTAAGTATCGCACAACATTTTTTTCCCGCAATGTTCTTGTGGCTGGGACGTTTAAAGTTTACAGACGTATAGTTTGAAGTTCGCACTAGAGACGTCATTTGTTCGATCAGGTATAACTCTTGCGACAGAAGCGTGAACTACTTAGCAAAGATGTCGCGCATGTTATTCTCGTCAACGTGTGAAGAGCAAGGAGCTGTACTTCGTTTTTTGTGGCGAAAGGACAAAACCCTAGTGAAATTCACAAAGAAATGTTGTGCGCGTATGGGAAATACTGTTTGGACCGTAGCAACCATTGTGAAAGCTGCAATCTATCAAAAAACATTATTAAAGTTGCGTCGAGTCCTTCATGAGAAACGCAACGCTGCAAATGTCACACTGTCCCATGACTCGTCCCCCCCCCCCCATGTTGCGGTTCTGTTCGTGACAAAATCGAAAAATTTGGTTTGGAGGTGTTCCAGCACACACCATACAATCCGGACCTTTTACCTCCAGACTTCTATCTGTTTGGCCCAATGAAGAAATTATTAGCTGGCCAACGCTTCAATTACAATGACTGTATTCCCAAATGACAGAGTTCTGGTATATTGAAAGTAGTGCCAGGATGGGAAAAATGTGTTGAAAGACTTGGCTCCTATGTCGAAAAGTAGCTAGAAGATGTGGTTTCATTGTGTATAATTTATGTTGTCTTACCTATTAAACTTATTTTTTAAAAAATGGTTGTGCGATACTTAATGGTCCACCCTCGTATCTTCTATTCTGGGTAACTGGATGATAGAAGGATAGGAAAGAGACTGGGTAAAAGAGTTTCAACTTATCTTGATGCCAACTTTCTGGGAACATAAAGGGTGTCCTAAAAGAAAACGCAGGATGTAATTTAATGAAAAGAAAATATTTATTTATTAGTTGGGAAAGTTATCACATTATTTAAAAGGGTAAACGTTGCCATTAAATGTGGAGTGTCCTCAGTTCCATTGAACTTCATTAAATATTTAGTTGCAGTGATCGACGGCGTACCGAGGTTTCGAGACACTCCGCTACACTATCGCTCACCGCTGTAATGTTTCTGGCTGAACGGCCGGTATGAGATCGGCGTGTTTCTTGTTTTTTTTTGTCTCCAACTGAAGCTGTTTGTTTAAATTTTTCAACTATTCTTTCACAGTTGTTTTATTTGGTGCATTTCTCCTACCGAAAATGTTACGTAATTTGTGCACAGTCTCGGAAAGACATTATCCGTACTTGAAATGAATTTGAACGATCATCACTCGCTCCTCCGTCGTGTAACGCGCCATATTGACTAACCGCAACGTGTCTACTACAACATGTAGCCTCTCAGAACGATGTCAACCATGCGGGAAAGAAATGGCGCACAATTTAAATCCCGCGTTAATCTTGAGACACCTTTTATTAGTAGAAACTTTGGCACGGTACTAGGAACGATGTATAACGCAATAGAATTTTGATTTTCAGCCGTTCCCAAGAAACAGAACCAATTAAATAATCACCTGTTCCAGCTGCTTCAGTTACAGAATTAGAAACGTTTGTGAGAGAAGGAGGAAGTTCACACTGGAATTTCCGCGGGAACCTATAATTTTCTGTACGGTGTTAACCGATTGAGGGTATTTTGAATTCGTACCTTTTACTTTTTCCGTGCTTCAACATCAAAACTGTTGTTTACTCATCAGAACAGTTGTCCGATCCGATTAGTACAGTAAAATTAGGCATTTTTCGAGGTAAACGTGGACATTGTAAGAAGTGAGACGAAACTTGCTGGAATATGTAGTACTACTTGAGATGCATTTGTAACAAAAAATCCCAAAGTATCCCGTTGCGGGTTTCGGAGATACAACGTCATCAATATGGCCACCGTCAGAATTTGTAGTGCAATCTTTAAACGCGTATAACTTCTCATAGAATAAAAGTAGTGTAATTGGATCGTTTCAAAATAGTACTTAGTAGGTATCCCTTTTTTTTATCAATTGAATATCAGTTTTTGACATATTTTGACAATTTTTTGTCGATGTTTTAGCGTTCAGCGATGTTTTAGTACAAGTTTCAATGCACAACTTTTTTTCCCACCTCGTACTTGGTAGGTATATCACGATCTTACGTGATATAACTTAACCTATCTTTTTTTTCTTACGATTTTTTAATTTTTTTACGATCCTAAGTGATATAACTTAACCTATTTTTTTATTTACGATCTTTTAAGTACCGAACTAACCTACAAGGGACTCTGTTTGTTTTAATATTTCAGTATTTTAAGGTTTTCACAAATTTTATATAACCTAAAATGTGTTGGATGTTGATTTTTTTTATGTGGCAATTTTTTTATGAATTTTAAAACTGTTCCGTCACCCTCTCGTTCTTCACGTCGTACGCGAAGGACTTCTCTGCAATCAGGATGACGCTGCACACGGTGTCCTCGGGCAGCGCGTCGTGGAACTCGCACACGACCTTGATGTTGGTGCGATCGTTGACCACCACCTGCTTCCTCTTCGTCGTGTTGATGACGATCATGGGTCTCCATGCTTTGAATTCGCTGGGTGTGTAGTACAATCAACAGCAAATGAATTAGGAGAAAAAATATTTTCTCGACGAAAAATGAGTTGGCAATGCTGCGAACACCGAGGCAATCTTGATAAGACGCTTGAGGAGCGTCGAGCAAACTTTCCTGAAAAGCACAACTCCAGTATCGAAGGTCATGCTACACGTGGATTGGCAACTTTCGGGAGCATGCTGTCTGTCTACACAATTCTCCCCAAATGCCTGTTTGAAGATGAACCTTCTGCTCGCATTTTATTTTTCAAATGTAGTTATGACGTTGTAGTCATTTTACAATTATTTGTATTTGTTCTTATTTTGCTTTGCTATTATGTCACCTTTACAATTAATCGAAACTATGAAGATGGATGATAATGAGATTAAATTGATGAAGAGACACTTAAAAAAGAGATTGCCAGACCAAGACTCGAACTCGGAACATAAAGCGGATAAGGTGGGGAGACCGTCAATAACTCCCGGCCATGAACTGGAGTATAAAATTTGTAATTGCTCAGGAGTATTTTTTGTTCTGTTCATGACTAATACCTGATTTCGACACTTAATTTATAAGTAACACACTTCGTTCGGTGGCGACAAGCCACGTATTGTTTGAGAGGAGGGACACATCTCGTTCATATACTAGACTATACTTGAAATATGACGTGCTAAACAGTACTTTCGGACATAGCAATTTTGATATGCAAGTTGCATTTTCTCTACTTATTCATTATGCCTCATAGATAATCTCGCAACAACGCAAAATGTTTTAATTGACTCGAATTCACAATGACTAATATATACTGGACCTACATATTTTAAATGCAAAATCTAGGTGACGAAAATATGCCTCAACACGAAATGAAAATGCAATATTCATTCAATACACTAAAAAAGCTAACCAAAGCAGACTTTTAACAACATTACACACGTAACGTTTCCACCCTCTAACAGAGTTTGTCTGCATCCCACTTCCATCTATCACATCTTCAACCTTCATCATTGCGATTATCCGAGACTGGTAGAACAGTGACGTGGAATAACAAAAATATCACCCTCGGTGTCGATTTCAAAGTTTGAAGTATTGCTGTTTCTGCATTCATTAGCGGCTCTAGATTGTGACAGTGATGTGAAATGCTTCTGATTTTATAAGAAATAGAAAAACGAGAAGAGCGATAGATATTCCTCAATTTTCAATTTTCTCTAAAACTATTTTCCCCGACTGTGGTGATAATGAATTCTATGTAGTATGAGAAATATACTTTAAAGTAATTTATACTAATTTATGCTTATGCAACTGATTAAGAGAGCCTCCACGATGGCGCAAGGAAATCGTCGCCGCATTGTAATCAAGGAGCTCTAGGTTCGATGCCCGGTGGAGGCACATAGTGATTCGGATTCTAGTTTAAACTGTAGATCTCGTCCCGGTTTGCCTATTTGTGCATAAAACTCAGACTCAGAATGATTAAGGACTTTTCGAAATATCATGTCTGTATCGGAATGTCAACTTTCTTCAGAACGGAAATGAATTCGTAAAGCAATAATACGCACAGCACCTCTAATTACCCACTGCCATTCAACACGCTACTATTCGTAAATTCAGAATTATTATTTTAGGGTTCAAATTCTGACATCTGAGAGAGGAACACTTGGCCCCAAAAGTTTCAGGTTTGTTAACATTTAGGCTACTAGTTAAGGATATTTTTGTTAAGCTCCTGGGACCTGAGGAACAAAAATATAGATCTTTTAAAATGATTTCTCAAATTAAATGTAGAAATTATGCAGCACACTAGCCCAGGGACGCTATAGCTTATTAATGGGATGGAAAAATGGTCATTTCCGACCCCCATGCCAAGCTGTATATTCGATTGACTTAGATTCGAGTGTTAATATTGGTTATGATATTGGTAAGGTGATAAGGGGTTACATCATTCATTGAAACTTACGTAACTATGCTATTGGTTATACAGTATAAACAATAATAATGACAATTATCGTGCCTAGCACTGATTACTCTACTGGGAAGATAATTTACACCTGTAAGTTTTCCGAAACAAATACACATTTCACTTCGTATGATAAGAATCGACGATGAAATTTCGTAAGTAGAAATTCAGTAGCATTAGTTTATCTTAACTTTCGCAAGGTATGAAAAATTCCGTTTTTGAATTGTTGGATCGTAATGTCGTGACCATCCTTGATATTTTCCTTGCATATCAACGATATTTTTTTGAAAATAGACCTCAACTCTTAATTGAAGACCAAGTGAATGACTTGCGATGTGGTAGTCGGAAACCTGGCCAGGACGAGCAATCGTTCATTGGAGCTACGGAGTCAAGATGCCATACACGTCTGAAGCTACTCGTGGCCGTATAATTGTCATGTTCGAATGTGGCCGCACAATTTCCGATATCGCAATAGCCATTGGAAGGCATGGAAATGTTGTTCGTCATTGGATAGAGAGTTTTCAACATGAAGGAGAAGAGGGCCTGAAAAAAAGAAGGAAAACAGGGCGCCGCAGAGTGACATCGGGAGAGCAAGATGCTGCTATTGTGGAACACATTGCAAATCATCCATTTTCTCCAGACAGTATTGTTGCCAGACATTTACAACTGCAGTGTTCAAGTGATAGAATACGAAGGCGTCTACAAGCTGCGGGGATACGGCACAGAACACCAGCGAAGAAAGCGCAACACGTAAATGCTCGTCTTGGGTTCGCTTTACAATATCTACCCATGACAAATGACTTTTGGGAAACAGTAATTTGGACTGACGAGAAAGTGTTTTGTTCGGATGAAGATGGCGACCGGACAGAACTCGTTATGATCCAAGATATGTTCGTAGCAATCGAAGAAGTGGAAGAATTTTAGTGGCATTTTGGGCGTGGATCAGTGCAGCTGGTGCAGGAGATATCGTAGAAATATCCTCGAGGATGGATTCCGAAGAATATATTAAAGTGCTTAAAGAACATATGCTACCGACAGTTCGCGTTATTTATCCTTGGAAGGAAATGCCCATCATCAACTTCGTTCATGATAATTGCAGTATCCATACGTCCAAAAGAACGAAGCAATGACTTGCACATCACCCTGACATTCAGCCATTCGAATGGCCAGCAAAATCACCAGACCTCAATCCAATTGAAAACGTATGGTCCATTATGGTGAGAGAATGGGAACCTGGCTATCAAAGAACAAGAGAACACTTACGTGGCCATGTGTATGACGTATGGAGAACTATACAGAACAGGCCACGTATTTGTCATAGACTTGTTGAATCTATGCCCAGAAGATTACGTGAGGTAATCGACAACAATGGCTGGTGGACTCATTACTGAACATACGTCAACATTATTTGAAACATTGAAAATCAAGTTTATTTTTTTGTTTGTTTGAATGAGTGTGTCCTTTCTTTCTTTCTGTTTTCCCTAGAGACAATATATTTATTTTCTTTGAAACATTTTGAACTCTGATTTTTACAAGGCTGCATTAATTTAGGATGTGACACAATGGTCTCAAAATATGACATTTCAGTTTGGAACAGGCAAACTAAAGTCCAGTTTGCAAAAGCGAATACATTTTTTCGCCCTTGTAACTCATTGTTTCTTCCAATTATCGAGTGCTTTCTTTGCTTTGCGTTGCTCTAGGTCACTCAGTCGTCATTTTTGTTTGTGAGCATATACTAAGTTTCATTGAAGCTTATCCTCTATCCTTTCATCATACAACTTGACTATGGGCTTCAGGTTTGACATCTTAATAGAATTTCTATCAAATATAAATCATCAACTTGAAATATATTTCACTTGCTAGCTCCTACTTTCCAAAATTGGGTATGTTTGGTTTTCTGATGATATACGTGATATCGTAAAATTTAAATATGATAGATTTGTATTTTATACCTAAGGAGATTACTTACTTACTTTTGTATCTCAGATCTCTTGTAATTACCTACAAATTATGCGAAACAATACACTAAACATCCCCTCCCCACGACCTGTTTTCAAGGATCGATCCAGCATCCACCTCGATCATTGCATATCAAGTGAGTGTGGGTCTTCGTGAATCTTCCCTGTAATGCAGATCCATAATTTGCTCTAGAGCATGTGAAGATAACTGAAAGCAATACTTGTGTATAATTTTGAACTATTTATTCATCTATTTACTTCTTTCATTGTGGGAGGGAGACTGGCAGCCGGGAGATAGGCGAAGACCCTTCCAGGGCTGTAGAGCCACGTTTTTTTTATTTACTTCTTTCGGTCCGGGGTTCCATACCCGGTGGAAGCACATAGTGGTTCGGATCTCACTTTACAACGTATGTCAAGTCCCGATTAGCTTTTCTATGCAAAACGTGGATTGAAAAAAATGCTTAGTCAAAATTTGTGACAGTTAGTTACTGATCGCAAGTTGCGTTGTTTTAGAATATGCGGACACTAGACGTGTTGAAAGCAGAGGTGTTCATTTGGAATCAAACTCCCTCACCCTCCGAGATCGCAGTAGCCCTCACCCTCCACCGCCCTCACCCTCACAAGTCTTCCGGAGGGTGAGGTCTGCCCTCACGAGGGTGAACACATCTGGTTAAAGAATCACGACGATGAGGATGAGTCATGATATGATAAAAGCACACAAAAAACAATGACCAGGCCAGTATTTTTTTTAAAAAAAGGAATACACCTATTCGGTAGTATCCCCCGTCATTCACACATTTCTTAAACTTTCACACATGTCAATTTCTACTCTAATTGTTTCTCGGATATGAACGAGATGTGCCTCCCCAAACGCCCCGTCAAACAAAAAGCGGATTCTCCCCGACGAACACATTTTGGATCTAATACCACTCATAAATTAAGTGTTCAGAAACAGATATTAGGCATAAATATACGATAAAAAAATACTCCTTAGTAATTACAAATAATTATAAGCTAACTCGTGGCCGAGAGTTAGAACGATGTGACTAAACTTCCCCGCTCTTGTTTCCGAGTTCGAGGCCTGGTCTCAGCATGGAGTTCTATCTCTGCAGTGTTTCCTTATCAATTTAATGTAATTATCATCCATCCTCATAGTTGGGACAAATTATAAATGTGTCATGGTAAAAACAAAGCAAAATAAGAAAAAAAATATTGTAACATTACTGCAATGTCAGAACTACGTTGGAAAAAAAAAGTGAACACCAGATCATTTTCAAACAGGCATTTGGGGAGAACAGACAACATGCTCCCGAAAGTTGCCAATTGACATGACCTTCGGTACTGAAGACTATTCGTTCAAAAGTTACGAGTGATCAAAGTTTTTGGGAGGGGGTGGGCTAACTTCTTAACCCTTGACCCCAGGACCACCAAAACTTGGTACACGTATTCTACACCTCCAAAATCGACAGGGGGCATCTAACGATGCCGTATGGGGGTGTTTTTCGATATATTTTTTCGATAACTCTTACCATTTTCGAGATATTTGCAATTTAAGATTTTTTTACGCTGGACTTAGAAAATTTTCGGTACATTTTTTTTTGTTCCATGACGACCTATGTTTATTTTGGTATGAGAGGACAGAGGACACCGAGACGATGCTAACGCAAGAAATCCAAGCTCTCTATGATCATCCTTTCGAAAGTTACGAGCGATGAAAAAATATTTTGGCAATTGGCCCACCCTTGACCTCCAAGAACCTCCGAAAACTTGGTACACGTACTCTGCATCACCAAACTCGACAAGAGGGTCAACGGGGGAGGATTTTTGCACTATCTCTCTCTCTCACTGTTTTTCGAGACATTAGCAATTTAACGCTGGACTTGGAAAATTTTTCGACAGATGGGGGTCAAATTTGGTTCCATGACAACCTATGTTTATTTTGTTAGAAGATCAAAAAGGACACCGAGACTCGACCGACGCACTAAACCCGACCTCTCTACGACTATTCGTTCAAAAGTTACGAGTGATCAAAGTTTTTGGGAGGGGGTGGGCTAACTTCTTAACCCTTGACCCCAGGACCACCAAAACTTTGGTATACGTATTCTACACCTCCAAAATCGACAGGGGGCATCTAACGATGCCGTATGGGGGTGTTTTTCGATATATTTTTTCGATAACTCTTACCATTTTCGAGATATTTGCAATTTAAGATTTTTTTAACGCTGGACTTAGAAAATTTTCGGTACATTTTTTTTTTGTTCCATGACGACCTATGTTTATTTTGGTATGGGAGGACAGAGGACACCGAGACTCGACCGACACACTAAACCCAACCTCTCTACGCGTACTCTACGTCACCAAAAAAGGTTAAAGGTTCCAAATAACAATAGTTAGAGTTTCCCCAATCTAGTAAAGTGGATTGCTTGAAATCTCCAAGGCGTATTTTGCATTTTTTTTTCAAATATGAACACGTTAAAACTGAACTGTCTCGGATTTTGAGTTTTGTAATTACCCCGAGAAATTCTATATAAAATAACATACCTGGAAATTATATTCATGTTAAGTTGAATTCTGATTTTTGTAATCGCCCCGAGAAAATTCTATATAAAATAACATACCTGGAAATTATATTGATGTTAAGTTGAATTTTGATTTTTGTAATCACCCCAAGAAATTCTATATAAAATAACATACATGAAAAATATATTCACGTTAAGTTGAATTTTGATTTTTGTAATCACCCCGAAAAATTCTATATAAATAACATACTTGAAAATTGTATTCACAGTAGATTGAATTTTTTGAGTTTTGTATTCACCCCAAGAAATTCTATATAAATAACATACTTGAAAATTGTATTCACAGTACATTGAATTTTTGAGTTTTGTATTCACACCCAAGAAATTCTATATAAATAACATACTTGAAAATTGTATCGCTATATACTAGACTTTTTGATTTCTGTGATTTTGGAGAAAGCATAATGGCATCCACCACCAGTTTCAATCGTAAAAATGATAAAACTGAATGTGTTACTTGTGGGAAGCTAATCTCAAAGAACAATTTATCGGTACACAGGGCAAGATGTAGCGAAACAGGTTCGAGAATTAATCGTTCGTTACCTTCTAAGCCTTGTGCTCGATGCGGAAAGATGATTAGCATTACACATTTAAGTAAACACCTGAAAATTTGCAAACCATCGACCGGACAAGCATCGAAAAGGAAAATCGATAATGCAGATACGGAAGCTTCCACTTCCAAACTAAGTAAATTATCTAATGAACGCAAACCAATGAGATCTGCATTCAACGACCAACTCCAGGATTTTTCAATTAAGTCAGAACCAGGCCGGGACATTCTAAGTTTCTTGGACGAAACAAAAACATCTGTACTAAATATTTTGAAAGATAAACTTGAAAACAACTCTATAAAAGTATACGTTGTTCTGTTTTCTGAATACGAGAAAGTTGATGGCACAACGAGTATTTTTTATCATCGTACAAAAAACCAGACACTTTATTTTGCTGACGTCGAAAATTTGGACAACTTCTATTATAAAGTTTCCAACGAGCTGGTTAAGAAACATGACGATTTCGAGGCTAAAGGGTCGGGATGGTCTCTATGTGGAAGTCCTCACACGTTAACTGTTTACGTGAACCAATTCTCGCCTCTTCGCGCTTCCAGCTACGTTCCTCTTCCACCGAACATTCAACACAAGAGGGCTGTGTTAAATATACAGAACAGCGATAACAAGTGTTTCCTTTGGTGTATATTGGCTGCACTGCATCCTGTTTATTGCAAAAATAATCCACAGTGGGTTGGACATTACAAACAATACGAGTCCGAGTTTGAAAGTGTAATGTCTGGCATCGAATACCCGGTGACATTGTCGGATATAACAAAGTTTGAAAATCGTGCAGGAAAACGCATCGCTATTAATGTATATTCCTTCACGTCAGATAAATATCTCGTGCATCCCGTCAGGATAAGCGATATCGACGATGACGATGCTTGTGTAATAAATCTCCTTCTCATTTCCAACGAGGATGTTCATCACTACACGCTAATTCGTTCTCTATCACGTTTGGTCAGAAATCAAACTACCAAGTATGAACATTACATCGAAGTTTGCCCGAGAATTCGTTTGGGTGGACGACGTGAGGAAGCTCGTGGACCGATTGTTGGTGATAGCCGGCGAAGAGAATGCAGGCAATCGTAATTTTTACAACGAGAAGGTTGGCATCGTGGACATGATCAGCACGAAACTTTCCAACTTCATCGTGAACGACGACAAGGGCATCGGTTACCTCATCAAAATTATCAACACGCTGCCTCCGAGATTCTGGAACGTGGCCGAAGGAAAGGGACTCGTGAACGACATCATCAACAAGTTACCTTTCGAGATGCATTTACCTGGCTACCAGTACTGCGGACCGGGTACCAAACTCGAGAAAAGATTGGAGAGAGGAGACAAGGGTGTGAATCCGTTGGACGCGGCATGCAAAGATCACGACATCGCCTACAACAACACTCGCACCGATCTGGATGCACGTCACGAAGCAGACAAGAAATTGGAACATGCCGCTTTCGAAAGGTTCGTCAGCAGAGACGCTTCTTTGGGTGAACGGGTCGCCGCATTAGGTATGACCATCGCCATGAACACGAAACAAAAATTTGGGTGGGGTATATAAATAACATACAGTAAAAAAAAATAATAATAACAACATGTCTCGTATAACTGTTTTGCCGCCCGAGCTCCTATCTAAAATATTCAAACACGCAGTAAACGGAGATTGTGAGGATGTAGGGAAACTTGTAATCATAGCAAACACGTCGCCGGAATTTCGTATCCCTTGTGAAATGGCTGTCAAGGACCATCTTCGGGAGATCAGCGACCTGAGGTGCGGTGATCTCGACACTCTTCTTTCGGCCGCAGGGGAAAAATTAAACGATAGGATGGACGAACTTCACGAGGGGAGGCAGGGGAGAAGACGATACACGGATGATTGGTGCAAGTCTGAACAGAAGACGGCAGATATTATAACGCACATCATCTTGTTTTCCGAAGCACGAGCTTTCTTCCTCATACACACACTGTGAAAAAAATAATAATATACGTGTCAAAAAAATATACGTGTCAAAAAAATGTACGTGTCAAAAAAATGAGACAAAAATTATACGTAAAAAAAATGTACGTCAAAAAAAATTGCCATGGAAAAATTTTTTATCGCCAAAAAAATTTGTCTCGTCAAAAAAAGTTGACGTGGACATCGTCAGAAAAAAAGTTGCCTTATCGTAAAAAATTTTTATCGTCAAAAAATTTGTCTCGTCAAAAAAAAGTTGACGTGGAAAAATTATCATCGTCAGAAAAAAAGTTGCCTTATCGTAAACATTTTTTATCGTCAAAAAAAATTGTCACGCCAAAAAAAAGTTGACGTGGAAAAATTATCACCGTCAGAAAAAAGTTGCCTTATCGTAAAAATTTTTTATCGTCAAAAAAATTTGTCTCGTCAAAAAAAAGTTGACGTGGAAAAATTATCACCGTCAGAAAAAAAGTTGCCTTATCGTAAAAATTTTTTATCGTCAAAAAAAATTGTCACGCCAAAAAAAAGTTGACGTGGAAAAATTATCACCATCAGAAAAAAGTTGCCTTATCGTAAAAATTTTTTATCGTCAAAAAAAAGTTGTCAAAAAATGTGCAACAAAAAAAGTACGTTTCAAAAAAATGTACCTGTCAAAAAAAATGTGAGAAAAAAATGTAGGTGTAAAAAAATATACGTGTCAAAAAAAAGTACGTGTCAAAAAAATATGACAAAAAAAGTTGTCAAAAAATGTGCAAGAAAAAATGTACGTGTCCCAAAAATGTACGTCAAAAAAAATATACGAGAAAAATATACGTGTCAAAAAAAATATACAAGACAAAAAAATGTACGTGCCAAAAAAAATGTACAAGTAAAAAAAATGTACGTGCCAAAAAAAATGTACAAGTAAAAAAAAATCTTGATATATAAATAACATCGTGAAAAAAAATCTACGAGATCAAAAAAAATTCTTCGGTATATAAATAACACACATTGTGAAAAATTAAAATTGTCTAACGCACACACCCTGAAATTTCTCTTCGAAATGAAAAAAAAATGAGTGAAATCCAAGCAATAAAACAAATGCTAAATTTGTCAGTCGAGTATGTAAAAATTCAGGAATTGGTAGTCGACAAACCTTACACGATAACTTCCGGTTCAATTGTTTCTACCCAGTATGGTCCCAAGGTGCGTCTGTTGCTCAACGGACAACACAGTCTATTTTTACCAGATCGATACGCTATCATGTTATCCGACGAGAAGCTATCTATTTTAATCGAGAACAAAACTCGAATCGTGTACAAGGGGACAAAGGAACTTCTTGGTAAGAAAACGAAGCACGAAATAGAATTTGTGTAACGGGGCTGCGCGGAGTATTTAAATAACATACCTCGAAAAAAAAATACACGAAACAAAAAAAAATCTCAGAACATTTATATATATAAATAACATACCGTAAAAAAATTACACGAAACAAAGAAAATCTCAGAACATTTATATATATAAATAACATACCGTAAAAAAAAAACATGAAGCCCAAGGGTGTCGTGTACCAGATACCATATTCGAATCTAAAAACGCTGGGTGCCCTCGATGGGTTACTCACCAAGAAACAACGCGAGAAGAAACGTTCTTGCTTGTCCAAAGGACATGGAATGAAATTGCTGCTCAGCACTCCACAATTGAGACGGTTGCAGCGTTCGCGGAAACAGCAAAAGACAGGGGGGTTCATATTCAGCATCCCGGCCATCCTGGCAGCATTGGGGGCCGTGGGAAGTTTGGCTGGGGGCAGCGCCGCCATCGCGAAAACCGTCATCGACTCGAAGAAGAACAAGGCGGAATTTGAAGAACAGAAACGTCACAATCTGGCCATGGAGAAGAAAGGGAAGGGGGTCATGAGGAAGTTTAAAAAAAAGAAACAGCACTCACCAACCGAGACATTGAATCTCTGATCAAACCATTACAAATCAAAAACTTCAGAGGAGTTTTCATGTCCGACTCGTTACCTTCAACCGTTAAAAGAAGAGAATGCGGAGTAGTCAACTTGGACAGTCAAGAAAATCCAGGCACGCATTGGATATGTTACCACAAAAATGATAAAGCATTCGTTTTCGATTCTTTCGGAGGTGTTCCACCTACAAATTTAGTTCATTATCTGAAAACGAACAATCCAATATACTACAACGACGAACGCATTCAAAATTTCGGAGACGAGAACTGCGGTCATCTCTGTCTCTCCATGCTCGCGTTTCTCTCTAAAATAAATAAGCCATCGGTGGAAGATTTCCAGAAAGCATTGTGGAACCTAAAGCATCACGATGGGCGTGTTACATCTCACGAGCGAATCTTCGATCTTGAAACTCACGCTGCACGACGACATCGTCTATCCTAAATCCGTAGCTTTACGTGCATTCTACAGCATGTACCTCATACCTAACGTCACGCATCACAACAACAAAATTAGCGTCGGAAGCGAACATATCGTCGTCACGCCAGGTCAATACAATCTTTCTACTTTGCAAGCTCAATTACCCAAAGGCACGTACCTTTCTCAAAATTCGGTCACGCACAGAGTGGAAATCGTATCCGCGACGGAGACCGTGGGCCTGGGCACCATAGGAGAACTTTTAGGTTTCGAGAACGACACAAAACTCGAAGCTGGCATCAAGCACGTAGCAACCAATATTCCTAAATTCTTGGCCATCGAAACTTTGAACGTTCACTGCAACGTAGCGGAAGGCATGATCACGAAATCCTCGGACGGGTTACTGGGAAGTCACAAGCAGACGGGAATCATAGCCACGTTCAAACCAAGTTCCGAATTCATGGAACCGATCATCTACACACCCTCTTCGCCGATCTATTTTCCAGTATGTCGCAACCGCATAGACGACATAGAGTTGGTGGTGGCGAACGAGAAAGGAGAGGTGGTGGATTTTGCAGGTGCAACGACGACGGCCATCGTGGAGATCAAGGTATAATAAATAACACACATAGTGAAAATGGAGCAAATCGAAAGTTACGAATTGCAATATTTCCCTCCGAACCGTCGCACGTTCGCAAATTTGAACGAAGCGAACCGGGAGATCGAATACGACGTGGACGTAGGCGACGGGTTCGTTCATCCTCACAGAGCGGACCTCTACCTTCAATTCGACGTGGTGAAGAAAGAAAGCTGAGACGCGTTCCCAGCAGCAGCAAATTTGATACTCGTGGACAACTTCGTGCCTCACCTGTTCTCGCAGGTGGAGGTGAGGAAACACGGTAGGGTCATCGACAGAATCGATTATCCAGGCATCACGTCGACGGCAGTGGGAACATTGAAATTATCCAAAACGGACGCAGCATACTATCAGGCGGGAGGTTTCGAAGCGGGGACGAAAATATCGACGAGAAGTCACACGGTGCTCTTTCCCATGCGTCTGCTTCTGGGATTCTTCTCGGACTACAAGGAGATCATGTGGAAGGGAGGACTGAGGATCAGCTTTCGAAGAGCGGCCAACGACAACGACGCACTGATGCGATACACCAACTTGAACGCAGACAGCACGCCGATAGCCAACACTTTACCCGAAGCAGCCAAGTGCGTCATCCGGAGCATGGAGTTGAGAATGCCGATCGTGGAATACGAAACGAACTACGCCCTCAAGTACAAAGCGGAGATCTTGAAAAGTCCGCAGGTGCCGATTCACTTTCACGGTTACCAGTGCGTGCAGAAGATAGCGTCCGGAAGTCACATGGAATTCGACGTGACGACGCAGTTCAACAACATACAGTTCGACATGCCAGATTTCGTCATTGTACTCTTTCAGACCGGACGCGATAACAATCAGGAAAAAGATTCCAGTAAATTCGACGACTTCAAGATCAAAAATGTTTATCTCAAGAATGGACGCAACGAAGTGTTCCCGCGCGAGAATTACAACCTCGACATGACCAAAGATGATTATCTCAAACTTTACGAAGCGTACACCGCTTACAAGAGAGTAACAGAGGGAAACGTGGACATGTACTACACACCCAGCGAATTCAAAACCCACAGACCCATGTTCGTCATCAATACAACAAAGAGGAAGCAGGTCGTGGTCAACGATCGAACTAACATCAAGATCGTTTGTGAGTTCCACAATCCATTGCCCGAGGATACCGTGTGCAGCGTCATCCTGATTGCAGAGAAGTCCTTCGCGAAGAACGAGAGGATCACGGAGCAGTTTTAAAAAATTCGTGAAAAAAAATTGCCACATACTAAAAAAAAAAAAATCTACTAAGTTTACTACCACAACTAATTATTATTCTATTATGTCATTTGCTTAGGTGAAAGGGAAAAGAATGGTCCAAAAAGGGAAATTTTGCCCCTTGGGAAAGCCCTCATTGTGTGGCAACACTGCGTCTAAGTCGCCGGTGGTGACATCTAGTAGCAAACACTAGAAATATTTCCACAGGTATCGTCTTCATGTTCTCGACTGAAATATTAAAACAAACGCGGAGTCCAATGTAAGTTAGTTCGGTGCGCAAATGTCGTGGCATTCGTACCAAGTACGAGGTGGAAAAAAGGGAAATTTCACTAAAACATCGCTAAACGCTAAAACATCGACAAAAAATTGTCAAAATATGTCAAAAACTGATATTCAATTGATAAAAAAAGAGGGAAAAAAAGGGCTCGTACCAAGTATTACTTTGAACCGGCCAATATACACTACTAATAAAGATAGAACCTTTGTTTTATTGCCAAATTAATGAGAATAAATTGGATAATTTATTTGTTTCTATTTGACATGTCTGAGATATATTAACAAAACCAGGAGAAAATTAGAAAACAGCTGTGTTGTTCAGTCTGATGCCGATAAAGTAAAGCACAACAAAAAAGTGAAGACTGCTGCCCATTAACTATCATTTACACTTGTTATTAAACCTAATGTACTGGGACACTAATAGGCCTATTTATAGTATTGACAAGCATTCGAATGTAACATGTCAGCGTTTGGCACCGCCAGACTTCTCGCATTCTAGCCGGTCCCCGTGGCGGAGTGGTTAGTACATCGCGTTAGACGCCAGGAGTCCAGGGTTCGAATCCCGGCCTGGACATGGATGTTTGTCAGTGTTCATTCATCAATTTCATCATATTATCACTCACCTCATTTCCGCAAATTAGCCAAAAGTGAAACTAGAAAGCGAAGTAAAATAAAGCAAATCAATCAATCGATCAATCAGTTGTCCCTTTCTAGGAATGAGTAAAGCAAGTTGAATGGAAATCTGCATTTCTCCAAACATTATGTGTGATAATTTCACTAATGAAGTTCACAAGGATTGATGTAAATCAAACATCAACACAGTTCGAGGATGTAACAGAAATACTTCTTTTATCCATTGTCTAGTTATGTAACACAACATTTTGTACAGAGCATTCCCACTTTAAATTTTTCCGGTGAAATTTCTTGCTCCTTTAGAGGATAGTAGAGATCGAATGTACAACAGGCCTGGAGAGTACTACTGATTCACAGCTCCAACCAATCTTCTATGCACCCTGTAGAAAGATGTACTATTTCGTGTTACCTTTGGGACCATATCTGATTCAACTCTACAATCCTGGCGACATTTTTTGGACTTATGACTAGGTTTTGATTTTCCTTTGGTTCAAATTTGGTACTTTATGTAGTATTGTTACAACGTTCCACGGTATTCCATGTATATTTTGCATGGGCGTATATAAGGGGGGTTCAACGGGTCCAACCCTCCCCCCCTAAAGGTTCAACAAAATTACCAGATTACCTGTTCTATCTGCTTGTTCATAAAAATTTCTACGGACTAATTTTATTCTCCTAAATTCGAGGCGTATAGAACGGGATACGGATGGGAATAAAATTACGTAATTTCACACACTAGATGGGACTGCGGACCAAAATATCTGCAATTTCCTGATAATTTACTAGTAAAAGAAAAATATTTCAGCAAGCTCTTCAGTGTGTTTCTTCACTGTGCAACCTGTGAGGAGTTTGAAACATCTTCACTTGTTCTAACCAAAGTGTTTTCATGCAGTGCAAGATTATGTTGGGCACGTCAAAAGAGGTACTGTGAACATGTCAGTATTCTAAACGAGATATTAAAAAAAATTGCACCCCCTAATCATGTACGTCCGCAGATTTTTTCCAAGGAGGAACAAGCAAAATATTGTTCACATTCCCGCATTCCCATTATAATAATTAATGTAAATTATTGTAACTGAAATCAAATTATACTTGAGAAATATATACTTTTAGATTGACATTCGTTTCCTAAGGGTGAGAGTGGCCATCCTTGTGCCCCTTCCAGATGCCAATCCATTTTACTGTAATATACTCTCACCTAGAAATTTAGTGAAGAGGAATCTTATAGCCGTTATTAAACGATATTATATTTTCAAGCTGATGAAAGTTCAAAGGAGACGGAAATCAATTCAATGGTATTAGTTTTTACGTCTTTCTTGCATTATTTCTTCCAAGCGGTCAAGCGAACCTGTAGTGGGGCACAGGCGGGGTAAATGTCCACTCAATTTAAAATTCTACCGGGAGGTCGCCCTCAGCGCCAAACAATCTAAATGAAAAAATGTAAAGAGAATGCCATGGCGCCCCATGAAATTTTTTGCCCTATTAAATCAATATTGTTTTGAATTTCCCAAAATTTGCATCAGAAATATTTCTTGCTCGCTTCGCTCGCTCCTTCACTTCTTTTCTGTACTGCATTGTAAATTACTAGGAACAGAGAGAGAAATAACTAAGAACTTCAGACTGTTGCTGCTAAACAGTATTGTCTTAAATTCAGGAACAATTGTTCGGAGAGCTGCCCCCGTGGCGGAAGTGGTTAGCACATCGCGGTACAACGCCACAACGCCAGGCGTCCCGGGTTCGAATCCTGGCCTAGGCATGGATGTTTGTTAGTGTCCATTCATCAATTTCATTATACCATCACTCATTCCCATTTCCGCAAATTAGCCAAAAGTGGCACAAAAAACGAAATAAAATAAAACAAATGAATCAATCAATTGATCTGAGGTAAAGGTGCGCGCACATTGCATAGACAATTTATATAATTTTTGCTAATGATTTGTTATTGGAAGGATGAATTGATTATGTAATGTATTTGAATATATATATATATATATATATATATATATATGTATATATATACATATAATATACACACACACCCTCAATACAATAAAACTAAAAGAGTGATATAAAATGAGGTTTTTCTTTCCCGACTGAAATTTTTTTGTCATTTGAAAAGTATTTGAAAAAGGTATGTCATTTCCAACTTTTATCATTTTATGTAAGGTACCTGAACCCAAAATGGCCTACCTAAGGTTTGCGATTGTTTCTAATGGTGCACGAAGTCAGAAAGGTAAAACTAATCGCAAGATTCAAAAGAAGGAAAATGTCTGAAAGTTTAATGAAAATTGGAGCCAATTCCATATAGTAACATGGATGCAGGGAAGATTTTATTAAAAAGTTACGTTTAGACCATATAGGGCACATTTGTACGTAATATGGCCTAGTCGTAGTATTTTGTTCTTTCACATCAAAATATGCAACAGAAATTATAAAGAAAGTAGCACAATGTCGTTTTAGAGGTAGATAATCATATTGATACACTTACATTTTATTTACATTATGACATATGAGATTGTCACAAAGAAATAACTTCCCTTACAAACCAATGAACAAGGGAGTGATGTGTCACAATTTGTTACAGTAGTACACAGCACAGTCTGGGCAATATCATCCTTAGTGAGTTCCACACACTTTTATGTGAACGTAAGAGTAACAAATGTCACATGCTACATATTCCTACGTAGGCCCTATTGAGCCCACCTTACATAGTGTTCTTTTTTCCTCTGTTATAAACAAGTCTTTATATTAAAGTGTAAACTAAATACATTGTTGTAAAGTACAATTTATGAGCTATCAAAATATTGACTAGAGATACAAACATCTATCACTTGGAAAAACTTACTTGTGCAATATTAGATCACGTAGAACACTTTCGCTAGGTTCAGCTTATTTGCTTCTTTGTCCTCAAGTTACTGTACTATACGCACATATTAATAAGATCGCTTACTTCCTATATCTCTTTGTAATCTGTGCGTATACCAAACCGGGCATGTGGAGCCGCCCTACGGCGGTTTCGAAACTTAAAGCGTTGTCATAGCAACCTCTTCCAATCACATCTTACTCCTCGAATTGTACCACACCCTTCCCATATCAACCTTTCCACCAATCACGTCTTACTCTTGGCAGTGACAGTTGAACGTGTCTCAGCGCAATGATCCGCTAACCCCACCCTTCCATCCCTGCTTTTATTATCTGCTAAAAAATTCGGGACATATCTCGTAAGGTTGTATTAATTATTTTATTTAAGTGCATAAAAATGTTCTACAAGGATAAATACCATTTAGTATTTGTCAAACATCCCTAATTTTTAATCTAGAATGGGAGTAGGAATATGTCATACATGCGAGTTTTGTTCGAAGTTACTTACTGGAACCACTCTACATATTGACTACAATTTCATCATATGGCATTACATATTTCATAATTACACAAAAATCTGGACTCGAAATATTAATGTCTTAGAATACAAAACAAAGCACTCATAGAGTAAGTAGGATCAAGCTAGATAAGCACACTCCCAGCCCCCCCATAACATAAAGAATTAATAATTAATCATTCTTTCAAGCTTTACACTATCAGGTCGATCATTGGTGCATGATGTTTCTCATACCATCCCTTCCATCAAGAAGTAAATTTAACTTGGCTTCGTATCGAACATAGGTGTCTCACTCATGATGATTTGCTGCAACGGATAGACCATCCAATATGTCATGTCTAAATGTTAAGTGATTGTCTTATTCCTACCTAATGTGTATATTATACTTTCTCTTATACTGTTTCTGAGAAAGTTCGTAGTTTTGTGTATGTCCCTTGCAAGTCTTTATAACATTTCACTTTCAACCTTTCTCAAGGGGCCCTTCACACCCATTTTTTAATTCAGGTATGGGTTCGATACCTAGTGGAGACCCATAGTGTTTCGGATCCCACTTTAAACTCTAGGTTCAACCCAATTAGCCTTTCTGTGCATAAAGTAGACCTAAAAGAACAGTTCAAACTCAAGTAAGGATATTAGATAAGAGGATTATTTCTCACATACATTGAATGACCAATATGGCCATATATGCCTATATAAATCATGTTGTTAGCATTAAACATATGGAATATAAAGTAAATTACTATAAGAAATCATTAAAACCTACATCAATTAATTTCCACTGTATTGAATATTATCATAATATTGTTAATGAAATTCCATTAGACAAACTATTGATAGTCATACTGATAGGTTTCTTGCTCGGACGCTCACTATGGTGACATGTTATACTTCACCAAGAATGAATTTACATGTTTAAATACTCCAGAAGAGAACAGTTTCAGAGTAAGTACATTACTCTTAATGATTTAGTACTCATACTGTGAAAATAGTAACATTATAATCTATTGCTAATAACAAATGTAAGGGAAAATAAACAAACACATTGTTATTCAGGTGTATATATATATTTATTGAATCACTAGTATTAACATATTTTGCATAAGGTATGATAATCTCTTTGAGGTCCTAAAGACTTTCACTGGAATACAAGTTACTGAAATTATTAAAGCATCATTAACACACTCAACAAACATTTCCATAATAGGTTCACATATGTACAGTCTCAAACAGAAAAAGGTGTGTATTTTATTTCCTTTTATCAAACTATTTGAAATGTTCAATTATTTTACAGGTCTGTTTAGCTGAAAATCATATCTTTTTTTATCCACCCTGCTTGGAATGTTTAGTGAAACATTAAATACATTTGTTTCTAAAATGTATTGTGTTGTTAGGTGTTACTTTTATTTTATTTATTTCTCTTATTTATTTGTGGCGGAGATTAAAGCTCATGCCTTTTCTTACACTCAACCACATACAGCATTTCATAATATAGAACATATTCAAAAATTGATTCATATATAAACATTGCAAATAACGATCACACATATACATTTCATGTCAAACCAACAGCGGTAAAAATATGTAATTTAAAGAAATACATAAAACATATGTATACATGTATACACACACACACACACTCATACATAGGTTTATATACATAAGAGGCCACTACAAATATTTATTAAACATGTACTAATTTGACAAAACAAAAAAATCACTCCATGAAACTTTCTCTTAG
Organism: Lepisma saccharinum; assembly: GCF_977018435.1. Classification (NCBI taxonomy): domain Eukaryota; kingdom Metazoa; phylum Arthropoda; class Insecta; order Zygentoma; family Lepismatidae; genus Lepisma; species Lepisma saccharinum. The sequence goes on along the minus strand of NC_139229.1, from coordinate 197,991,670 downwards.
TCTAATTTTGAAGATACCTATGGAAATTGATTTTCTCATTTCATGTGAAAGTGCATTCCAGTCCTTAACCACTGATACAGTAAAAGAGTTACTAAAAAAAATAAGTTTTGTTAGTTTTAATTGTAAGGAGAATGGAACTTTGGGATCTTGTGTATGATAACTCTGTTTTCCTAAGGGAAACAATCTGTCTGTGAGATATAAAGGACTTCCTGTATAAAGTAAGTTATATAGAAACACTAGTTTTCTGTACCTCCGTCTTTCTTTCATTTTAATCTCGCCTAATTTATTATAATATTCAGTTAAGTGGTCATATTTCTTAAGGTTAAATATATATCTTATGTATGAGTTCTGAATTTTTTGAATTCTCATTGCCAGCATTTCATTACAATCAGCATATACACTCTCGCAATAGTCAAGATATGAGAGGACCAAAGCTTGTACAAGTGGTTCTTTAATAACAGGCAGAATATTTTTTTTTTTTGATTTGTGTAATAGATGTAAGGAGGCATAGGCTTTCTTACATATATTATTAATGTGTTCAGACCAGGTAAGGTGTGTATCTATAATCACCCCTAGATTATTTACAGATTTAGAAAATGATATGCATGCACCGTTTAGTTGTACATTTGGCATATTAGCCGAATTTATACGTGCTAAAATCTGACGTGATCCAATTAATATGCATTTTGATTTATTGGAATTTATATATAACCTATGACGAGCAGCCCAATTATTAATATTTGACAGTTCCATGTTCATCAGCTCAATTCCACGTGATAAATTCGACAATGAACTTGATATATAACACTGAAAATCATCAGCATACATATGATGTGTAAGATTTCTTATGGTTCTTGATATATCGTTTACATACATTGAAAATAACAATGGACCCAATACACTACCCTGAGGAACACCAGAGTCTAAAGATTTCCAGTCAGATTTTCCAGACGATGATACAACGCATTGACTTCTACCAGGTAAGTACGATTTAACCCAATCAACTGCACCCACAGAAAAATTAAAGTAGTATCCAAGTTTACTCAAAAGTATATCATGATCCACAGTCTGAAAGGCTTTACTAAAATCCTGTAACACTTATATAGTTATTTGGCGGTTATCCATCGCTTCACGGATATCATCACATTTACGAAGGCTGTAGAAGTACTATGGTTAGTTGTAAAGCCTGATTGGAAAGGATTTAACATATTATTTATCACAAGATGTTTGTTTATTTGGCTATGGACAACATACTCTAGGGTTTCCAATAAGGCAGGCAGAATACTAATTGGTCTATAATCCGAAGCATTAACCGGAGATGATATTTCAGGAAGTGCTCGCACATATGCTAATTTCCATAAAGATGGGAAAATACCAGAGGTGAGCGAAGAGTTGATAATGTCAGTGACATATTCAAGTATGACTGGAATAACTTTTTAACCATGGTAATAGAAATGTTATCGGTTCCTTGTGTGTTACTTTTTACTTTATTGATTACAACTTCTACCTCATCCTTCTGGACCATACACAGAGAGAATTTTGGACCAGAATGTGATACTGGCGAGGAATTTATATATTCAATTGTATTTGTTTTAGTTGCATGGCAAAATATCGGTAATGTACAAAAGTGATCGTTAAGTTGATTTTCAGAAATATCAAGATTCGTATTAACTAATTGTTTCCGGTTTACTCCGAACACATTCAACCTCTTCCACAATTCTTTGGGATTTAATAGTGAATTCTGTAGACTAAAAGCACTCTTTAGCTTAGCCTTCCGAACTTCTTGCGTACAGTGATAACGCAACCTTCGATAGGCCTCAAATGCTAAATCGTTTGTTTCTGAGGATTTCCGTAACGCCCTTTTATATTTTACGTTTTGCGTATCCAGTAGTTGTATTTACGGTGAAACCAGGACAAGAAAGGAAGAGCCCCCCTGAAGCGCATTTGCTTACACTTAAAACTAGCTCAACATGCCAATATGAGCTTTTTGATCAAGTGTGGAACCCCGTCTAACCCAAGATTTTTGTAAAAACGCCCTCGGGAATTTCCCGAGAAAAGGAAGAGGCTCTCAGATTGATTTGTCTACACTTACAAAAGGCACTTCTGCCAGATTTTTGTCCACAAACTTGCTATTTTTTTGGCTATACCTGAAATTAAGCCAAAACACAGCACACAGCACACACGCACGCACACGCACACACAGCACACAGCACACAGCACACAGCACACAGCACACACGCACACACAGCACACACACACACACACACATGTAATGCAATAGCTATTGCATCATGCTTTGCAACACCAGCAACAAAACATGATGCAAGAGCTATTGCATTACATATCAGCCAGTATTGTGAGAGTGCTTGAGAAGAACAGACGTGTTATTACAGTGCTTGAGAAGAATTCTCATACTTACAGGCCTGATATTCAACTTGTTTATTATAATCCACTCGTATTTAGGGTCAAGCTTATATCTCCCCCAGCCTGTTATACAAAAAATCAATACATGACAAGGCCATTGAGCTAGATATGCATGTCCGCGCAGGCACTTGCGGAAGGTCAGTTTAGATCAATATTTCCACTCGTGGATTATTGGCCTTACAACCTGTCATAAGATAGGCATAGAGTTTTTGATTTTAAAACCCAAAAAGTTTATATAATAAAACCGAGGATAAAAATTAATAATAATATTAATAATATTAATATTAAGTATATACACTAAATATACAAATCACACAGCCGAACCTAACTGTTAAGTATAAAGTTTTGAATTGAAGCCAAGAATAAACAACAACAAAAATGCCAAAACGAAAACATTGTGACCAATGCAATAAAAATATATTAAGCTCTAATTGGGCCAGACACCAAAAGATTTGCAACCCAGACAAATACAGAACTCCCAGAATAATATGCCCTAAATGTCATATAGAATACAGCATGCCATACTTCTTAAATATACATAAAGATACTTGCTCTGTACAGTCATCAACACAACCATCCACATCTGCTCCGAAAAGGAAGCATGAAGCACCTGTTAATGCCGGACCTGCAAATCAGTCACGCAATGCACCACCTATCCGTAGCAGTTTTAATGGCCAATTAAGAGATCACCGATTTGTATCAGAGCCAAGATGTGGCATTGAGAATTTTTTGAACAGTGTAAATCCTGATCTGCAGGCAATTCTCAATGCACAAAATGGCTCTTATAAGCTGTCCCTCAAATTGTTTGCACAATATAAGAAGCCAAACGGCACAAAATTTACACAGCCCCACATAACAGAAACTGTACCTGTACATTCAAATGCAAATTCAGACACAATAATAAGCAGTCTGATGGATCAATTGAACATCAAACACTCTGAATTTGCTGCGAAAGAGAGTGGCTGGAGCTTATGCGGCTCCCCACACAAGCTCTATGTCAACATTTCTGAATTCAGCCCATTACAAGGATCTACATATCTTCCATTACCTGCCAATATTAAAAACAAACAAGCCGTGGTCAATATACAAAACACCGACCAGAAATGCTTTTTGTGGTGTATTTTAGCTGCTTTGTATCCAGTTTCAAGCCATCCTGAGAGAATAACTTATTACAAACAACATGAACATCAATTTGACGAGGCAATGGAGGGTTTAGAATATCCAATGCTAGTTCAGAATATCGATAAATTTGAAAAAAGAGCCAGGGATAACAATGATAAACAATTATCTATTAACGTATTTATTTGTTCCACTGGCAATTGCCCGATAGCACCTCTCAGAATCAGTGCAATTGATGATGAATCTGCTATTCCGATTGATCTGCTCATAATTGAAGGAGATAACACATGGCATTACACTCTGATAAAAAATCTTGAGGCTTTGGTGAGAGCACAGCTAGACAATTATAAAAAAATATTCAGGTTATGCAGACGATGCTTGACTGTATTTGATGGTCAAAAAATGGTGAAAGGGGTTCGTGAAGAGAGTGCGGAAATTGCAAAAAACAAGTTAATTGAGCATCTGAAATACTGTGGCAACCATAAACCCGTTCATATGATGATGCCAATGCCAGGTGAAAAAGCAAAATTCAATAAGTTTGAAGCCTTGTTGGAACACCCAACATATATTGTCTGGGATTCTGAATCAAATCTCAAATCTCTTGCATTCTGCAATCCAAATCCTGAAGATTCTTCAATTACACCATATCAGTTACATGAACCTTCCAGTTTTTGTTATATGGTTGTACAGGATGGTGTTGTTACTAAAGAATATTCATACTTGGGACCAGATGCCATCAAAATATTTGCACATAGAATAGAAAATGAGTGCCGTGACATAGCATCTAACATCTTATTAAAATCAAAGCCTATGTTGCCTTTAACAGAGGATCAGATTGAAGATTTCAACAATGCAGAAAAATGCCCGGTATGTGATTGTGAATTTTCAGATACAAATATCAAGGTACATCACCATTCTCATTCAGATGGTCGATATAAACAGGCCCTGTGTAGTAGCTGTAATATTAAGATCAAGAGACCGAGATTTATCCCCATATTTTGCCATGGAGCATCCAATTATGATTTCCATCATCTGATCAGGTACGAGGGATTTGACAAGCAGAATTTAAATATTTTAGCTGAAAATGATGAGAAATATATATCTATTAGCAAGAAAATTGAAGTTGATGGTGTTCCTATTCAAATGAGATTTCTTGATTCTTACAGAATTTCATCGGCTAGCCTGGCTACACTGGCCAGTCAATTATCTGATGATCAATTCAAAATCACACGTGCTATGTTTCCAAATCTGGACCTGAATTTGCTTAGGCGGAAGGGTGTATATCCATATGACTATGTTACAGATTTTTCTAAATTTGATGAGTGTTCCCTGCCACCACAAGAAGCATTTTACAGCAAAATCAGAGGATCTGGAATCACAGATGAAGATTATCGCCATGCCCAATTGATCTGGAAGGAATTAAAATGCAAGACATTTGGTGATTATCACATGGCTTATTTGAAACTTGATGTGGCTCTCTTAGCTGATGCACTGCAGGCATCCAGAAAATCTTCTATGCAAAATTATGGACTGGACCCAGTGTATTTTTTCAGTGCCCCCGGTCTAGCATGGTCTTCAATGTTTTTCAACACCAAAATGCAATTGGATCTGATCCAAGATCAAGATATGTACTTGTTTATTGAGCAATGTATAAGAGGAGGGATGGTGCAATGTTCTCAGAGATATGCCAGAGCAAATAACAAATATATGCCTGATTATGATCCAGCACGGCCATCAAATTATATACAGTATGTAGATGCCAACAGCCTCTATGGTTCTGCCATGATGCAAAAATTGCCATATGCAGGGCTTGAATGGGTTGAAGATTTTAATATTGAAGATCTTAAGGACTTTGATGACAGTGACTATGGCCTCTTCTTAGAGGTTGATCTGATATTTCCTGATGATTTACATAACAAATTTTCTGATCTGCCCCCAAATCCCGAGGTTCAGTGCTCACCTGGCTCTAAACAGAAGAAGCTCATGATGACCCTGGAGCCGAAACAGGGATATGTCATATATTACAAAAACCTCCAGTTCCTGATGCGTCATGGTGTTCAAGTAACCAAAGTTGGAAAAGTTTTGAGGTTCAGGCACTCAAGATGGTTGAAACCATACATTGATACAAACACAGAGCTTCGAACATCTGCAAAGAGCCAATCTGATAAGAGCTTGTTTAAATTGATGGTTAATTCTGTCTATGGCAAAACAATTGAAAATGTCAGAAAACATACCGATGTTAAAATAATTACTGACCCCAGCCGGAGCAAAAAATTGGTTGCAAAGCCCAACTTCAACTACAGAAGAATTTATGATGAGCACATGGCACTTTTCAACATGAAAAAAACAAAGATTAAGTTTGATAAACCTATTTATGTAGGGGCTGCGATATTGGATTTGTCCAAATTACATATGTTAACATTGTATTATGATGTGCTGAAACCTTTTTATGGTGATCGTGTAAAACTGTTGTACATGGACACTGATAGTTTTATTCTTGATATTCAGACAGAAGATGTTTATCAAGATATGTCACAACCCGAATTGCTTAAATATTTTGATACCAGCGAGCATACAAGGATTCAACCTCACAACAAAAAGGTGCCCGGCATGTTAAAAGATGAGACACTTGGTGATGTTATTGTGAAATTTGCTGGGTTAAGTGCCAAGGTGTATAGTTTTGAGACATGTAGTGGGTGCTGTTGCCAAAAAAGCCAAGGGCGTTGGCAGAGTGACTGTTGACAAAGATCTCCAAATTGAAGATTATGAAAATTGCCTCAAATCCCAGAGTACAATCAAAACATCAGAATGCAGAATTCAGAGTGTGGATCACTCAGTGACTTCAAATGTTGTAAGAAAAGTGGCTCTGGACCCACATGATGATAAGAGATGTATTCTATCATGTCGCATACATACTCTACCCTGGGGTCATTGTTATTTGAAAAATGGGAATCAATGCCCAATTACAGAGCATGATTTGGAATAAATAAACATGCCCATGAACTTATTTGGGTTCAAAAAACAGGCTATTATGGACCTGCCACCACCACAACCCTCTCCTGATTTACAATCTGTAATGTCTAAACTGAGTGGCTTGTTAATTATTCATCTGAACAGCATACTTACAGATATTGATGATAAAACAGGCAAAACATTGTACATATTTAACAATAATTTAAATCATTACCAATTACCCGTAGGTGGGCAATTGCAATTTATTACAACCCCTGAGGGTGATGTTAAAATTTCAGTAGGGAGAAATATTTACAGAATTAAGCACTCAAACATGATTTCTGGCACTGTATATACTGTTTCTGCTGGTGATTGCTTATATATTGAGGTCCCTGGATCTTATGACAAGCTTATACCCTTTTTTATAGAATTAAGAATCAGATATTCAATAATAAATAACTACTAAACAAAATGCCTAATGATATATTTGGCCATACAAGGCATGAAGATCACAGTGACGAGATTTTGATGCTTGATGTCAGAGTCAAGAAATTAAGAAGTGATTTACAAGCTTTACAAACCACACTCAATGCCAGTCTTCAATTAGAAATTACAAATTTGCAATCACAATGCATGGACCCTCTTCTTAAAATTGATTCTGAACTCAAGTTGCTGCTTCAGAAATATACTGACCTGGCCACATTGAATAATTTTCAAAGTTTAGAAGAAGCTGTAGCAGCTCTTCAAGCCAAATTTAAGACCCAGGCTAACAACTCTGAGCAATTGAAACAGCAATTGGAAGAGCAGATAAATAATGTCCAGACCCAGCTCCAAACAATTGTCAAAAGCATAAAATCACAAGAAGATTTTGATCTAGTCATTTCCACTCTAAAAGAACAGATTCAGTCACTCCAGATACCTAATCTGGACCCTCTGAACAATGCCATAGCCGAGGTTAAAGAAAAAATTGAGACACTTGAAAATTTTATGAACAACTTGCCATCTTCTAAGGCTTTGAATGCAATAACTCGGAGTGTAGCAAATATTAAGCTGCAACTTGAAACATATGAAGATTTTGGAAAAATTCAAAGTTCCATAACTCATCTTGAAGGTACAATAGCAGCAGTGCAAAGTGATTTGGCAAATGTACTAGAATCCAGATTGCCTGGGATTGTAGATACCCTTGTCAGTGTCCAGCAACAAATCACAAAGCTTGAAAACCTCAACACTGAATCTGAACTATCTCATTTTCATCACTTGATCGTTGATATCCAAACAAAGCTTGAAATTTTACAACATTCAACACCCTCTCAGGCAGATATAGCCCTGCTCCAAGATGCTATGCAAAATGTGGCTCATGCTTCTGAATTACACAATGTGAAATTGGCACTTGAATCTTTGCAAAATACTGTGTCAAATCTGCCTACATCACAGGAACTTAAAAATATTAAGAGAGCAGTGAATCGCATATTGAAATCAGAAGATATCAAGAATATCCAGGCAGAGATCAAACAACTCACACAGACAGTAGCCATTCTACCAACAAATCAACATATTAATGAACTGCATGCCCTGTTTGAGGATATCAGAAGACAGGTCCATGATCTTACTGCTCAAAATTCATAATTGGCAATTGTTGAAAATTTACAGCAAATTGTAGCTAATATCAAGCAACAGCTGGGGACCATGGAATCCAATCAAGCAAATGCCCTGTCTGTTTTTGCCACCCAGCTACAAGATATTGTGCAACAATACAAGAAACTTGCTATTGACATAAGAATCAAGCCGGGGCACGAAGAGATTGTTAGGACCATCAATGAGCACCTTGAATCTGTAACAAGCAGATTGCTCACAGCAGAAAAAGAAATAACAGGCATAATTGAAAATCCTAAACATTCAGTAATTCTTGAATTGTACAGCATCCCCAACAAAGAATATGATTCTCCATTTACACCAGGTGGGAAAATATATATGCTGTCCCCTGCACAATTTTATTACCAATTTTTTGTTGGGGGCACACTGAGACCAATCAAGATCAAATATTGGCATCAGCCACAGGCACACCACTACCCTACATTATCAATAACAAATGCTGATAACAAAGTGAAAATCACCAGTGTAGAATTGGAGGATTTTACAGACCCCAATACATTAGAAACATCTTATGCTGAAGATGATGGCTCTCTGGAATTTAAAATACAAATAGGGGACAAATTATATTTAGAAAATCCTGCAGTCTCAGCTGCTGAACACCCCATAGTTGCAATATTCTTGTTTACATATTATGTCTAGACAAATTATAGTTGATGAATTACACAGACAGGCCAGACATAATTTTAAGAGACTCCCAGTAGTCACAAAGGGCATAGATGATTTATGGCAGGGGGACTTGATTGAAATGGCAAGTGGGCAGTTGAAAAACTTAGACAAAATCAACAAGGGCTACAAGTATCTACTCACTATAATAGACACATTTTCAAAATTTGCCTGGGCTTTACCACTTAAATCCAAGACTGGAAAATGTGTTACAGAAGCCCTCAGGACAATCATAAATCAGAGTGGAAGATCACCGCGCTATTTGCAAACAGATAATGGCAAAGAATTCTATAATTCAGTGTTTCAACAATTTATTAAAAGCCAGTCAATAAAACATTACTCGAGTTACAGTGACCTCAAGGCCTCAATTGTAGAGAGATTCAACAGAACCTTAAAAAATCTTATGTATAAACAATTTACACTCCAAGGTAATTATAAATGGATTAATATTCTTCCAGAACTTCTACAAAAATATAACAACTCTGTCCATTCCACAATCAACATGAAACCCTCTGAAGTAACTTCATCTGATGAGCAAAAATTGATCAGCACTGTTTATTATCCTAGATACCAGCCAACAATAAGAAAGGCCAAATACAGGGTGGGCGATCAAGTAAGAATCAGTAAATATAAGCACTTATTCAAAAGAGGCTTTACGAGAAACTGGAGCACTGAATTATTTACAGTGGTTCAAGTTAAACCCGGGACCCTTAACACATATATAATAAAGGATCACCGAGGAGAAATTCTCAAAGGCAGGTTCTATGAACAAGAACTCAGCAAAACTAAACAGCCTGACACATATCTCATAGAAAAAATCATCCGCAGAAAAGGCAACAAGTTACTTGTCAAATGGCTAGGTCATCCGGAAAACAGCTGGATCGATGCAAACAAAGTGATAATATGAGCACCTGGGATGTTATAAAAAGGCTGCCAGAACCTGAACAACAAAATAAGAGAAATGGCAACTTGCTGCCTGATAATATTAGGTGTCTTATCGTTGGGCCATCTGCTTGTGGTAAAACTACACTAATGGTTGATAATTTTTTATTGGCACCCAACTGGCTAGACTGGAAAAACAGGCACTTGTATGTATTATCTAAGAGCTTGGAACAATTAAAATATCAGCAGTTGATAAAATTATATGATGGACTGGATATAGCCACTTTTGAACCAGATGTTAAGCCACTTGATGAATGTCTCGATAATTCTGTTGTTGTATTTGATGATGTTATACTGGATAATCAAAACAAGGTTAGAAATTTCTTTACACAGGGCCGACACAAAAACATTGATTGCTTCTACCTGGCACAGACGTTTTCAAAAATACCCAAGCAGCTGATCCGAGACAACAGCAATTTTATATGCGTGTTTCATCAAGACCATACCAACCTCAAACACATACATGATGAATATGTAGGTGGGGACCTGAGCTACAATGATTTTTCTAAATTTTGCAGCAAGTGCTGGAACCAGGACAGTTATGGGTTTGTCACAATTGATATGACAAGAACACCTGATACTGGCAAATACAGAAATAAAATCAACGATTTTCTAGACGTGGAGACGTATATAAACAACCATGAAACGACCAATCATTGATGATCTTAAGTTAAGAGATTATCTTGTAAAAAGATTTAAAGGATGGAAATCAGAGAACCGGGGAATTTATGAAAAACACAAACAAGCAGAACAGCCTGTAATTGATGCTATTAATAATTTAGGTAAGAATATCAAAACTGTTACAGAGCAAAATCAAAACTTGATCACAGAGCTTGTACCTGTAGCTGCAAGGAACATATTAGATTATCCATTGACTCCACTTTCCAGTATTCATACACCTAGTCCTGTTGCTCCTAGAAGAATTGAAGCTACTCAGGATCCTATTGAATTGGGTCTTCTTGCTCAAAAATATTTAACCACACCTAAAGACAACAAAGATGAGGTGTTTGGCTTATATGCTGACACAGAGCTTGATGGCAGCATCATACATAGAATTGGCAATTTCAGAGTAACATTTATGGGGGATGATATAATTGTTTATTCAGAATCTCGTCTTGGAGAAAAAGGTGCTTTTGTTAAGTACCCCGGCACACCTGGATTGTGGGAACTGATGACAAGGAAGAGACCTGGCAGCTATACGGATCAAGATTATGATTATTACAAAGAAATATTAATAAAATCAGATGCTCTATACCAGAACAATGATCCCACACAAAAAAGAGTCAAGTCTAGCAGTGGAGCAAAATACAACAATTTAATCAAGCCCATATGGTCACAAATCAAGACTGGCAGTGGAATCAAACAATACAACACCCTGCCCAAAGAATTTGTGTGGGTTGATGATGTCAGGAAACTTGTAGATAGGTTATTGGTGATAGCTGGGGAGGAAAATGCTGGGAACCACAATTTTTACAATGAAAAGGTTGGAATTATGGACATGATAAGCACCAAATTGTCTAATTTTATAGTGAATGACACTAAGGGGATTGGATATCTCATAAAAATTATTAATACTCTACCACCTAAATTTTGGAATGTCTCTGAGGGTCGGGGCCTTGTTAATGACATTATAAACAAGCTGCCATTTGAACTACATATTCCAGGTTATCAGTATTGTGGTCCAGGCACGAAATTAGATCATAGATTAAATAGAGGGGATCCTGGTGTTAATCCCCTAGATGCTGCTTGCAGAGACCATGACATAGCATACAACACACATTCTGATCTTGACAAGAGACATGTTGCAGACAAGAAATTAGAAGAGGCAGCATTTGGTAGATTTGTAAGCAAAGATGCTTCTTTGAGTGAGAGAATATCAGCATTGGGAACCACCATAGCTATGAGCACCAAACAAAAATTGGGGTGGGGGTTGTAAATAATAAACCTACAATGAAGGCCAAGGGTGTTATGTATCAGGTACCTTATGCAGGTCTCAAATCTCTTAAAACTATTGACAGCCTTTTGACCAAAAAGCAGCGCAAGAAAAAAAATTCTTGTATTGCAAAGGGGCATGGTATGAAATTGTTGCTTAGTACCCCCCAATTAAAAAAATTACAGCAATCAAGAAAAAAATCACATGTTGGGGGATTTATATTTACCATCCCTGCCATCTTAGCTGCTCTCGGGGCTGTTGGGAGCTTGGCGGGGGGTTCAGCTGCCATAGCAAAAACAGTAATAGATGCCAAGAAAAATAGGGCAGAATTAGATGAGCAGAAGCGCCATAACCTGGCAATGGAGAAACAAGGCAAGGGTGTTAAGAGAGCCATGAATAAGTTTAAAAAAAACAAGAGCCGCTTACAAACCAAGATATTGAAGCTTTAATCAAGCCACTGGGCATCAAACATTTTAGAGGTGTGTACATGTCTGATTCTTTGCCAGAACAACCACTCAACAAAGAGTGTGGCATTGTTAATTTGGATGAGTACAAAAATCAGGGCACTCACTGGATTTGTTATCTTAAATATTTAAAAAATAAGGCATTTGTGTTTGATTCATTTGGAGGTGTTCCACCTGAAAATTTAATAAAATATCTAAATTCAGCTAATCTTTATTACAATAATGCCCGTGTTCAAAACTTCAAAGATGTTAATTGCGGACATCTGTGTTTATCTGTTCTCAGATATATGTCTCAAATAAATAAACCATCAATTGAAGATTTTCAAAAAGCCTTGTGGTATCTGAAACATCATGGGGGTATTCCATCTCACCAGCCAAAATTCAATATTGAAACTCAAATTACATGATGACATAGTGTATCCCAAAACAATAGCTCTCAGGGCATTTTATGGCATGTACCTGATCCCTAATATTACACACCACAACAACACAATTGCAGTAGGGGATCAAAAAATTGTCATCACTCCAGGGCAATATAATCTGTCCACTCTAAATGCTCAATTACCCAGAGGTGTGGTGTTAAGTCAAAATTCTGTCACTCACAGAGTAGAGATTGTATCTGCCACAGAAACAGTGCATCTGGGTACTATAGGAGAGCTGTTAGGCTTTGAGAACAACACAAAACTTGAAGCAGGCATCAAACACACTGCTATGAATATACCTAAATTCTTAGCCATAGAAACTCTAAATATTCACTGTAATGTGGCCGAGGGTATGATCACCAAATCAAATGGCATAGGCACTCACAAACAAACAGGCATCATTGCAACATTCAAGCCTAATTCTGAATTTATGGAGCCCATCATCTACAATCCATCCCCAACATTATATTTTCCTGTGTGCCACAACAGAATAGATTACATCGAATTGATGGTCACTAACGAAAAAGAAGAATTAGTTGATTTTGCTGGAGCCACAACAACTGCAATCATAGAGATTAACATTTAAATAAAAATACATACAATGGAAAATATTGAGAGTTATGAGCTACAATCATTCCCTCCAAACAGGAGGACATTTGCAAATTTAAATCAACCCAACACAGAGATTGAGGTTGATCTTGATGTAGGGGACGGATTTATACACCCCCACAGAGCAGATCTATACATCAAATTTGATGTTGTAAAGCTCGATGGAACAGATTATCCGGCAAATTCAAACATAAGACTTGTGGACAATTTTGTGCCGCATCTATTCTCTGAAATTGAGATCAGAAAACATGGCGTTGTTATAAACAGAGTGGATTATCCCGGCATTACCTCCACAGCTTTGGCCACATTAAAATTATCCAAAACCGAGGCTTCATACTACAAAATAGGCGGATTTGAAGCTGGCGATAAGATATTAACCAAGAACCACACAGTGCTGTTCCCTATGCGCCTATTGCCAGGATTCTTCTCAGATTACAAAGATATTATGTGGAAGGGTGGTTTAAGAATCACATTTAGAAGAGCTGCAAATGATAATAATGCTTTGATGAGGTACAGCACATTAAACTCTACAGGGGAAACTCTGCCTAATACCCTACCTGATGCAGGGAAATGCCTTATTCAGACTATGGAGTTAAGAATCCCTGTTGTTGAATATGAGGCCAGTTATGGTCTTAAACACAAAGCTGATATCCTAAAAAATCCACAGATTCCTCTGCAATTTTATACATATCAATGCGTACAGAAGCCCGCCACTGGTACCTATTATGAGTTTGATGCTACAAATTCATTCTCCAGTATTCAATATGACATGCCTGATTTTGTGGTGGTACTGTTTCAGACTGGGAGACACAACAATCAGGAAAAAAATTCAAGTAAGTTTGATAGCTGCAACATCAAGAACATTTATCTTAAAAATGGCAGAAATGAGGTCTTTCCTAGAGAAAATTACAATTTAGACATGTCCAAGGATGATTTCCTCAAATTATATGAGGCTTTTTCATCCTTCAAACGTGTCACTACAGGCAATACTGACATGTATTACACACCAGATGAATTCAAAGCACAGAGACCCATGTTTGTCATTAACACTTCCAAAAGAAAACAAGTTGTGGTTAATGACAGGACGAACATTAAAATTATCTGTGAATTCCACGAGGCACTCCCCGATGACACCATATGTAGTGTTATTCTCATAGGAGAAAAATCATATGTTTATGATGTAAGAAACGAGAGAGTCACGGAGCAATTCTAGAAGGTCTCTGCATATTCTATTGTGCTGTTGTACAACACACAAACCTCAACTGTATATCAGCTAGCAGTGAATATTCTCAAAATCTCACGTGTAGAGATATTATTTTGCCACATATATTTCAATCTTACACATTTTGTCAGGGTTCAAACCCAGAGCCCCTTGATTAGAAGGTAATAATACCAACACTTTGCCTTCTCTTAGCACTTCTCCATAGAGAGGTCTTAAACCCAGGGGCCTTTTTATTACAAGGCAATAAGCCATGGGACTATGTCCACATTTTATTGAGAGCCCAGAGCTCATAGCTTTATATCAGCTAAAAACAATCCAGAGTTGGACTCTGAAATTGTGCATTGAATAATCTCTAAGACTTGCCCAGGCTCGTATTAACAGAATAGAATTGCTTTCAGCATGAAGAGGCAGTTTATTGGCACTGTGTCAGAACATTTGTATCTCTATCTCAAATCTTTGTTACACTTTTACATGTCGCACAGAAAGATTAATGGCCTCTTCAGTGAATCGCGCAGAAAAATCATTAGTGCTGTATAGATTATATCTCTTGCGTGCCGGCACGCAAGCAATTAATTATGCCTACCCCGCTCTTGTATTGAGCGAGTGGTTATAACACATGAGAAAATTGAGAAATGTACAATATATTGTTGTAAAATACTTTTTACCAGGTTTTCAGATTTGGGGGCTATCAACTAGCAGTAATTATTCTCAAAATCTCACGTGTGGACTGCAACATGTATTTCAATCTATCAGGAAAAAAATTGAACCTGGTATCCAATTGAACTTAGGCCAGAAGTAAATATGTGTGTGTGTGTGTGTGTGTGTGTGTGTGTGTGTGTGTGTGTGTGCTGTGTGTGTGTGCTGTGTGTGCGTGTGCGTGCGTGTGCTGTGTGCTGTGTGTGTGTAGGTGTGTGCTGTGTGCTGTGTGCTGTGTTTTGGCTTAATTTCAGGTATAGCCAAAAAAATAGCAAGTTTGTGGACAAAAATCTGGCAGAAGTGCCTTTTGTAAGTGTAGACAAATCAATCTGAGAGCCTCTTCCTTTTCTCGGGAAATTCCCGAGGGCGTTTTTACAAAAATCTTGGGTTAGACGGGGTTCCACACTTGATCAAAAAGCTCATATTTGGCATGTTGAGCTAGTTTTAAGTGTAAGCAAATGCGCTTCAGGGGGGCTCTTCCTTTCTTGTCCTGGTTTCACCGTAAATACAACTACTATATCCCGTAGTGACATAAGCTTTAATATATGCAATGTCATCCATGGGGATGGGGGATTTTTAACCCTCCTCCTCTTCACGGGTGCAATTTTGTCATAACATTTTAGAATCAATAAATTCAAAATTCTTATCTTTTCATCTACAGATGGCAAATGTAGTATTTCAGGAAAAGGCAACAAGACAGCCTCCTTTGCTAGTTGGCTTCACTTACGTTATTAAAATCTATATATGTTATTATTTTTATGTACTTTAAGCAAAATTTATTTCTAAAGCATATATTTTTTAATGCAGAAAAGGGAAAATACAATTTATTATGCATGAGCCATAACTGATGATAATGTTATTCCATAAGAAATGCAATATACTTACTTGGTTCTACATGGGTATGCATCATGCACTATCTTATTTCTATTAGAATTCATAAACATTTTCTCTGAAAAATTCTCTCCACAAACTCTGTAACTTTTGTATGTTTTGTGCCTCAAGTCCTTTCGCCATATTTGCTCCAACCATATCTCAGCTCTACGAGAAAAATAAAAGATGAAAAATTGAAACATATAACTATGCAAGACAAAGCATTCTGCATTTTATTCCACTCAAAAAAGATAAATTCCATGATGCAAGAGTTGTTGTGAGCTAAGGTCAAAGCGTGTCATCACAAAGAAAAGTTACTGAAAATGAATATGCATTAGATCACTATCTGTATCTCTTTAATAAAGTAGTGTCAAATGTATAAGGGTCCATTCTATGATAGCTCCTTCAACTATTGCGGAAAATCTTATGAGCTTGTCACCATTCAATTGATTTATTTTTACTCAATTTTCACATTATTTCTCATCGTAATTAATTCTTATGGCACCATACAGTGTGTGGCAATGCAAATAAAAAAAATATAGATATTGCACTAAACTTCCTAACATATGAAGCAAAGTTTTACCACATTATTTTTTAGAAAGAGTCCCTGAAGCTTACTGCCTAACCTACAACTGGCTAACAATGCAATTTTTGTCATTGAATGGATCATGGAATCTACTCCCGGCAGTGCTTTTAAGAAAAATGTTATGACTAAGACTCGGAAGTTGAAGACCTATAAATTGCCAAAAAAAGACATATAAAAAGACCTAAAAATATAAAAAAGGACCTAAAAACGAAAAAAAGACGTATAAATGTGATCCAAATTATAATAAGTTCAGTTTTAATTACATATTTAATGTACAGGGAGGTTATTTCAGTCGTTCACCGCCAGAGTGACGGCCGTTCCGCGGACTCTTCATGCAACAGGTCCCGGCAAATTGCGTTCAGGAAGTCCGTAACAGAAACCGCTTGTTTTGTAATGTTTCCACTTTTCACAATTACAGTTACAATTACAATTGAAATAAGCACGTACCTTGTCGCACGGATGCAGGAAAAGGTGTCCTCCCAAATACAAATATTTCTGGCACCTTATTTCTGACATCTAATCTTAGATTAGTCATTGCTACTTTATTCTCAGTTGTCGCGACAGCGCCTGCAGCTTATCGGGGGTTGGGTGAGTTGTCAGCCGCGAGAGGGCGCTTCATACTGCACGTGTCGGCAGTGATGCCAACCGTAGGAACATGTCCCTACGCATAGGGACTTTTCACTAAATTTCGCCCGCGTAGGAACGTAGGGACAGATTTTGCCAAATGAGGGAAAACGTAGGTACTTTTTTCAATCTTGGTAAATTACATTTTATGAATTAGTTTATCTGGATACTTTAGCGAGGAGGAGAAAAAAGAACTAACTAACAGATCTCCATCAGAATTTTGGAACATGTTATCGGTTACCAAAAACTTTCAAGGCAAGTTCCTTTTTGAAAACATTTCCACTCTCGCGAAAATAGTGCTAACATTGCCGCATTCTAACGCGGAAACGGAAAGAATATTTTCAATGTTAAGTGATACAAAAACAAAAAAGGGAAATAAAATGGGACCAAAATTGTTAAAGAATGCAGGAAATACAGCATCACCAACCAACATCTATCTCTTCACAGCAGCAGCATGTATGACTTCAAATAACATAATCAACAGTAAACGACTCAACGTTATTCATTAGGGGTGTGCTGGATTCTTTACTTTAAAAAGTCGTTAATTCTCGACGTTTTCTGCCTTGTAAGTTTCTGGAACTTATCGAAAGTTGTAAGTTTTTATTCTAGAAATGCAAAAACAATCACTTAAAGTGAAAATGACTTGTAAAATTAGAGATTTCCAGTGCTTCGGGAAATTTCGAACATTTCCCGTCCAGAAAATTTTCCGACTTGGTCGGGAAATTGCAAATTTTTCAGTCCCGAATGTCGGGATTTAAAAAAATTACCGTCCCGATCCCGTCCCGACCCAAAAAATTCTGTCCAGCACACCCCTATTATTCATTAAGGCAAGAATTTACAATACCGGACCCTTCTGTAATTTCTATGCTACGTCTTATACTCACGAAATAATTATTCGTGATTATTTATCTCAAGTTAACATGTTGGGGTGAGGGGGAAAAAATGTTCATTAACGTGTAGAAGTTGTAAAATAAGCTTTTCAATTCTCGCAATGATTCTCCGTATACAAGTATGGTAGCCATATTTGTTGATATGAACAAATTAAAATTAGTTACGCTGTCTACAGCGTTGCCACACTGTTGATTTCATACTTGGAGAACATGGATCGTGTAAGAATGGCGGAAGAGAACAGTAAAAAAGTTGTTAATGTTGTACAGATTGTTAGGTGGAGTGTGCAGGAGGATGGCTGTGGGCTAATTAATAAACTTATGGATTTCAGTATATTGCCCAAAGAACGTGCTTACATGTGACAGCGACAATCACGATGTAGAAGAACTGATTTGATTACAGGTAAATTTGGCAACAGTACATCAATCATAAAATTGCAGGATACGAAAATGGCGTCTTCGATGATGAACGTGTGCCGTTAAAGTGCTACGAAAATAATATTTTTTATCGGTTCGTAATCACAATTACCGCAAAACCATTCAGGAATTGCCCCACTGACCATTCTCGGTAAGTTTAGGTTAAGTTAGGTTAGGCAAACATAGTTAAAATTTGGGCTCGAAAAAACATGCACGGGTAGCCCAACAAACCATTGACGGATAGCCCCACGAACCATTCAGGTACGGTTAGGTTAGGTTAGGATAGGCAAACATAGTTAAAATTTGGGGTCGTAGTAATATCAGGAATGTATATTTCGTTTTTTAAGTATTGGAAACACAAAATCTTCCGGTAAATAATAAGCAATCGTGCCGATCGCGGACCACTCAATGTCACTTATTTTGCAATTTCTACACGTGACCCCCCAAATTTTAACTTCAAATTCGTGATTAGGAGGCCTCAATTAGTGAGTATGCGAAATATTACAAAAATCGGGGAGAGGTCCTGTATTGTAAATTCGCTCCTTCATTAATTGTGGAAGCACCGAGCAGAAAGATTTGGTAAGTAAATGTGTATATTTTATCTTCTGTTTGCATGCTCATGAGGTGTTTTTTTTTTAGTCACTTTACTTGGCGTAGGGACATTTGGTCAGTTGTAGGGACATTTTGACTACGTCTGTAGGGACATTGCCGAAAAATGGTTAGCAACACTGTCGGCTACCAGACGTCAGTGTTCGTTCATGTTCACTTCTGTTCATTTATCAGTACGCGTGTTGCGTATACTGTGTTATTGTAATGTGCTTACTCGTGGCCAGTGCTTTATTGTGTGTTAATTGTTATTCATTCATTACTTATGTCGTTAAACAAATATAGTCTTGAACATAGAGTTTTTATGTACGATAATTACGTGAAAACGAATTCTTGCAGAAAAGTGGTCAGGGATTACGATAGATAGGATCTCTTGAACCTAAGAAATGTGTTGTATTGCTGTTGAAGGAAGTCATTTTCAACATCTCTTATAACACAGGAGGTTAGTGATCATCATTATTATTACTTTTAAATATCATTTTACGCTTTCGGTTTGCTTTATGCGCCGGGATGCTGTCTTCCCTTTCTGTCAACTGAGGATAAAGTAGCGATGTCTAATCTAAGATTAGATGTCAGAAATAAGGTGCCGGAAATATTTGTATTTGGGAGGACACCTTTTCCTGCATCCGTGCGACAAGGTACGTGCTTATTTCAATTGTAATTGTAACTGTAATTGTGAAAAGTGGAAACATTACAAAACAAGCGGTTTCTGTTACGGACTTCCTGAACGCAATTTGCCGGGACCTGTTGCATGAAGATTCCGCGGAACGGCCGTCACGCTGGCGGTGAACGACTGAAATAACCTCCCTGTATATGGTCGTATACACCGTGCTGTGTATATGTGTGTGTGTGTATTTTTAATCTTTTGTATTTATTTACTACAGAAAGGATGTTTAAGAGGTGATGGTGATGATCTGATGATGATTCGAATTGAGAATGGGCAGTAAAAACGTGGTCGAAAGAAGGTGAAGTTGCAAAAAAAGAAAGACCAATAAGCCAAAAACGCCGAAAAAGGCAAAAAAAAAGGACAAAGAAAACCAACCTTTTTCGGGCCTACAATGACCCAAAATGAACATATATTATGTTGGGCCTCGTCTTCGG
Organism: Lepisma saccharinum; assembly: GCF_977018435.1. NCBI lineage: Eukaryota > Metazoa > Arthropoda > Insecta > Zygentoma > Lepismatidae > Lepisma > Lepisma saccharinum. The sequence continues at coordinate 197,971,480 of NC_139229.1, read as the reverse complement.
ACACTAGGTAAAAAAGGATATTTCCTCAACTTCCGACCCCTAGTTATGACACAACATATTTCTGAAGAAGATACCATGACAGGAAATATGTCAACAAATCAAAATCACCAATAACATCTAGTAGATCAAAGCCCATGACCAGCAACAGGAGCTATTACAGCAATAATATTAACTACAGGTATAATTAGATGATTCCATCAACAAAATACAAGTAATAGGAGTAACATCCATATTTCTGTAGGGTTGGACTAAAGCACATAGATTAAAATGCGATTTGAAACACAAAATCTTCCTCCCGTGGCACCAGTGAGAAAGGATTGTTCTTTACAGTAACACATATGTAAATGTAGGTAAAATATTTTGCATATATTGCACATGTAGGTTAGTTACACTCATTTCGTTTCCAAAACTAGTGATTACCTTCAACTTGTAAATATGAATTGCATGTCTATTTCAAATTTGAATGTGTGTGTGAAGACACTTATTTGAAATTAATGCACAAAGGGAAACAATATCATCTGGTGTGAATTTACATTCACGGCTACTTCATACCTCAATCAGGGAGCAAGTTAGTATTGTGAAATTCCAATATCATCATGCCACACATGAATTTTGTACAGTGTCTCTCAAAAGTTTTAGGACAACGACATTTTGAACTAGGCAACCCAATTTACATAAGGCGTTGGTGGGTTGCGTGCAGAGTTAGGCTCAATCTCAGGGTTGCCACATGCACAATAGATATTTATAAAATACGCGAAAGAAATAAAAACAAGTATTATTGTATAAAATTATAAGAAATATCAATATTATATCGCAAATGACGAATTTCTTTCTAAAAGAAAGAAACTAGGTTTTCTTGTATTTCATGGCTGATGAGCCTAAGGAAAGGATAAGAGGTTAGAGGAAACGAAAGACGACAAAGGAGAGGAGAAAGAGAAAGCGAAAGGAGAAGAGGAAAATTAGAGGAGTGAAGAAAGAGAGGATAGACGAGGAGAGGAGAAGTAGTGAGAAGAAAGGAAAAATCGAGGAGGGATGAGGAAAATGGAGCAAAGAAGAGAAAAGAGAAGGAAAACGAGATGAGAGAAGAGGAGACGAGAAGAGGGCAGTGGAGAGTAGAGTAAAGGAGAGAAAAAGAGAAGAACGAAAAGAAGAGGAGAAAAGTGCAGTGGAGTCGGAAATCTAAGACACGAGAGGAGATACGAGGAGTGGAGATGAGTGGGATGGAGATAAGATGCGAGAAAAGTAGGGAAGGCGATATGAGATTAAAGCAGACCAGAAGGAGGGGAGAGAAGAAGGAGAAGAGAAGAACAGAAGGGACTGAAGAGAAGAGGTAGTTGTAGAAAATATCGTCCCGGCGTCAAGAATTGATGTAAATGAAATGTATTGAAGAATGTATTAGATCGGTGCCATATGCCTTTTGGCTGAGTTCAGAGCAAGATGAAATCTTTCACGTAAGATCATTGATTTTACCTGCGATTATACCACTAAAAACATGAATGTAATTTTAACATTTATAAGAATTATCCAATGTTTCTCCAATTCTCGCTTGGTTGAAATGAAGATGTTGTAATTTAATATTTCCCCTCACCCCATCGTTAATTCCAAACTGAATCATTCCGTTTCAAACAGCGTGGACAATGAACACAATGGGATATGTCTAAAACTTACGAAAATTTTCTGCCACCGGAGGGGTTTGAACCTACGACCATCAGGTTGACAATCCTTAACGGTAACCATTACCCTACAAGCTGTCACTCCTGAAAGCAGGTAGAAGGAGCCGACGAACGTGAAATGTACACGCAACTCTCCTCCTACATGTAATGTGCAAAGAATACTTGTTTGTAACAAAGAAAACGAAGGTAGAACGAATCGGAGAAAACATTTAACGGAGAATTGCACATGTTGAAAACTTTTCATTCGATATTTGCGGAGGTATCCTTGCATTGGTCTCGAGTGGGAAAAGGGGTAAAATTAGTATATCCTGAATTGCCACAAATATAAAGAGTTATTTCATTAATATTTGTCAATGTCTTTAAACGAGTACAGAATTATCGTTAGATTATCATAATTCATGATCTTATACATGAAAATATCCCTTTGAACGTGTGTCAATTCATTTATTTGTATTTTATATATATATTCCAGATGCAGAACAATGTAGCCACTTTACACTGCTATTACAAATAATGTTACCTTAATAGAAGGGGAAATATGTTTTCTAGTATGGAGGATCGAACCTGAGACCGCAATCAATGCTTTCAAGAACCAATACACTACTACAATACTGCTATTACAAATAATGCTACTATGCCGTTGTTTAATAAAATGAGAATCGAAAAAAAGAGAACACTTCGTAAGGAGGATCGATCCTAGGAACGCTGGCAGCCCAATCGAGAATACTAGCCACTACACCACGCTTATACCTTTCGTTTAAGCATCAAGTATTAAGTATTCTGTCCTTCCAATATTGTAAATGTCGTTGGGTAAACATGTAGTTAAACTTTTACTTTAATTTTGACTTTCTTTCTTATAGTATAGCAGCTATCAGCCTCCCCGATGGCGCAGAATTTACAATACCTGATCAATCCCCGATTTTTGTAATATTTCGCATACTCACTAATTGAGACCTCCTAATCACGAATTTGAAGTTAAAATTTGGGGGTCATGTGTAGAAATTGCAAAATAAGCTAAATTGAGTGGTCCGCGATCGGCACGATTGCTCATTATTTACCGGAAAATTTTGTGTTTCCAATACTTAAAAAAAAGAAATATACATTCCTGATTTTAATTATGCTTGCTTTGCCTAACCTAACCTAATCTAACCACCGTGAATGGTTCGTGGGGCTATCCGTCAATGGTGTGGGGGTCTACCCGTGCATGGTTTTACGACCCCAAATTTTAACTATGTTTGCCTAACCTAACCTAACCTAACCTTACAGAGAATGGTCAGTGGGGCTATCCGTGAAAGGTTTTGCGCTAATTGTGAAAACGAACCGATAAAAAATCTTATTTTCGTAGCACTTTAACGGCAAACGTTCATAATCGAAGACGCCATTTTCGTATCCTGCAATTTTACGATCGATGCACTGTTGCCAAACTTACCTGTAATCAAATCAGTCCACATTCCACATGTTCTTCTACATCGTGATTGTCACTGTCACTGTCGTCTTCTTCGTCATGCTCTCCAAGTATGAAATCAACAGTGTGGCAACGCTGTAGACAGCGTAACTAATTGCGAACGTCAATTGTTCATATCAACAAATATGGCTCCCATACTTGTATACGGAGAGTCATTGCGAGAACTGAAAGCTTATTTTACAACTTCTACACGTTAATGAACAATTTCTTCACCTCACCCAAACATGTTGACCTGAAATAAATCATCGCGGCTAATTATTTCGTGAGTATAAGACGTAGCATAGAAATTACAGAAGGTTCCGGTATTGTAAATTCTTTCCGTGTTGCCTTGTAATCAAGGGGTCTCGGGTTCGATTCCTGGTGGAGTCACATAGTGGTTCGGATCCCACTTTAAACTGTAGGTCCAATCCCGATTAGCCTTACTGTGCATAAAGTGGACTTAAAACACTAAATCAATCAATCAATAGCAGCTATCTTTGAGAAATAATTTGATGTGATGATGAAAAACTAGAATATCAGTAGTTGTGAAAACACCAGTTATTTCTTCTAACTTATTATTGTGATGAGATATTATGAATGGGAATGGAAAATATCTAGAGGCTTGAACATTGCAGAACGATGCTCTCTTCCTGTGATACTGTAACAGACGAAATGCTTGTTTACTGACGCAAGTCTCGTGTCCAGAACAGTCTTATGAAATGTATTTGCTGTTGCGCAAGGTAACACGAAATAATTACACCGTTTGCAAAAATGTTGGCGAACTGGCAAATATGAGAAACGTTATAAGTAGACAGGGGAAAATTTTTATTCATGAAATCACATCACATTTGACAGTGTTTGTCAAGATATACTCGTGGGACACTGTGTTAAGGTGCTGGACTAAATGCTTCTTATTTTTCTTCATCGAAGAACAACAATTTTAAGGTAGAGCAACAGTAGTTCCACTCTTTCTAATTTCTTTTAAATTCTTACACATTCCTTTAATTGGGTTAAAAAGAAATAAAAATATTGCTTGCATTTCTGTCATTGACGTAGACCAGGCACGTATCCAGGATTTCTTTGAGGAAGGGGCCAGACCCCAAATTATATATAATATATATACAGAGGGAGAGAAGAGAGAGAGAGAGAGAGAGAGAGAGAGAGAGAGAGAGAGAGAGAGAGAGAGAGAGAGAGAGAGAGAGATATATTACAAAACAGTTCAAATTGTCCGAGCGCCATTGAAAATTCATTATAATTCTATGTTTAGAAAACGACGGGAGAACATTGGTCGAATTTCCTTTCTTGCTCTTTTGAGACAATATATGTATACTTCTACAATAGCAATCGCGTTCGGAAACGGTGAAGAAAATGACTGTTTTCAAAGGCAGGCAAGCTTGGTAGCGTAGCTTGCTCGCGTTCAAAGTGACTCACGCTATATTCAAGGCCGCTTCTTATCGCAAAACACAACGTCTGCACCCAACAAGTTACAAGTGACCAGAGTCGAATTTTACAAAGAATCTGAAGAATGTTAGATTTCATCAGAGGCGGCTAGGTGGGCACTAGCTAAACATGTATAAGTTTAAGTCATAATTCCTGACAAACAAAAAGCTTATTAAATAAGTATTCGAATAGTAACACGTGCTTTATCCTGTAACATGTAAGATACTTATCGGGATTACAGCGTAGTAGTGGCAATAGATCCATGAAGAACAAAAATAAAACTGAATGGTTGCTTTATTATAGATAAATATTTAAAAAAAATATTTTTTCATTCCCTTATATTTTCTTATTTTAATAATAATAACCCATGGCTCGACAATCCTCGAAGGGCCTTGGCCTATCTCCCGACTGCCAATCTCCCTCCCACAGTCCTACCTAATGGTGTGGAGTTCTTCAACCGGTAATGGGGTGACGTGTGATCAGCACGTCGAACCCCAGCCGTTATAGGAGATTTCCCAGACCCGATTACGCTACTCACTCGTAGCTGCCCAATTTCCTCACGATGGTGGGTTGCTTCCGGCCCTATACCCAGGCCGAGAACCCTAAGACTGAACACAGGCGGACTCGAACCCATGACCCCATGACGTCCCGCAGTCGGAGTCCAAAGCACAGCGCCTTAGACAGGACAGTCAAGGAGGGGGACTTTTCTGATTTTACTTTGGCTAATGAGGATGAATAATGAATTGAGAAAGAAATAAAGAAGGTCACGCACAAAGAAGACGACGGTTCTTCAAACCTCTTAGAGTACGAGTTCAAGCCCAAAATATGAGGATTTTAACCTTAGACCTCAATTTCAAAATTACAAACAAAATGCCTATTTATACTAAACTTCTCATCGAGGACAAAAGAGTTTGTAACTGTGAAACTAGCTCTGAATGCAAACTGTCATTTTTTCATGTGAGTAAGAATGAAATGTGTGGCACACAGAGATACTTTTTTGCGAAAACAATTAATTGTGTCCTGTCCCAGCATCTCTGGAGCAAAGCCGCGCATAGCAGAAAAGAAGGCGGGAAGGGGGGGGGGATCGACTGGACAGAGCGAAACAGTGCACGCTGCTGGGAAGGCTGGTAACTGCAGTGGCTTTCCTCCCTCCACGCAATCCCGTTCCTCTCACGTGTTCATCGATGTTCAGATACTTGTTTTCGTTCACCTGCTCCAGAGATAAGTGGGACAGAGTGTAGTTCGCATACATGTAGCAAGTAAAGAAACTTATCTCAGAATGAAAATTCCACAGAGTTTTAATGCGTTTGCTTCAGCAATGAACGACTGGAAACGGATCACATATACAATTCCCTTGCAAAAATCTAGTAGTCTAAAACTAATTTGAAGACTTGAAAGTATATATTTATTAGATTCCAAGTTCTAAGGATCTATTTCGTAAATGTTCATGTAACCGTTATGAAATTAAAATAAATTATTCACAAGCTTAGATATACTAATACGCAGAAAGAAATTCAGAGTAAAATGCATGTGTATAAAGTAATTCTAGAAGTACAGAGCTATGTACTGTATATCAGAGTATTGAACTTTTCTTTTGCAGGATAACGTTTACAATATTGAGGCGAGAGAATGATTAAGAATTGTTGCTCCAAGGGCAACGAAGGGCGTAGTGTATTGGTTCTTAAAAGCATTGATTGCGGTCTCAGGTTCGATCCTCCATACTAGAAAACATATTTCCCCTTCTATTAAGGTAACATTATTTGTAATAGCAGTGTAAAGTGGCTACATTGTTCTGCATCTGGAATATATATATAAAAAACAAATAAATGAATTGACACACGTTCAAAGGGATATTTTCATGTATAAGATCATGAATTATGATAATCTAACGATAATTCTGTACTCGTTTAAAGACATTGACAAATATTAATGAAATAACACTTTATATTTGTGGCAATTCAGGATATACTAATTTTACCCCTTTTCCCACTCGAGACCAATGCAAGGATACCTCCGCAAATATCGAATGAAAAGTTTTCAACATGTGCAATTCTCCGTTAAATGTTTTCTCCGATTCGTTCTACCTTCGTTTCCTTTGTTACAAACAAGTATTCTTTGCACATTACATGTAGGAGGAGAGTTGCGTGTACATTTCACGTTCGTCGGCTCCTTCTACCTGCTTTCAGGAGTGACAGCTTGTAGGGTAATGGTTACCGTTAAGGATTGTCAACCTGATGGTCGTAGGTACAAACCCCTCCGGTGGCAGAAAATTTTCGTAAGTTTTAGACATATCCCATTGTGTTCATTGTCCACGCTGTTTGAAACGGAATGATTCAGTTTGGAATTAACGATGGGGGAGGGGAAATATTAAATTACAACATCTTCATTTCAACCAAGCGAGAATTGGAGAAACATTGGATAATTCTTATAAATGTTAAAATTACATTCATGTTTTTAGTGGTATAATCGCAGGTAAAATCAATGATCTTACGTGAAAGATTTCATCTTGCTCTGAATTCAGCCAAAAGGCATATGGCACCGATCTAATACATTCTTCAATACATTTCATTCACATCAATTCTTGACGCCGGGACGATATTTTCTGCAACTACCTCTTCTCTTCAGTCCCTTCTGTTCTTCTCTTCTCCTTCTTCTCTCCCCTCCTTCTGGTCTGCTTTAATCTCATATCGCCTTCCCTACTTTTCTCGCATCTTATCTCCATCCCACTCATCTCCACTCCTCGTATCTCCTCTCGTGTCTTAGATTTGCGACTCCACTGCACTTTTCTCCTCTTCTATTCGTTCTTCTCTTTTTCTCTCCTTTACTCTACTCTCCACTGCCCTCTTCTCGTCTCCTCTTCTCTCATCTCGTTTTCCTTCTCTTTTCTCTTCTTTGCTCCATTTTCCTCATCCCTCCTCGATTTTTCCATTCTTCTCACTATTTCTCCTCTCCTCGTCTATCCTCTCTTTCTTCTCTCCTCTAATTTTCCTCTTCTCCTTTCGCTTTCTCTTTCTCCTCTCCTTTGTCGTCTTTCGTTTCCTCTAACCTCTTATCCTTTCCTTAGGCTCATCAGCCATGAAATGCAAGAAAACCTAGTTTCTTTCTCTTAGAAAGAAATTCGTCATTTGCGATATAATATTAATATTTCTTATAATTTTATACAATAATACTTGTTTTTATTTCTTTCGCGTATTTTATAAATATCTATTGTGCATGTGGCAACCCTGAGATTGAGCCTAACTCTGCACGCAACCCACCAACGCCTTGTGTAAATTGGGTTGCCTAGTTTAAAATGTTGTTGTCCTAAAACTTTTGAGAGACACTGTACATAAATTGTATTCTCATGTCTATAAGTACATATTGAATTTTTCTGATTACTTACTTTGTTTTCTTTGCAGAACTTTATTTTCATCACGCTTCATCCATGAGTAAGTTTTATGTTCCTATGTGCTTAGGGATGTACCAATCTGTACGTTTTGACTATGTCAAGTTTGGCCCAAGTTTCTTTTGTTTTTTGTAATTTCGTCATGATACGAATGCAATTTTAACATGATTCGATTTCGAATTACTTCTGTTAAAACATACTGCGGAGCTTTAGCGATTACTTATGATTTGGTTCAGTATGCTTTCGTAGTTAGGTTAGGCAGGCCCGGTTTGGTTCTCTTAGCATTATAAATAAATTCCCTAAATTCATTCTACTAAGGTTGCGATTTACTTCTACATTAATTCCCACTAGTCTACGATACTTACAGGCGCTTGTCAATGGAAAATACATTGTCCTTGCGAAGCGCGCAAGCTTGCGTAAGGTAATTTTTAAGTTGTTTTTTTTCAACATAAATAATTTTTTTTGAAAAATCCAAAGAGTGCTAATTACTTTAAGGAAGGTTCAAATTTCGTGTGACAATGATTGCTAAAATTCTACGATAATTAGTCTTCCTGCTAAGAGAATTATTTAAAAAAAATCATAGAACCATAGGAACCGTTACTTTAGGTGTCATCGCTTTAATATTTACACGCTTTCTTTCATCTCCTGTACGTACATAAACAGAGAACTCTGTGAGACGTTATTCGTGTCACCAATATTAATAAATAGAGCCCGGAAGTTTGGCAAAATGACTCTTTTCGTCTACTGCATATATATATAATTTTTTTTCCGGATGTACGTTTTTTATGTTGTTTCGAATGTTTTAGAAGCCTTTTCATTTTGCCTATTTTGCCTATTTGGGACCCCACTGCCTATTTTTAATTATAATGCCTTTTTTGCCTTTTTCAATGAAATTTGACCATTTTATATAAAAAAAATGTGTATATAAATTATTTTTCTCCCAAGAAACGTTGTTGGCATTTATTTTTCTTCCTTTTATTATGTGAATAATTTTCACCCTATTTAAGTAATATTGAACTCACGCATGTTTCAACATTGCTGAAGGAGAAAAGTGTGAGAAAAATGTATTTCATGCTGAGTTAGGATATTGCCTTTCGGTTAACATTTTCTTGTGCATGATTGACTGCTGAAAATCTGTTGCAGAACACCTGCACAATTACGTCATCACGTCCAGCGTCCGTGACAGGAGGTTATTGACAAGAAACAGCACTAATGACCAAGGGCCTTTACATGGATTCCAAAATCAAGTTCTCTATTTTTAGTTTAGTTCTGCACTTGGGAGGGAAAGGATCGTGTTTTGTCATCATGTCGAAATTTAGTGTGCCATTAAGTGGTAAGATACATGGTTACGTGCGTGAATTTGGTGAAAGCACATTTTCGACAGACGGTACTATTCTTCTCTGCAAGATATGTGAAAAAACAATCAACCATGAGAAAAAATACTTTATATCTCAGCATTTGTCAACAGCGAAACATAAATCTGTAGCTGCTAAAATGATCGGACAGAAGAAGATATCCCTAATTTTAACAGTGGGCACTTCATCCAACAGGCAATCTCAGTTTTATCTTGAACTGTGCAAAGCTTTCATGGAAGCAGGAATACCTTTGTGGAAAGTGGAAAAAAAGTAACTCAGGAAATTCCTGGAGAAATACACTAAAGAAACGGTGCCGTCTGAATCTATGCTAAGCGTCTGCTACGAAGAAGCTCTGCAAAGAATTCGTGCTGAAGTTGATGGAAAGATGATCTGGATTTCAATAGATGAAAGTACTGACGCTATGGGACGCTACATAGCCAACGTCATCATAGGAACTATGGAACCAACATGCAGAGAATCCTCATCATTTCTTCTCACGTCAGAACAACTAGAGAGAGCCAATGGTTCATCAATAGCTCAGTTATTCTCAAATTCCCTACTTCTGCTCTGGCCAGATGGTGTACATCATGTACTTTTTATCAGTGATGCAGCCCCCTATATGAAGAAGGCTGCCATAGCATTGAAAATTCTCTTCCCGAACATGCTTCATATCACATGTGTAGTCCACGCAATGCACAGAATCGCCGAAGAAGTTAGTGTTGCACCCAGAAGTGGACAGGTTGATTTCGAATACAAAGAAGATATTACTAAAATCTCCCTCTCGAACCCGAAAATTTCAGGAAGTTGCGCCTGAGCTTAGTTTACCTCCGCAACCAGTCTTGACGAGATGGGGAACCTGGATATCAGCAGCTATATAGAAAAAAGAGTGAGACTCTTATAGCATCCATGAAAATCTTCGAGGAATCTATGCAGCAGATGATGGAAGTGCCAGGAGAAAAGGGGTCAGCTGTTGCGGAAAAGTGCAAACGGGTAGTGAGTGCAAATGAGGACCTGAAACAATTGAAAACAATTTGTGATATTCTAAAAGGTGAAAATGCTGTTACCGAAATTAGTCCAGCTTGTTTTATGTATGCTCCAATAACTTCTGTCGAAGTAGAAAGATAATTTTCTATTATGAAAAACATTCTCTCTGACAGACGACTATCAATGAATGTTGAGAACTTAAAAAAAAACACCTTGTAGTTATGTGCAATCAAGACGGAGAAAATTTAAATGCTCTTCCCAATGTAGATTTTAACATTTTGCCAGAAATTATAGTAAGTAACTTCAAAAGTGCCTTTCTTCGGTTTATTTGCCTCTTTTTCCTTTTTGTGCCTATTTTCCACATTATAAATGCCTTTTTGCCTGCCTATTTTAACGCAAATAAATGCCTGAACTTCCGGGCTCTATTAATAAATAATAACATGTGTATAAAAATATCTTATTTTCAAATGTTCCAGGTGATTACCAAATTTAAAAAATGTTCCAAAGATGATAGGGACAGCTGCGAAAAACTCCCTGACATGAAACAAGAAAACTTCTGTGACACGCTTTTCAACGAAAACGAAATTTTCTTTTACCCAGTGGCAAAGCAAGCGGAAAATCTTGAAAAGAAATGTCCTATTGGAGAGGTAAGAAACTGAGAGGAAAGATAAGAAAACGAAATAAGAGAACTATTAGATAGGGTGATCATACGTCCCGTTTTGACCGGGACAGTCCCGTTTCAGAAGTGTGTCCCGGTTGACCCTTCAATATTATTAAAGAGCCACTATTTGTTCCGTTTTGTAAAAGTCTAGGAGATATCTTGAAAACAAAGTCTAAATTTGAGAGACATTTAATGCTAAAAAAAATATGTTTCATTGTTTTGTGTGTATTTCGTTATTTGGAGAGCAGTGAGTAAGCATGCAGTTTCTTTACGGAATTGCAACAAGATTGATTGATTTCTTATTTTAAGTCCACTTTATGCACAGTTAGCCTAATCGGGACTGGACCTACAGCTTAAAGTGGGAACCGAACCAATTGTGCCTCAACCGGGTATCGAACCCGAGACCCCTTGATTACAAGGTGAAGACGCTACCACTACGTCATCGGGAGGCTCGGAATTGCAACAAAAAAGATAAAGGTCTTGACACATACTGAAAAGAAAATCTAGAGTTTTGTCTGATATATGAGGTAAGGTTTTCGGGGAGATTTATAAACCTTTGATGAAGAATAGATCTGCTCTGATAGGACGAGAAACGCTATGTGAGTCATATGTTGTCAATACCTTTTGACAACGGGAGACTCTATTTTATTTATTGTTAATGATGTATCATTTATGTGATCCATCCTGTAATAAATAAAATTATTAAGTTAATACAGAGTAATAACAATAATTTTATAATGAAACCTAACCGACTTTTCAGGAGGGGGAGGGAGCAAAATGATCTCGTTGGGATGTCCCGTTTTTGGGTAAAAATATTATGGTCACCTTATTATTAAAATGTGTTTAAGTAGGACTCACGCACGTTCGTGTGAAGAGTAAGAGTCATTCAAATTAATGGCGTACATATACAGGGCGATTCAGTCATATGTTCCCTTATAGATCTGTAGTCCCGGAATGTACATTGTTATGGTCAATCACATTGATTGACTTCGCTTTTTGTGCCACTTTTGGCTAATTTGCGAAGATGCGGATGAGTGATGATATGATGAAACTGATGAGTTGACACTCACAGGTATTCACGCCCAGGCCAGGATTCAAACCCGAAATCCCTTAAATTGAAGCGCGGTGTGCTAACCTCTCCGCCACGGGTGCCGGCTTGGGCAATCTGGGCATATCACCACGCTAGGAGGGTAGGGATCTACGTTAAACACTGTGATACATTTTGAAGTTTTGTGGGTCGATTTTAAAAAAAGATGGTAGTGTGGTTTATACAGGGTGTCATTTTAATGGCGCCCACGGACCACAGATTCGTATAGAGGACATCAAAACAAGCAACTTTTCTCAGTAACATTTTTCTCGTTGGTGCATCATTTCGGCTACAGTCGTTTAAAAAAGCCCGTTTTGCCGCCTGAATGCTGGCAACCACACACATCATTTCATTGCGTTTGTGACGTCATATCCCGTAGTGAAGCGATGCGTTCCAAGGTTGCCAGTCACACACATATTCTGTGAAAAATGACATAGCTACAATCAGCCACATTATATACCGTAAAACAAAACGAGAAAACACATTCTGTAACTTAACAGTAAATAAACAAACGATACGAAAAATGATAGAAAGAAAATAGAATTCAAGTGGAAGTGGTCATATCGAATTTTGTCTCAGCTTTAATGTCAAATATTTGCAAATCTAGTTACCAAGTTGGCATCTACAATTTTGTCTATCCACTTTGTCCTTCTGATCTACTAGTTGTCTGTGACACACTGAACAGATGACAAAATAGAAATGAAAGAACTCAAAATTCCAAAGGTAAGCAACACATAATATAATGTATATTCAGGGCATTATGAGGCAAGTGACAAATATGGTTGAAAATACAGGTATATAGATATAGGTAGCAGTAAAACAAGCTCTCCGACGACTGTGTTTATCTACGCACCGGATACACATGTAATAGTTTGCAATGAACAGGGCAGTATATTCGCTACTGATTCATAATTACATTGTTAGTGTGGTTGTACGTGTTTTAGCCGTAATGTAACAACGTGAAACTTGTTATAAGCACAAAAATACCAAAATGCATATGGGCACAAACCTGTAGAAATCAACCTTGCAACGAGATTTGCAATTATAATTGAAATGTAGCTGGGCGTAAATACCCACATGTAAGTTGCAAGTCCAATAACATTTATTGTTGTTGATATTTGACATGTAGTCTGAGACAAAATCCAATATTGACACTTCATTTTGAATACGTTTTTTTACCATTTCCAATATCGTTGGTTCACTTCCCCCTTTCCTTAGATGACTGCTGATCTTCTGGCTGGTAGGCTATGATGTTCAGTCTACTGGGCGCGTTTCTCGCTTCGTTTTAAAACTAATAATGTGGTTGGTAGTTTGTAATTTTTCAGAAAATTTGTGTGTTCCTTGCAACATTGCCGGTCGCTGTTTCGCCGCAGGATATGACGTCACGATCAAATGTTGTGTTGGTTTGCCAGCATCCAGGCGGCAAAACGGCCTTTTTTGAACGGCTGTAGCCTCGAATCGATGCACCAACGAGAAAAATGTTACTGAGAAAAGTTGTTTGTTTTGATGTCGTCTATACGTTTCCGTGGTCCGTGGGCGCCATTAAAATGACACCCTGTATATTTTAAAAACATTATGGGATTTTATGAGAAATATAAATCTACAATTGGTTTTAGCCTAGGCAGGACGGTAGGATTATTTAAGTACCAATAACTCAATTTCTGAATGTAATTCAACGTAAATGGCAAACATCGCTCTTATTCTGATGCCATGAACGATGTATAGTCACCTGCAATGAAACACTTCAATCCTGACAAGACTCTTTTCCACGACTCTGGCAGAACTTGCCAATGAAAATTTTCTATTGAAGCTTGATCAACGCCTTAGATTTAGGCAACCAACACAACGGCAATCAGGGAAGAGAGTATTTCAGGATAGAAGTGTTCCATTTTGTTGTCGGTGACTGTACATAACCTTCATTTTACATACACATATTTTGAGGTTACACTTTCTATTTAGAGTACACATTTTATATAACATACGACATTTGACCATTTCTATATTTCTTTTACTGAGTAATGAATATGTACTGTGCCTCCATTTGAGCATGGACATTGTGCGCCTAGAACTCATTTTTACCTTATGATTCAACTTACTAGCTCCCTATCATTTGAAAAAGAAGTATAGAATAAAAATTTAGTATTTCCAAGCGGAAATACTAAATTCTTCTCCTTCGAAATCATACGCGCGCAACCTGTAAACTCAATTGCACATATTTACATTAATTATTTTAATTAAAATACTTCACAATTGCATGTTATCGCATGCTCTTGTCATAGAAGATGCTGTAAATATTTTCCTTGTAGTGCCACACATTTTCTTACATTTTTGAAGACGTTCGATGACTATGTGAAGGCTTTGTATTTGTGGAATAATCTCTCAAAATATTTCAATTTTTTTCTAAAAATTCCGGAAATGTTTATCTGAGGGTGACAGGTCCGTCATTATACTTTCACTCAAACTTGTTTTAAGCCATGAAAACCAAATCTCACAAATGAATGATCCGTCTCCATTTTGCCTTTCAATACTGCCTTAATTCTCATATAATTTCTTCTAATTCTGGCAATAGTGTCTTAAGGTCATTAGTTCAGGCTGTGTAATTGAATTCAATATTGAACAGATCATGGGTTTACATCTGATGATTATACCCCAGAGTTTTATGTAATATATGAGTACAAAATATGTACATAAATATGTAGCAATAATTGAAAAGATAAGTACCTAAATATGTATTATGTAGCGAAATATGTAGTATTAAAATATGTAATTATTCAAGTCTCCAAGCAATTAAAACATGTATGAAATTTATAAACTAAAAAAAAACACAGAAACATGTACACATTTAAGAAAATATTTTTTTCAACTGTTAATTACTTTCACATTGCAAAATACTGTAGAATATTTAAATATGTAAGAGAGCTCTTTGTAACTTTTGAAACAATTTGTAAAATAGCGTCTACATAGAGAACAATCGAATAAAAATGCATAGCTACTTTTGTACTTTTTGTACAAGGAATCATATTTTGTAGCTCGCTACGGGAAAGTAGCTTTCTTGTCCACCGATACTAAGTTTATAGGTGCTTTGCCTCAACTAAAATAATAATAATAATAATAATAGTTGCTGTAACGTACGGCCTGTAAGTCACAGAAATCAATATTTCTTTGTAAAGTATTGCCACAATCTCACCATTCAAAGTACATTATTCCATGGATTGCTGAAGAGGCGTTCAACGTGCTGTAGCTGTGAGAGAATGTTATAAAAATGGCGACACTGCTCCTGCTTCGAGACGAGAATATCGACGTTACTTTAGACATTTTAATCTCGGGAGATGTGATCGGCCATGGCAATCAGGATGTGTGCGAGGAATTTTGAACCTACAGGAAGTGGTCACCTGTAGGAATTTTTGAAAACACGAACTTGAATGTTCATATTTCGCAAATGGCAATGTTTAAGGATGTAGTTGGTGCGTATGTATTTTGTTTTCTTAAAAATAAAACGTAGTATTATAAAATGCACATTTTTATGCCACACCATTTATTTTCCGTTTCCAAATGTCAGATATTATTGAGAGCCTAAAGTTCAAATCCCCTTCTTGTTTCAATTTTATAGAGGTTAATAGGTTTATATATTTCTCCTATCAATTTTAAAATACGGTCTTGTCTCAAATTTTCAGACAATACCGAGACTTATATTCCTAAATCATAAGATCCTTCTATCATTTATTATTAATATAATTAGAGTATTTATAATATTCCATGTCTTTTTTACAGGGAACTTATCCTGTGAAGAACGCTATATTGCCTGTGAAGGACTCAATGAATCTGAAAACTGTAGAAGGAGAATACATTGGCGATGTGGAATTCTTCATGGAAGATGTGCAAATAGGGTGTCTATATATAGAGTTGTTGATAAGGGAGGCGTGAAGCAAATAATCCAAACTGAAGCATGAAAAAATAGAATTGCTTTCAAACACCTCCTCCGTCCGTATTATGTCATGGCAGGTTGGCAGAAATTATATATAATTCTTTGAAAGCATGCTTTGTATCTTAACAGATATCACTAAATGATAAATATACTATTTGCACAACTTATCTGTTGATTTGTCTTATATCATTGCCATAATATTATGATTAGTCCATGATGAAAAGACCCCCGTGTAACACAACCAGGGTAGGCAAGATGACAGATATTTAAAAATAGAACCGTTCTTTCACATATTTAAAAAAAATTAGAAACCTGTTGATATGTACGTCTTGCACTAGAATTTGTATTTATACGAGATAACATAACATAACGATTAACGACAATATATTTGGATTGGATTTGAAATTTTAATAACAGCTTCAAATTCGTTTTACATACGCATATATAACTGTAAGAAACACACTGATTGTTAATTGTTATACGCTATACTGAAAAATAACTCCTGATTGGGAACTCGAAAGAGTGCGAAAATTTGTTGCTCATGGAAGAATAAGCAACGAATGCCTACTCCTATCGGATTAAAAATTATAGATACTCGAGTTTGGACTGCAACTAAAAATTAACCAGTAGACTTACATTAAAACGAGTTACAAAAATTTAACTTATTGAATTCTGCATTAATCTATGCTAACAAATTTCTTTTCGAATATGCCTTCTATTTTTTATCGTCGTGAGAACGAAGAAGAACCTGTTTTTTTAAGTTTTGCAAACAATCGCCATCTTTGAAATTCTGTAAATAAGAAACGGTTTATCCGAACATTATGAAATTTTATTAGGATGCAGGCAGAAAGGTTTTTAACACAATTATTAATTTTCAGGTTTTAAAAATTTCTAAACATAGCGTATTTAAGAATTTTACGAAACAACGTTGTCGTAGTACTGGGTAATCCTACAAATACAATATTGGTCTTGTTTTGAAGCTCTTTGTATCTGTTTGTAAAATGCATTATCATTGCCAATTTAAATTGCGAAAACGATTTTATCCAAATTTTTATTCAGGGGAGTACAATTGTTCTCGAAACGTGGCAACACTGTAATTCTTGGCCTTCCTCGCACCAGTATATGGCGGTTCTGTGTTTGATTATTTGGTCTTAATTTGTGATGATGTTATTTTTGTTACATATGCTGTATATTTTAGGTAGTCTTCTCAGATTGGTCCGTCGAAAGAAACCATCGCGTTGTAGATGATGAATGTGTATGGGTTTGTAAGCTACATAGGGAGTCTGAATGTGTTCGAATCTATTGCTAACAATTTATTTATTACAGGCTAAGCTTTTGAAGTTACGTAATCCATCGTTGAATTTCTCGTAATTTCACACCTAGATATTTAGCTTCCTTTACTCCTTTAAGATTTTTCTATGAGTTTTATCTGTGGGTGTTTATTAGCATTCAGTTCTCCCTTTAGGATTTAAAATTGGGTCTCATGGATGGCAATTGTCAATTTCACCGTATCACACAAGTTCTCGAAATACTTTATCGTAAAACTGAACTTCCTTTCTAACTCTGTTCTTGAATTAACAATTATTACGTGATCTTCGAAATATTTCCTAATTTTTTGAGAGATGGCTCCAACTTTAGATTCCATAATTCGGGACCTAGAGTGGATCCTTGCGTTGTTGATTTTGAGGCCGTGAAGTTACACATCTGATGTGTTCTCCATCTGATATGGTTCGTTGACAATTCTATGTCTCTCATGGTCCTGAAAAGATAAGGCCAACTAACGTCAGTACAGGTAGATGTCAGTTTGAAGCCTCACAACGCCGTTAACATCTTTACCATCTGTAAGGCCCTTTTTTTTCAGTTGGAAGAGGGACGCAAGGTCATTTGTGTTGTGTCAGGTGCTGCCACCTAGGCAATCAAAGCTGGACTATGCCAGTGCCTGGAGCAGTACGTCCACCGACCCACACCGGTATACCTCGGTTATCTCTTGAAAGGTGCAAGAAGAGAAATCGTTACTTATGTTTCTAGAAAATTAACACCTACAGAACAAAGGTATGGACAGATTGAAAAGGAAGCTTTAGCTTTAACGTGGGCAATGGAAAAATTTCAGGAATATGTTTCAGGTCTAAAAGTGAATTTGGAAACTGATCATAAACCATTAATTCAGATTTTAGGTTCTAAGAACATTGATGAATTAACTCCTAGATTGCAAAGATTTAGAATAAGGTTAATGAGGTATGACTATACAGTTAATTATGTACCAGGCCGTGAACTTATATTACCAGATTTTCTGTCCAGAAATCCTATTGATAGCTGGGAGAGAGAGGAATTAGGTGAAGTAGTTCATGCTTTTGTAAATTTTATTATTCAACACTGTACTGTGAAATATTATTACTTAGAAAAAAATTAAACAGTGTCAAGTAAATGATAACATATGCAAGAAACTTAAGTACTATACTTTGAATGGTTGGCCTGAGAAAGGTAAAATTGCAGTTGAACTCTTACCTTACTATCAATATAAATTAGATTTCTCAATAATACAGGATTGTTAAAAGGTCCTCGTATTGTAATACCAGGTGTGCTACAAGAGGAGGTTTTAAAATTCATACACCAAGGTCATCAGGGTGTAACGAAATGTAGACGTCGAGCACAGATGTCAGTATGGTGGATAGGACTTAGTTCACAACTTGATGCTTTAGTGAAAAACTGCTCTCAATGTATTGAAATGAGAGGTAACTGTAAAGAACCATTTTTAATGGAAAGTTTACCTGATGGACCATGGCAACAGGTGGGAGTAGATTTGTTTAAATGTAAAGGTGTGTGGTACCTTATTGACACAGATTACTATTCAAAGTTCTTTGAGATATTTCCGTTGAAACAAATGACAGAAGATGTGATGATCACAAAAATGAAGCAAATGTTTGCTAGATATGGGGTTTGTAATGTAATTAGATCTGATAATGGATCTCAGTTTCAGTACAAATTTTGTTGTTTTGCTAAGGAGTATAACTTTATTCACCAGACAGGTTCACCATATCATAGTCAGTCTCAAGGACAAGTAGAAGCTACTGTTAAAATTGCTAAACATTTGTTAATGAAGAATGATGACATATATAAAGGTTTGCTTTCATATAGGAATACTCAATTAGCGAATGGTTATTCTTCTGCAGAATTATTTCTGAACAGGAAATTAAGATCAGATTTACCGATGTTACCTGTAAAATTACTACCTAAAGTCTTGAATCGTAGCCAAATTTTGTACAAGAATAAGAATTTAAAGAACAAACAAGCTGATAATTACAACCAAAGGCACAGAGTTAGACATTTAAGAGACCTAAAGGTAGCCGAGAGGATCTGGGTCAAGGATTTTAAACAATATGGTACAGTTAAAATTAAATTGAAATATCCTATATCATACTTAATACAAACGAATACAGGTACTTATCGCCGAAACAGATGGCTCCTCATCCCTGCTCCTCAGGTAATGGACAGGGATGATATTACATTTCCTGAAAGGGTTCAGCCCAGAGTAACTCCAACTAAACCAGGACGAAATACTAATAAAGAAAATAAGTTAGAAGATGCTGAGAGTTTGGTGTATATGCATCCTCGAAGGGAAAGAAACCCTCCAGGATGGATGAAGGATTACGTTGGTTAAGATATTATTTGTTCTTTTGTTAATGGATATGATAGTTATGGATAAAATTGTTAAATGTGCAATTTTTATGTTTTGGTTAAAAGATTACGATTCTTTAATTTGAGTTAAGAGTCAGAAACTTTGTTTAAAATGTTTTGTAATAAGATGTAAGATTTATGTAGCATATGCAAACAAACATATGGCTTCAATAAAGAAGGGGGATGTTGTGTAAGGTGCTCTCACCTTGGCAATCAAAGCTGCACTATGCCAGTGCCTGGAGCAGTACGTCCTCCGACCCACACCTGTATACCTCGCTTATCTCTTGCTCCGGCTAGCACGGCAAACACTACAATTTGTACCTTACAGCTTTGCGCCTGAGAGCCAACTGCAATTGACTTGATATATCGCTTGCAAATACACTCGATATAAATGTTGATTGCATCTGTGTATAACAAGATCTCGCTTTCATGTCCACAGCGATCTCTCATAATACACCATTCTTCCTTTTGAGTGTGCAAATACTGTCATACACAAATCTAAGGTAATGAAAATTGCATAAACCCCTTGAAATACCTATTATTCAACCTAACCAACAAGCTTCAGGAATTACTTCGTAGACCCAAAAGGAAGAGCCATTAGTGGTCTAACATTACATACCTACTATTTGAATACCTACATACTTCCTATGAAGACTTACTTCATTACATACCTACATTTCCTGAAGTGACATGGAGAGATCTCAGGGATTACTGTTATTACTGTAATTGTACTGGGCAAGCTGACCAAGTTCACCCCAGCATAACAACAGTGGATGCTGAGCAAACATAGGACCTTCCCGATCCAGCAATATTCCAGAGCAGTAGAATTCGTACTAGCTCCGAAAACCTCACCTAGTATAGGGCCACCGTCGCAGAGGCAGGCCCATTGTCCTAGATGGAACTTCCACGAGGTCTCCTATCGAACGGTAGGGAAAACTTTATCGGGAGAGGTCCTACAGTTTTTCTTACCATCCGAATAACAATAATCCATGAGATATAAGGTGGAAACGTAACGTCTAAAGTGCTTTTATTAAAAACAAATCCTTGGTTAGCAAGTATAGTGTGTTTAATAAGGAAAGAAATCATAATCGTGCTACAGCAAGAATCCAAGTTACTTCAGGCATAATATAACACACAGGATATAACTAGTAGATAAAATAACAGATAAAGAGAATAACTAGCATTCATTCTGCAATCTAATCTATCAAGTTGTATACAACAGCTGTGATGGGATTCTATGAGTTCACTAGGCACCATCTAACTGAAATCTGGATGGCAGGCTTTGACACTCTAAGACATGTTGGCTATAGGGTTTATATATTTTACAGACAAACACATTTGAACACATATAGCATTAATATGGGTCCCTGGTTAGAATGCCGGCCTGGGAATGGGTGTTCTTTGTGACCGTCCCGTCATCTTAATCTTCGCGAGTAGCTAAAAGTGGGAGAAAAGCGAAGTAAAATAAGCCACATCAATGTAGCATTAATAACATAAACACACCGGTTCGGTGACAGAGTGAGTTAAGTGGCCGACTTTCGATCTTGCCACCAAAGTTCCCGGGTTCTAATCTCGATCTGGGCATTGGTGTCCTTGTAAGTGTCCTTCAATTTAATCACATCATCACTAAATTCGCATCGCCGCTATTAGCCACAAATTACAGAAAAGCGACTAAAAATAATAAAATTAAAAAACTTACGTACTATCCTGCAGCTACCAGCATCTCTCCACTTTTGAATGGAGTCACTTTTACCTTAAGCAAGAGTTCAATAGAACTCTTACGAGTTTGAGCCTTCAAGTTTTGGGTGTAGTTTCATAGCTACTGTAGCGAGCTTCAACAATAAAAAAATAACTGTTTCATGTTAAACATTGTTGTGCTGTTTTGTGTTAGGTCACTCTCATATACAAACTAATATAGAATGTAAAAGAATAAGTTTCGAACCTAGAAAAAGTAAATATTGAAACTCAACGTGAAGTTGGTAAATCTCTGTACTTTGCCAATTTAATTTTTATTTAATATAGCAATTTTGCCATCGATGCTCTTTGCCTGTATCAGTTCATTTTGAATTTCAGAACGTGGATAATTATTGTGAATGTAATTTATTTGGGTACGTCTGAAATGTTCTTGTGGTAATTGGTCATATTTCGAAAGACATTTAATAAAATACGTGAAGTTTTTCTGTTGTTTCTGCTTTGCATAATGTTTTCGATGTTCTAGAACCGCTCATATTTAAGAAGCCAAAAATTGTGTTAATGTTTATCAACCTTTGTAAGAGAACGTTTCATTGTTGTTGTTTGGCTTCCACTAAATAACTAACTCTCTAGCCTTCTTAAACCCGAAGGTTCATGGCTGCAACAACACATGCCTTCCATCTATCCCTATCTTGAGCAAGATCTATATACTCTTTTAAATCCCTACCGATTTCCTTTAGGTCCATCTGAACGTTATTCCTCCATCATCGTCTTGGCCTATCTACAGGTCTCTTACCATCAGGTTTCCCAGCAAGAATCCTGTGAACTCCTCTTTCCTCTCCCATTCGTGTCACATGGCCTGCCCACCTAAGTCTTCTTGATTTAATTATTCTAATAATATCTGGACATGAATACACATTATGTAGTTATAAATTATGTAACCTTCTCCACTCACCTGGGCCTCCCCATGGCGCAGTGGTAGCGTCATTGCCTTGTAATCAAGGGGTCCCGGGTTCGATACCCGGTGGAGGCACAAGTGGTTCGGATCCCACTTTAAACTGTAGGTCCAGTCCCGATTAGCCTTACTGTGCATAAAGTGGACTTAAAACAGCAAATCAAACCAAACCAATCCACTCACCTGTCTCCTCATCCCTTTTTGGTCCAAAGATTTGCCTAACGATCTTATTTTCAAATACTCTCAATTTATGTTCCTCTCTCAATGTAAGGGACCAAGTTTCACACCCATATAATACTACAGGCAAAATTACTGTTTTGTATATTTTAACTTTTAGTTTCTTAGATATTAAACGAGAACATAAACGTTTATGAAGAGAGAAGTAACATGCATTTCCTGAATTAAGCCTACTTTTTATTTCCTGTTTAATATAATTTTCATTTGTTAATATGACTCCTAAGTATTTGAATTTTGAAACTGGTTCAAACGAGTTGTTATCAATAATTAGATTTTGATTATTACCTAACACTTGGTTTCGGCCTGTAAGCTTGTTTGGCTTCCTGAATATTCTATAATCAGACGGTTTATTAAAAATACTAAATAGTTGACATATTCATTCAAATTGTAACGTTTCAATAGAAAATTATAACCTGTTAAATACATAATATTGTAGTTTTACCGCCCACAAATATTAGTCCTTTATATCTATTTCTCTTATCTTTATTTATTACATTCTTTAAAGGAAATAATAAGCCAATGGGACGCGAGGCCCCTTTGCTATGCCTCTGTTGTTATCATAATTCCTCACATTGTCACGGTAAATTGAACATCAGATATGAGGACTAAAAGAATAAAGAAAGAAATGAAATCGTATTCTCTGCAGTGGTCTCAAGTCTGATTCGCTTTTAATGCACCTTGTAGACTCGTTCTGATCCAAATTTAAACTGTAGGTCCAGTTGCCAAATAGCCTATCATGAGCATACAGTGGACCTCTCGAGCTTTTAGAACGTGGTAATAAAAATTCAGAACGAATGAGCCTTGAATATTATTAGGCATATTAGCACATCCAAAAACATGGCAGTTGGACGGGGCCATCGCCCCTTTCGCCCTCACCGTTGTTCCGCGCCTGTGCTGCGGCAACTTGTTTTTTGGAAAGCGATGATCACTTTATTCAAGGCGATTATCTTCTATTATTATTGCAGGGTGATTTGTACTCATTGTACTGTGGCGGAATTCAAGAAAATGTGTGTATACGTAAAAAATGGACCCATTTATTTGAAGCTTCTTTATACAATGAGGAAGTAAGTTCGTTTGTGTCCTCTTCATGACGTCATAGCGCGCAGAGGATCATGGGAGAAAACCTTGGAACCTCGGGAATGGCCTACCTAATAAAGGTACATTGCCCTTTACAATAGGCACTATGTAGTGTCCTGAGAGTAATCTGGCACCCATCTTGGCTTCAACTGTACAAGGTACGGAACATACCGCCAACATTGAAATGATTCATTTCAACACTTTACTAAATACACACTATAGATCACATTTTTGATGAACAATTGCAAATTGAATGCAATTTTACAAAATTTCGTACTAAAAATGATAACACAAATTACAAAGAACTTGAACAGACTAATGATTGCTATATATGCATAATTCTGAAAGTTTAAGTTTTCTCTCACTGGTGTTCAACTTCACTCACTGGTAAAAGAGATGTTTTGACTATTGGCCTCTTGTAGTTTCCTTCACTGGTTCTCACTGTTGCTGCTCCAACCAATCCATCTTCACCTGGATGAACGCTGATTACTCTGTCAAATTTCCACTGTTGAGGTGCAAGTTGATCTTCTCTGACCACAACCAAGTCGTTAGCCTGTAAATTACTTTGCTCGCTCCTCCACTTAGGACGTTGTTGTAACTGATAACCAGAACTGCTGCTTCAGCCGTTGCACGAACTGCCACTTCGACAGTCTGTTCATCTTGGTTGTAGCAAAGTCCCTGTCTGGAGTATCTATCAATGCATCTCCTATTAAGAAATGGCTTGTAGTAAACACCTGCATGTATTTGGGATCACTGACTATTTATTTATTTATTTATTTACTCAGAGTTTCAGATACAGTCTTATATGGCCATTTTACACTGAAACAACATAAAGTAGAAACAAAAAATAACAGAAGATAAAAACAATAACAAGATGGGATAGATTTACATGTTCTTGGTCAGTAATATACAAAAATTACGTTCTGGAAGGAAAATATCAACATTCAGGGGAAGTTTGTTGTAGATTTCTGGGAGCCTGTAAAATAAGGAGCGTTGTAGAAGGGATGGCCTAGTGGTTGGGTTGTGGAAGAGTTGCAGGTTGCGCGTTAGCTTTTGGGGTACCCTAAGTGTGAATTCACTGATTAGGAGATCTGTTCTGATTTTGCCATTTATTATCTTGTATAAAAATTTCATGTCAGCTAGATCACGACGAAAGGATGGAGCGTGAATATTCAGAGCGGCCATGGTGTCTGATTTGGATCCATGTCGAATGGAAGGTATTCTACGGCGAACAATTGCAAGAAAGAAACTGAGAACAGAATCTATTCTGGTGAGATTGGTTTTTGAGGCCATTGCCCAAATTGGGGAACAGTATTCAAGGATGGGCGAGATGAAAGATTTAAAGAATAAAGCAAGAGATGATGGGTTTTGAATTTCCTTAAATCTGTATAGAAGACCGAGAAGGCGCATGGCTTTTTAGTGGTAGCAATAATATGATAATTGAAAGTGAGTTTTTCATCCATGATAATACCTAGGTCCTTTTGGGTAGAAACGTTTTGGATTGGATTGTTTTCAATAGAATAAGTAGACAGCACTTTGTTCTTTTTTAGGGAATAAGTAAGGAAAGAGCATTTCTGAGGGTTTATTTCTAAATTCCACTGACGACACCACTTAACAAGTTCTGTGAGAGCATTTTGAAGAATCATCATGTCATGATGGGTTGAGATCTCCTTAAAGAGTTTACAACAAAAACAAAAGTATATTGATAGAGAGGGAGGACAGTTTTTCAGGGAGGTCGTCTATGTACAGAAGGAATAGGAGCGGCCCTAAGACACTTTCCCTGGGGAACTCCAGACAAAACGGAAAGACAGTTAGAAGAGGTGCCTGAAAGAACGCTCATGGAGGTAGTCCTGGAGCAAAGAGAGAAATTTGCCATGGATGTTAAATCTGGATGATAATTTATGAAGAAGAAAATTATGATTAATTTTGTCAAAGGCTTTCGAAATGTCCAAATATATAGTGTCAAGTTGGGAGTTATTAACAATAGCTCTGTCAGCATGCGAAAGTAAGACGGAAATATTTGTTAGGCAAGAGCTGCCTGGAAGAGAACCATGTTGTGCTGTGTTGATATATGGTGACGTAAACTGAAGTAACCTGTTTTTGATGATTTTTTCACAAATAAATGATAGTGGCGATAGAAGTCAGATTGATCTATAGAATTTTACATAGAGCAGTTAACCGCCTAGAATTCAAACATGCTTCCATTTGCGTTAATACTGTATGCAGGTTAATTTAGAATTCCTATCACACACTTCTAGGGGTTGTAGAGGGAACTTAGTAGGTCAAGTTTTTATAAGGAACCCATGTCCGGAAACGTACCATTTTGGTACTACACAGATGACAAGATCACATAATTTAACATCTCCCGCTTTACCTGCTTCACTACAAGAGCTGCTCGATGTGGCGACCCTGAAATTCGTTGCAAACAGTGTACCTCCGAAGGATGTTTGCATACACACGCTCAAAAATACCTGGTGTGTGCTGAACCGTGTCTGCTACAGCCAGAACGCGTGCAACCAGGTCTTCCTCCGACACTACAGGAGTCTTATAAACAAGACTCTTTATATGGCCCCATACCTATCCACATGTCCCCGTATGTTTGATTGAGATCTACCCACACTGATCTAAGGGTACCTCTTGTAGCAAGATCTGCAGGATTTGATTTTCCCAGGATGTGTGACCATTGTTCACGACGAACACTCTCCTGCACTTCTGCCACTCGATTTTCTACAAATATTTTCCACCTGCTTGGTGGCAAGCCGCAAGCACGATGGTCGAATCAGACCACACACGTGCATCATCCAATTTGTACGACAGTGTATTGGAGATTACTAAGGGGAATAATGTCAATAAAACTGCCGCTAATAGTTCTAGCCTTGGTAGAGACATTTGCTTCATTGGAGCCACCTTAGTCTTTGCTCCTACCAACCTCACTTTGGCATGACTATCAACAGAAACTAAACTAAGGTACACAACAGTACAGTATGCTTGTTGTGATGCATCACAGAAACCCACTAGTTGATAAGCAATAGCCTTTTGAGATACAATAGCACGTTTATTTTGTTATTTTTGCAGTACGGGAAGTTCACTACAAAAATGTATCCACAGTTCACAAGTTTCCATAGATAACACCTAATCCCAGTACAACTTTTCCTTCCACAATTCTTGAATTACTTGTATGATTGTTGGGGTTAAGAAACCAAGAGGATCAAACAATTTTGCAATGACAGTCTTTTCGCCAATGTGCGATTTTTTGGTGGTAAAGTCACAAGAAAAGTGAAGTGGTCAGCACCAGGATGCCAAAGAGACCAAACGTTATCACAAGTTCATTGGAATGGATATCTAAAGGCACATTAGATTCTCTCAACTCGTTTGCAACTGTATTAATTGTGACTGCAGTTAGATAGCTTCTTCCACAGTACTGCCACCAGACTCCAAATCATCAACATAAAAATCATTTAATAGTACTGGGGCTGATAATGGAAATGCGGTCATTTCATTAATGGCTAGCTCTTGAAGACATTTTGTTGCAAGATAAGTCCCATAGGTTACCGTGAGTAGCCTATAGCCCTTTATTAATTCTTGAGGATTTTCTAGCCACACTATTATCTGGACGTCTGTATCTGATGGATGAACCAATATTAATTTTGTCTACACATTTTGGAAATGTCAACACAAAAATGAAGTTGATGCTTCCTGAACCTAAGTAACAGTGGAAAGACAGCAACTTTGCAATTTTGGCCCAACTAGAAGCTTATCGTTGAGACTAATCCCTGCAGAAGTCACTGAACTGGCATCAAAAACTACACGAAGAGGTGTACTGGTGGAACGTGTATTGATCACAGCATGATGCGGTAAATAGAAATCACGTGGTTTGTTTTTCACTTCACTTGCAGGAATAGACTCCATATGTCCCAAGTCTAAATATTCGTGCATGAATTCTGAGTAGTTCTGATGAAAGAAAGGAGACCTTGCAAACTTTCGTTCCATTTACTGTAATCTCACCACCGCTGTTTCAAGACAGAATCCTAAGGGGAGACTGTCTTCCTCGAACATGAGTCACCGAAAAGTGCTCTTTTCATTGTTTCTTTTCTAATGTCAGATGCATTTGCCTTGGAACCTTCTCTACCTTCCAGAACTGGCGAAGTGCACTATCAAGACTACAAGATACATGAAATGATGACACTGACCTTACTTTGGGAAAGTCCACACTGCCACACAGAATCCAACCAAGAACAGTACGTAGTGCAGTTGGTGTTCCGTTTGCCCAACACGTTTTCCACTTTGCATAAGAAAAGGAAGCAAATCTGCTGAAAGTAAAATGTCCACCAGTTTCATCACATAAAACTTTGGATCTGCCAAGTTCAGTCCCTGAATGTGTGTCCACTTCCTGAAGTCTGGTAAAGTCTCCTTTTATTTTAGGTAGTACAAATTGCCCTAGTAGTGAATGTTTTTCTTCTGCTATTGGTTGGAATTGTAAATCCCCTACTGCGTTGCCACAACCTACACTCGTTGCTGCAATCCAATCCACAGTTATGTCTGCCTTTTGCTGACGTAAACCTGATCTTTGCACACAGCTTGGAGTCACAAAGGAAGACTCTGAAGCACAGTCCAAGAGCGCACGAACCGGTTGATAAACACCATCTCTTCCTTTCACAAACACAACTACAGTAGATAGCAACACTTGCTTTAGTCCCCGGTCTGCTTCTCCAGCCATATGAGAAGAAACTTCGGGGAAGTTGATGTGTCACTACATTCTGTTTATAATAGTGTAGCAACATTTGATGCTTTTTGTTGCAAACGCTGTATGATGACCTTGAATACAATTATAACACAACCCTTTTCTCTTACAAATCTCATTCTGTCCATCACGGAAATGTTTTTGAAGTCTTTACCCTTCTGTAGCGGATGATGCTGTTTACATTTTACACAGGTATCATCAGACGCTGCATGATACACTCCTTTGAACTGGGGTCATTGTGAGTCGACTGCTTTATTCTCTGAGCACTGAAATTTGAAGGTGATAATGCACGAGAACGCTGATCAAGAAAGTCACTCAGTTCCTGAAATGAAGGCAATTCGGTTTTCTTTAATGAAAGTTCCCATTGCTGTCTCGCCTTGTAATCAAGGGGTCCCGGGTTTCGATACCCTGTGGAGGCACAAGTGGTTCGGATCCCACTTTAAACTGTAGGTCCAGTCCCGATTAGCCTTACTGTGCATAAAGTGGACTTAAAACAGCCACTCCAACCAAAACCAAACCCATTGCTGTCTCGTATCACTGTCCATCTTTTCCGTAACATGAAATACTAGGAGAGGATCCCAATGTTCCATGGGAATATCCAACACTTTCAACACGCGAAGACACTCCGTGGTTGTGTCTAGGAAGCTACGTAAGGCTGCTGATGATCGGTGATGATGATCTACAAGCTGTAGAACACAGCAGTGCGTTAAGGATTATCTCCACTAGATCATTTCGCCCTTAAACCGCCCCCACACATACATGCACGTATTGTTTTGAACGTTTCTTAAGCATTCGTATAAATATGAAGCACTGCAACTTTCAGCCATATCAGAGCAGTATGAAGTAGCACACACGTTTGCAGGTAGGTTAAGAAAATAATACGAATCCTGATTATATTACACCGTGTCATATTGAAAACAGAATATTTTCAACTTCTGCTTGACTCTTCTGAAGGGAAACGAAGGTGCCTATCTTGCAATTGACGAATCATTCAAGAGCATGAAGACTACAGTATTCCCATGCTTCTTCCTCTATTCTCGCACATACTCATTCATAATGTACCATGCTTTTCCCTTAATTCATTGTCTGTTTGAAAAAGGAAGTACTGAAATAGTAAACGCACAAGCACAAGAAAGACACACAAACCGAGTGATAGTCCCACATTATTGATTCTGCCCATTCAAGAGCAGAATCCCTAAATGTGCCTTTATGGATGTATGCACAGGGAAGTTTAACTTTACCTTTAGCTGTATATATTTCTTACATACGCGAACCCTCTACTATGTCAATTGCTTAGGATCCCTAAAGGCTTACTTGTCTCCGCCACCCACGCACTGCTTCTTATGAAGTGTTGAATAATGCTCGAACTCTATTTCGTCCACTTTGATCTACATACCTTACTTTCACATTATTATCCATTAGCATATACCCAACTTTAACTGGATGCAAATTCCCTAACTATTGGTTCTACTTTCTAATATCACTAAATACGGTTAATTTGCATCTATGTCATAGTGGTATATACTTTCTTCATGATTGGTAATGTGTTCCATCCTAGAACTTTTGTTCCCAATTTCAATTTGTGCTGTATTGTTCTTTCCTTTATTCAGACCATTTACTTTGTGTGAAATGTCCATAGTCTCATCTTGTTCGTCATGTTTTGAATCTGATGATATTATATCATCAATACTGATATCACTGATTATAGTACTATTGCATATGGTACTATTTCCGTCCTCAACAATTCCCCTTTGATCCATTATGATAAATAAACGAGACAGTTAAAGAACATCTCTTATAAAATCCAAAGGGATATTGAACATTTTAAATTGTAATTGATATGATTATTTTCAATTAACTATTGTTCTTTTCTTTCACGATATATAATAAACACTTTTTAGTCTCTCTACACAAGTCCTTGACTTAAATTCAATAACACTTGGGGTGTAAGGGGTGATTTTCCACGTAGTACACCCAACTGTCAACCTCACTTCCACGTTAGTACACCCTGGACTGCGTTTTGCAGACGAACGAGGCTCTGGCGACTGGCACTCTGGCCAGTATAATTTTGTGTGTGTTGTCCTGTTTTTGTCCTGTTTTTTGTCCTTGTGTGTGCTGTTTAGCCTCAGCTTTTAACTAAAGTCAGAACATTTTAAGCTTTTAAGATTTTACTTATGCAACGTTAGAGTTGTTCTTTGTAAAGATAAGGGGCTGGACCCCGTATAATGTGACGGGTGCAAAATAGCCTAAGTGCTGACGCACCCAAAATTTTAAACTCAAATCAAATCAACCAATAACACTCGATTCAATCTAGTTAACAATTTTCAGAACTCTTCTAAAGCAGACATTTAAAGTTGACCATCATAGAATCTTCATTTCAACATGACTAACTCCATGCTTGACCGCAAAATACTACATTAATTGCAGAGAGCTGCAATTCATCTCATAGCGTCGCTTCGCGCTCACATCATAGACTATTCACTCCCTTTACAATAGGCACTAGTGTCCTAAGAGAAATGTGGCAGCCATCTTGGCTCCAACTGTACAAGGTAAGGAACAGGAACAGTATTACATTTGTCCGTACCCGTGTCCGGCTCCTTTGGACATCACAGGTATCGTTACCTCTTGTATCGGACTCTGTTTTTTAAGGCTAAGGTAACACCTAGTACGTTGCCAGAGATACGGGTCGGAATCTTCCGTTCTAATCCTCGAACGGCTTCTTTTCTATTATTAGTTAAATTTTGTCGATGTTGTCGCTGCTTTTCCTGATCACAATTCTATGAATTGATATCACCAGCTTTATGTGGTACCGCTATTCCAAGAAGTAGCTTTGCGTAGAATTTCTTGAAATTGTTGTTTCCTGCGAAAAGATCAAAATTCTTGTTAGCGTTGAGAAAAAGGTACCTGGGTTAAGACTTGAGTTATTACTGACTGCTGGTGATTATCAGTCGAAAGGTCCTGGTTGGGTTTAGGTTAAGACCTCATCCCGCTTACAGGTTTCCGAAGTGATCCTCAATCAGCTAAGTTGTCATCCAACTGATTAGGATCCTGACTTGGAAGGACTTGGAAGCGGAGTACACACGTGTTAAGACCACTTACTCTTCTTCGTTTTCTTTCTGACCCTATCAACTGTTACTCGATTTTAGTCATCTTTCTGAGTTTTTTATACTGTTTGTTAGATCGTCAAATTACATCTTCTTGCATATCCATAAAGAAGCCATATAGTGGGAGGAATGGGATCCGTGAGCAGGGCAATTAGAGATGTAGGGCATGGAACTCCATGGCGACGCAAACCATTATATAATTTATCTCGTTCTCTGTCGAAATTAGGACATTGTAAAGAGAGATGTGTGGCATCTTGATTAAACTCTCCACATGTACAGACTTGTTTTGTTATCAGTGGCGGTTCCTCCATGCAACAGAGGGAACAGGCTGTTCCCTTCTACTTATCGCCCTTTTTAGCTATTTAAATTATCTATAATTACATAATAAGAACACTTCTTTCTTCCGAAATCAACACGCCGAAGAAAAACTTTCACCGTGACTGGACGTTTGTTTACGTCACCTACCCTCGTCGTCCCACCCTCTGCTGTCTGTTGCCGAGTATTTCCGACCACGCGCGAAGGTAAAATCGTACACAAGGCATTTTCAAACAAGTTACTACAACTCTGTAACTGTATACTCTTCCAGTGGCAAATTATTGTTGTCCTTGTTTGTTCCCGAGAAGAGAGTTTGGAACAGTTCGGGTTTTGTCACAATTTCTACAAATGTAGTGGACGCATGGACGTCCGCAGGATTTTTTCCAGGGAAAGCAAAGGAAGGCATTTTTTTCCAGGGGGGACAAGCAAGGTACCTTTTCCCCAATAATAGTGTTGTACCCTCAAAAAACATTGCTTAAATTTGAATTTATCATATTCGTGCAATAATTAACTCATATTATTGTGGCTGAAATGAAATTATATGTGACAAATATATAATTTTTGGACACGCCCCCCCCCCCCTTGCCGCTCTTCTGGACGCCCATAAGTGGACGTCATAAAAAAACCTCGGCCATCTGATTGCCATTATTGCATTGAGGATGTTTGAATTACAATGCTTAACTATAAAAAAAATGTCAACTTAATCTACAAATGTCCTCCTCCGTAGTCGAGCGGATTGTTTGCTGCGGGACGGCGTAGGTTCGAATTCGGCTGTGGTCGGAATTTATTCGGCCTACGTATAGGGCCGGTGGCAACCCACCATCGTGAGGAAATTGGGAAGCTCCGAGTGAGTGAGCGTAACCCGGTCAAGAAGACCTACAACAACGGCTGGGGGTTCGTCGGGCTGATCACCCGTCACCCCAATACTGGTCTGAGAGTTCCACGCTATAACAGGTGACGGAGGAACAGTGTGGGAGGGAGACCAGCAGTCGGTAGGTAAGCCAAGGCCCTCCAAGGGCTGTAGCGCTGTGTGTTAAAAAAAAAAAAAAGTTATATCATATTTGCTTTAACATGGGTATTTTCATAATTTTAACGTGCTTCATGTATGTGACTTCTGAAATTTTTTAGCATATGTTTCGTATGTTTATTTGGTTCATTTGAACAAGGGTTGAATTTTACATGGTCTAGTGTATTATATTACGATAGGTATGGGAGGGGAGGGGGCAAGTTCATGTCACCTGTTCCCCTGCCTGATTTAGCACCGCACGCCACTGTTTGTTATAATATGTAATCGTGCTAAATGATCATTAGTGCGAACCAGAGGGGGCCACTCCGCGACTTGCACGTTATTGGCTGGAGCTTGTGACGTCACCAAGCGGACACGAGCGGAAGAAAGCTATGCGTAGAATGTAGCAGATGGTACATGAAACGCTGTGTTTTCTTGCATCTTTTGATATTATACACCAAAGCTGTTAATTTAATTTGACAACAAGAGATCAAATACGCGATAAAAGAATACACTTATTCCGAAACAATGCATAGTTTATTTTTCATACATTATATGCGTGATATCTTGTCCCTGTAGGCTGTAGTCCACTGCCAGCTTTTCTTTCCAGCTAACCTATTGCATTTATTTTAAATGTCTAATTCTAAGGAAAGTTCTTGTCCGGGCATATTCTGATATGAACTTTTACTGAATGTCCTGGAATTTCCCTTTAATATTTTTACGCTACTTTTCAGATTCTCCAGTTGATCGCCACGATGAGGATAAATTTGTTTTTGTTATTTAGAGTCTTCTTCCACTTTTGGCTAATCGCGACGAACAGGATGAGTGATGTTTAGTTTAAATTGATGAAGGGACACTCGCAGCAGGCACGTATTCAAGGGGGAGCTTAGGCGGCTCGAGCCCTCCCGAAAGTTTGCGGTTTACAATAGTTAAAATGATGTTTTTGGTTTCTTGTGGTGTGAAATAAAATAACGTGACGATAATTTAAGGACAGAAATAATTATCGAGTCAAGCACGTATGCAAGGTGGGAATCAGGGGGCTCCAGCACCCCATTCAGGAAATTACGCTACATAAAATTAGGTTCATGGCTTCTTAAATAATGTGATGCTAATTTGAGATAAATAATTTTCGAGCCAAGACACAGAATGTTCTATAACCCTGTTATTGTTAATAGCGCTCACCCAAGGTGGGATCAGGGGGCTGGAGCCCCCCCCCCTTAATTTTTTTCAGTTTACACTACATAAAATTAGTTTTTTTTTTATTTTATTTATTTTATTTTACTTCGCGTTTTGTTCCTCTTAGCTAATTTACGAAGATGGGAATGAGTGATGAAATGATGAAAATGATAAATGGACATTCACACACAACCATGGACGAACGGGATTCGAAACCGGGACCCTTGGCGTCGCAGCGCGATGTGCTAACCACTCAGCCACAGGGTCCTGCAAAATTAGGTTTTTGTTTTCTTGAATAGTGTGCCGATAATATATAAGGAGAGAAATACTTACCAAGGCAACACGGAGAATGTTCTATAACCCTGTTGTTGATAATATTGCATTAAAACTTTTCTTGCGCTTTCGGTGTTGTCGCAACACTATGCAAAGACTTGTCAGCATTTGGAAGCTGCAAACGTAGCGCCACACGTAATTTTATAATTGTACACATTGTAATTTTTTAATCTCTGGAAAGCGCGAGAGGAAACGTTCTTGAATAAGAGAAGGAGTCGAACTACTGGCAACATTAACGAATCGTTTTATCTGTGGAACGTTCTAGAATATAATGAGGTTAAAATACGCGGCTTCAATTTCCAGGTTGATCTGTACAACAGAATCGGTTAATGAACGAACGGGATTCGAAACCGGGACCCTTGGCGTCGCAGCGCGATGTGCTAACCACTCAGCCACAGGGTCCTGCAAAATTAGGTTTTTGTTTTCTTGAATAGTGTGCCGATAATATATAAGGAGAGAAATACTTACCAAGGCAACACGGAGAATGTTCTATAACCCTGTTGTTGATAATATTGCATTAAAACTTTTCTTGCGCTTTCGGTGTTGTCGCAACACTATGCAAAGACTTGTCAGCATTTGGAAGCTGCAAACGTAGCGCCACACGTAATTTTATAATTGTACACATTGTAATTTTTTAATCTCTGGAAAGCGCGAGAGGAAACGTTCTTGAATAAGAGAAGGAGTCGAACTACTGGCAACATTAACGAATCGTTTTATCTGTGGAACGTTCTAGAATATAATGAGGTTAAAATACGCGGCTTCAATTTCCAGGTTGATCTGTACAACAGAATCGGTTAATGAGTATTCAAAGGTAAGTGTGATAGTTCATACAGTCAATTAGTGATCAGTCAGTGTCTATTGGTGGCTTTATAAGATCTAGTGATTCGAAAATAAAAAGGACTAAATACCATAATGTAACGAAGTCTACTACTAGTTCCAGTTCGGGTCCAAAGCAGAAGACATTAACGACAGCGGAATTTCCGGAGCCTCAGTGTAGTGCTAGTTCGGGTCGAGGGCCGAAGAGATCGAAGGTCTCTCTCTAAAGTGAATATTTAAGCAGTAACGGGTATTGGAGCGGTTAATTAAAAAAGAAATAAGCTGCACAGATCAACTGAAAATCAAAGTTTTGAGTGATGAGTTAGTTGTACCCGGACCAAATTTTCACAGAATTTTAGAAGTGGAGGGTTATGCATACTATTTTTGTTGGTCAGTCCTCATTTTGCCATCTTTTCCTCTCTTTGACGTTTATTTTTTTAAGGAATACTTGGTCAAATTGGGTTATGACCTCACCAACCCTCCCCTGGGCACGTCACTGGAGATAAATGAGTAAGCACTTAATCATATTGGGAGAAGAAACACTAGATGTGTTGGGATCGGAAGGGTTTTCATTGTGAATTAATTGTTTCGAACTGTATTCGAGAAGACCTACTTTGTTTTGTGCCAATATATGACAAGACTGCGGAAGTTGTGACAGACAATTGTGAACACTTGCGAGTGCTTAGGCCTCAATATGAATAATTTGGTGGGTTTCGGCTTTTATAAGAACTGTAAACATGGGAGGACAAGACACAGTAGTGGTGTTCAGGCTCGAATCAGAGAGAAATATTCGAGAAATTTCTGCGTCCAGTTCGCAGCCCACAGTTTGAGTCTCGCGTTGTCGAGTGGATTGTCCATCCCGTGCGTGTGTAACAGCTTCGTAAAAACACTCGAAGACGCCATAGATGTTTTGATGTCTGATGATAAGAAATGGACAAACACACATACTGAGATGGTTCCGGCACACAGTGTTAATGCATGGAAACAGAGGAGTTGAGTGGTAAAAAATGTTCCGATTTCACGTTCTGAATAATTTGGCAGCCTTGAACAGTGGCGACGATTTTGGGGATAGTTGCTCCCCATTTTTTTGCCTTCACACTATGACATCTTTATGCTAACCCTTGTATACCAAGGGAAGAGAAAGTAAACTTTTCTTGCACCCCCCACTCCCGTTTTGAACCCAATTGCCACTATTGGCCTTAAACATACAATTGTGAGGTTCTATCTATACCCCTTTAAAATATGGTGTTTACCCCCCCCCCCCACGAAAGGAATTCCTGGATACGTGCCTGACTCGCAGAGAACACCTATGTCCATGCTGGGACTTGAACTGGGAACTTCGGAGGCGAAATCGAAAGTCCACCACTTAACGCCCTCGGCTACCGAATTAGATAATGGCTATTGTATAAATGGTGTCTTTTCGGGAAACATTCAAATAGCAATATTTCTTCCAGGTAATATATCCTAGGGACTTCAATCTTGCGGGCTTACTAGATTCTGGCATGTGGGCCAACAATTTGTGTAGTACTCTGTACTGTTTGTGATCCACATGGATTTGTGATCATCCATTTCATCTACTCACCATTCATTTTCATCTTTGCGATTAGCCAAGGGGTAAATTATACTTGAAATAAAACAAAAGACAAAAGCAATACAAATACAAAACAAAAATAATGAAACGATTATGCTGTTACGTTTTCCTGTATTTTAGGCACGTCGCATTTATCAGCCAACAGTCAGAGATTGCTTTTCGGTCGAATGATACTTCTAATAATCGGAGGTAAATGCAAGCTGAGAATTATAATTTGATCTCTTATCCACCTGAGTTGAGGATCTAAATTTTTGGATTTTATTTGTAACAATATTTACTACTGCGAGGAATTAAAAAAAACTTACGGCTAATTTCGTCACTGGCTTCCTATTCTGTAATAGTTACATTTGTTGTAAGAACATAATACATTAATTTACTTTGTATAAATATTACATTATCCATCGCTTTTCCTAATCAAATCTCATACCGTATCCAACACACACATAAAATGTGTTTTACTAATAATACAGGTAGGTTTGGTTTGAGTTTTTTTTTTTTAAGTCTACTTTATGCAGAGTAAGGCTAATTGGGACTGGACCCACAGTTTAAAGTGGGATCCGAACCACTTTGTGCCTCCACTGGATATCGAACCCGGGACCCCTTGATTTCAAGTCGATGACGCTACCACTGCGCCATCGGGGAGACGTGTTCCTTGCATTTTTCTTCCAGACGGCCAAGAGTACTTGCAAGGGCCACAGAGGGGCAATTGCATCCTTCGATTTAAAATTTTATACAAATAAAAATACATTTCGTAAAATTATCTTGCTCGCTTCGCTCACAATTTCTCCTCTTCTTATAGTCCAAGTTCAGAGCCATAGCTATATGGGGCGGCGGGAGTCGGACCTGGGAGCCCCCGTAAAATTATTTGCGCCCTATTAAAACAATTTCTTTCTATGAAACTTAATATCAAATATTAATGATGATACTGTAATCCAAGAAGTCATTGGTCAATCAAGGGATTCCTATTTTTTGTCAGGTGTCGAAACATGTATTTCAACTATAATATAATACAATTCACACAATATTTTGCAAAATGGTTAACGTAACCAGTAGGCAAACATTGTCTGTAGTGATACAAGAGTCTCCCCTTTGAAGGAAATAGAGTCCATGGTGGACTAAGGGACCCATGTTTTAACGTTTTAGGAAGGTCAAAAAAAGTATTGCATTTTTTCCACAATTCATCAAACTGCAGATCCTAACCATTATTATGTAATTAATCCGATTTTGCTTGTACAACACAACACAATGGTGTTGTTGGATTCTCGATAGATTCCTTTGTGCGTAAAAAATCTTGCATACTGGAAACTAGATGGAATCATTATGAAGCATGATTTATAAAGGGCTCCCTTAATCAGTTCTGCAGAGAGGCCCAAAGCTGTTGTTAGTCATCAATTAACATTATCGACCTGTAAATATCAAGTAGGGTGAAGGCACATAATGGTTCGTTTCCCACTTTAAACTGTAGGTCCAGTCCCAATTAGCCTTAGTGTGCATAAAGTGGACTTAAAACACCAAATAAATCAATTACAATATCAAGTAGGTACAGTCCCTATTAGCCTATTTATGTTAAACTTTATATTCTTTGGCAACCTGGAAAGGTCATTATCGAAATATTGCTATTTGATGTTGCTCGAGGTTTTTTTTTTTTTGTTCGTTGCAGTTTCAAGATACCATCCATTTTCTGTTACTTATAGCTTTTGGGGGAGGGGGACAAGTGCCTCTGTGTACCCTACCATAATATGTGCCAATGCGACACAATATATTAAAAATTTGCCCCCTCTAGGATTGACTTCGCCCCCCCCCCCTACAAAGAATTCCTGGCTACGGGCCTGATTGAATAGCTTCTTTGGTAATTATTTACATGACAGCTCTTCTCATTGATTGACGAGAAGATTGAAACGATGTGCAGGGGAGAAACGCCTGTCCTGTAAGTCGTACATTATATTTTCAGCACAATTTCTCAACAAACGCACATAAAGTAAAGTAACAGTGCAATTGTTAATTAGTGTTCACTACCTACGAGATGTTCAAAGTATCATTTTCGCGGACGATGTTTCAACTTCAAAGCTAATAAATCTTATCTTGCACTCAATATTCAATGAAGCAATACTTAGAAACTGAGTTCCGATTGTGTAAAGGTTTTTGAAAGTTGCATACGTGATGATACGGAAGACGAGTGTGGAAGATAAGGCCGGAGGCGCAACCACAAATTTTTATCTGGAGGGAGAAAGTACCAGGATAAACGTACCAATAATAATAATAGTAATAATAATAACATTAATAATGGCATTATTATTACTAGTGGTAGTAATAGTAGTATCAAAGATGTTATTATCCTCATAAATTACGCAAAAGGGAGGTAGATGTCTGTACTAAAGCATTTATTTGGAACAAACGATTTGAAATATTTTTTCAACACCAGAAATTTTACATTAGCTAATAATTGAAAACAAGCACACAAACTGGATTTTTGAATGGCAGAAAATGAATGATAAATGCATGGCGAAGATATTTTTTTGTACATATAACATGTATAGCTTTCATAATGTTTTACACATATGCAACATGGAGCGACATAAAATAAGAAAATACATATGCAAGATGCTAACACTAAATTATGTACGTATTCAAAGTTTTTTTCATTACATATATACAAAACATATTATTTAAATACAACACATTACAAAAAACAATTGTATTGCGAGCGAAGCGAGAAATAAATTTTTTTGATCCAATTTTTGCAATTTAAAACAATATTGATTTAATAAGGAGCAAATAATATCACATGGCGCCAAGGCATTCTCTTTTTCACATTTTTTTTTAAAATTAGATTATTTGGCACCCATGGCCGACTCCCGACGCTCCCTAGCTACGTCTTTGAAGTTGACGAGACTGAGAAAAGCTGGCACTGCAAGCGAAGCGAGCAAGAAAATTTTACGAAATGTATTTTTATTTGTATAAAATTTGAAATAGAAGGGGGCAATTTCTCCTCTGTGCCCCCTGCAGGTGCCTTTGGCCATCAATGTTTGGCCCCTCTAGAATTGACTTCCGTCGAAAGTTGGGGGACAATGCCCCTGCCCTCCCCTGTGGTTGCACCACTGAGTAAGTCCGAAATTTGGAGGAACAAATTGAATCAATCCTGCTACAGCAACTTTTTGGGAAGCGATGATCACTTTATTCCAGGCGATTTTCTTCTATTATTATTGCACGTGGCAAGATCACAAACAGGGTGATTTGTTCTCATTCTACCGGCATTCAAGAAAAGGTGTGTATAAGTAAATAATCGACCCATTTATCTCAAGCTTCCGTATACGATAACGAAGTAAGTTCCATTCTGTCCTCTTAATGACGTCATAGCGCGCACAGAATCATGGGAGAAAATCTCGGAACCTCGGGAATGGCATACCTTATAAAGGTACCTTGAGTGCGAACATGACCTGTACGTAGACGTATTATAAAAATAATAACTGATCTTGGAAGATTATATAAGTAGTACCAAGGTTTAGTTTGTGATTGTTCTGCAAACCATTTATATGAATTGCCAGCGGATTGAAATTGTTCCATACACCACTGTTTCCATTTATCTTGAAATAAGACCACTTATGTCTCCATATTTCTATCTGAATTTCTAGCTTTTATAGCGGAAGTTTGTTGATTACGGCTAAGCGACTTTCAACTATCTGAGATAACCAAGAAGAGAATTGAGCTTTCTGTCTTACTGGCTATTCATAATTCACAGGTAAGATATTAAGATTATTCTTTAATTTTTATCAATCCTTTTAATTTATAATTTTCTTTAATATTTGCAGCGTAACATATTTATCAAAATATAATTTACATGCGTTTATACTGATCTTCATAACATGTTGAGATTGGAAATAGGCCTTAGTATAGGAGCGTCCTGAACATATGAACATAATAAAGCGGCGTTCCTATAGGAGAGTCATTTTAAAAGTAACGCTCATAGAGGGGTATCTGTCACATTTTTTTCAGTAGAAGTCATCAATAGTTACTTTTACAATTGCTTTACGAAACTTAAATTGTTAACTTAAAAATGTGTAACTTGGGGGAAGAGCTAAATTGGACAACTCGGTTTCAAACTATGTGTCTCTCTGTATACTAAGATGAAAGGATTTTCGTGGTAGACAATGAAGATGTTGCATACCAAATTTAGAGCATCCAATTTATTGCAATTGGTCGCTTCTAATTACGTCCAAACATTTCAATGTTTTGCGTGAATTCATAGATTCATTTGTAACCTGGTAGGCGAGCTAGATAAACGTTGTTGTCGATGGAATGAGCGTGGAATGGAAGAAAAGGATTGGTTAATTGAATTCAGAATTTTTGGGTGCGTCAACACCTGGGTTATTTACGCTCGTTTCATTTTATGGGGTCCATCCTCATATCGTAACTATAATCAACATATGTATCTGAGAAATCAGATGCCAGAGAATGAATCAGAGAATGAATCAGATGCCAGCATATCGCCGGCTGAATGCTATGTTGTCGCATGTCCATCTGCACTGACTTTGCAGGAGAGCTGATGAAAGTTCGGCTTTTGCGGATTTGGAATACACTACAAGATTTGGGCAAACATTATGTTAATGTTGCTAATTCACACTACTTGACACATTTACCTGTAAGGAACACGATAACATCATCAACTCATTTCCGTCGAAGAATGGAGATATCACAAAACCGTATTCAGCTGGTGATATGCAACGTATCCTGCTGACATAAGAATTTTTAAAAAAAATTAAAACAGTTCGAGCATAGCTCAATTCATGTTTCATCATTTTTTTTATTTGCTGTAATGATATTATTACTATCTGAAGACTTATATTAAGTAGTATTAGAAACATAAGTAACACACATGTAAGTCTTCACATATGTATTTTATTACGATTTATGATCATTGATTCTATTAAAATTTCGAGCGGAAAGTTACTCGAAAAGTAATTCAAAGTTACTTTTCAAGTAACAAAAACTCTGGTTGAGTTACTTTCTGTTAGTAACTGTAACTCAGTTACTTTTGAAAATTAACTTTCTGAACATTTTTTTATACATAGTAACATAGTAGCAGAGGAGTTGGCGAGTACATTTTCCCATTCCATTACAAAATATTAATGTGCCGTGCCTCGCGCTTAGGAAGTATATTTCCGTCTCATGATCCAACACAATATCTGTCACAGCAGTCTATGCATACCTGCTGATCAAGCAGATATTCTTGCAAAGGATGCGACGACAATCAGTACAAAACATTGTATTTCAGTATTCTCTGCATCGGACATAATGGTGGTTATGACGCATTTAAACATCTACTGACAGCGTTCGTGTGTGTGTGTGTTACCCAAGCGGTAGTGACGTAATGTTGCATTGTGGCAATGACATTATTATATATGTTGCTTAATGTCAAATCACGAACTATCTTACGCAATCAAGTAAATTTCCGGCATTTTTACTCACAGGTTTCCCTGAACATGCATGTAAATTTCTTTCCAGGAAAAACCCAATAATTTCTGAGTAACGTCAATGTTAAATTTTCAGGTGTTTGGAAAACGAGTTATGCTATCTATCGACTATATTTTTAAAATGAGATATGGACCTTCAAAGACACTCATTTTGTAGGTCAGGTTCATTCGGTGTTAAAAATCTAAAATGAACATTTGAAAACTTTTTAATGCGTCATCCATTTTGTTTGTTTTCAATAATATATATATAGGTGTTCTATTTTTAGAAAATGGGGGGGTCACAATGATGAATTTTTGATCAATAAGGTATTTTCTTTGCTCTTTTCAGTGAAACTCATTAAAGGACAATATTTAACTGCCATCATGTTCATCCAGAGCTTCAAACATGGCGGTTTTTGTGTTTTTTCAGTTTCCGGTCAATCTTTCCACCTTAATAAGTTGGACATTAATAAATTGAGAAACTTGTGATTTTAATCTAGTACTCTCTATGTAACTCTAAACCAAACTGCTAAATACAGCAACTGTAGACTTGTTATTTTCCAGGCTGTAAGGCAGTGAAGTTTGTTGAGCCAGATGTCACCGTGATTTTTTTCCTATTTTTAGCCAACATTTGGAAGAAAACTTCCGAGCTTGGAGTTAAATTGACTTCATTTTTTATATATACACAAAAAGTTGTATAAGAGATGGA
Organism: Lepisma saccharinum; assembly: GCF_977018435.1. Taxonomy (NCBI): domain Eukaryota; kingdom Metazoa; phylum Arthropoda; class Insecta; order Zygentoma; family Lepismatidae; genus Lepisma; species Lepisma saccharinum. Next base: position 197,928,649 of record NC_139229.1, on the reverse strand, counting down.
CCTCTGAGACCATTTATGGCTGCACAGGAGGCAGCTAAACATGCCTTCTGGTAACGTTGCCAGAACAGTGTCTCCGGTGAGGTGTCTCAAGGTGAGGGCATTTTGGGCAAAGTATAGGAGATACTGAGTTAAAATTTTGCATAATTTCATTTAGGCCTCAGACCATCTCCTGTACCAAATTTCATCAAAATCTGAGATGGTGAGGCGGGAACCATCTGATCAGTTGGCATGAAATGACCCATATAGTGTATATCAGTGATCTGAACGCTACATCTTAAAAGTAGCTTCGCTACAGCTACAGCTACTCTTCCAAAATGTAGCTTCGCTACAGCTACAGCTACATTTATCTAAAAGTAGCTCGCTACGCTACTCCTGTTCGCTACTCGCTACTTTTTGCGCTACTTCTCCATAAAAAAAATGAAAAACAACTATATGGGTGTTAAAAAAATCCCCTACTATTGGTAAATAGATTCTGTTATTTATTATCATGATTCCAGTCATTCGATAATTTTGATAGCAGTGTTACTTCAGTTACTTATTTTTACTATAGTTTTTGAGAATACCATACCTATGCAAGTGGCATATCAATTCAAATTTGATATATGAATATTGCAATTAGGGTGTTACCCAAATTAATTATTACAACTATACACAAATAAAATTTGGTAGGATTACGTATTTATGTTCACATCAACATATTTTTCTTGAGAATAAATATTTCATTTTTTATAGACTGATATGAAGTCAGCATTTTGAATGAAAAGTACCTGGAGCCCTTTGACTACAAAAGGGCCCCAGGTACGATACTCAGCGGAGGTACATAGTGGTTAGGATCCAGTCTCGATCAGATTATCTATGCATAAAATGGACTCAAAACAAAAACTAGGAAAGACGCCAAGTTGGGAGGATGAGATCCTTCTGCTCCTCCATTCCCCACACTGCTCATCATTCATCATTCTTCCTCGTTCTCACAACTAGCCGAAAGAACAGAATAGATCAGGCACAGATGAGATGGTTTGGACACATGAAGAGGATGGATGCAGAAAGACTACCAGTAAGAGCTTACAATGCACAAGGAGTGGGAATAAGGCCAAGGGGGGAGACCAAGATGTCGGTGGAAAGAGCAATAGTGGAGAGTGTTAGGAGACAAGATTGGAACACCTTGGAAAGAGAGGAGTGGTGAAAGACCAGGAAAAAATGGAGAGGTTTGACTTCTATGCCGACCCAGCCAGAGGCAGGAAACGGCAAAGGATGATGATGATGATGTCATGATTAGCAAAAGTTACAGAAAAGTGACGCAAAAGTAGGAGAAATACATAAATTTGAAAACTATGTATATTAACTAAAGAAAATTGTCGTTTCTGCAGGAAAGTCAATAACTCGTACATACTTTTTGCAATATGATAAAATTATTGAAGAGACTGTCGTGTAAACCTGAGTGTTCTAAATGTATTGTAATTTTAAAATTTGTGAACAAATACTATCGCGAAAATAATTGTGATTCCAGAAACTCTATCATTCTTGTAACAATAATTTGTTGCTGGTGAGATCTTATATACTGACTATGATCAATGCTGTTAATGTACTGAGCCATTTATTGCTGGCACTATTACCTTGTCAGTGCAGTGGAAAATCCATCGCTCGTTTTTGCACTGCAAGTTGTGTCTTACACAGCAATTAATGACATTTTGGTGTCTCTTACACCATGAATATCCACAGGATTTGTTCCGGGGGTGACGCAAACGAGGCACTTTTTTTCCAGTGGTGCAGCAAACGAGGCATGTTTCTCCCCAAAATAGCGATGCAGCTAAAAAAAACGTAGCTGTTAGCAGGAATATATTCATATATGTCAGTTAGTTATCTGGATATCTGAATTATTCAGATACTAATTAAATAAATTACGCAGATATCTATAATCTACAATCTAGATAATTTGTATGTCCCTGTAATAGACTGTCTTTATGAACCTCCTGCAAAATTAAGGGTTATTGTCGATTTTCTCTGACGCTGTTGGCACATTCAAAATTCACCTCAAAATGCCGAGGAAAAAAGTAGCTGTAGCGAAATTTTCGCTACAACTACAGGGATTTTGTAGCTAGCTACTGTAGCGACGCTACAAGTAGCTCGCTACATCTGACCACTGGTGTGTATATATATATATATATATATATATATATATATATATATATATATATATATATATAATACATTCGCAGAGTATGATTAATTAAATTTTCCTTTTAAAGGAGAAATTGATTTTTTTAATGCTCCTGCGCAAACGGCGACTTTGCCTCTGTCCAGTCGTGTTAGGATGTGCATTTTCTTCCAAATTCAAAAGCACATACGATTAAAAAGTTGCATTCGATGATAATAAGTCAGCAAAGAATAGTTGAGGGCTCTAAATTAATACTTCACTCCAGTTCAATGACCCCCAAAATATAAAAGGAACGGATATGACGGTACACAGATAAACTGTTTCTTTCTCTTCAACGTTCTTTATTAGTACATAATATTACAAGATGGAATGAGGTTAATGCTTCCTACAAATCCCATTCTATCTATCCTCCCACAGGCTACACATTTTAAAATTATTTCCTAATGCTCAGATATTATATTTATCATTTTAAAAAAAAAATCAACAACAATTTTGTAGTAGGAGGATTTCTACGTAGGGAAGAGGAGCAATAATGAAATCCACTGGCACCCACAGAAAAATTCCCAAGTGTGTCAAAATCGAAATTACTTTCTCCAGTTAGATTTATTGTTACGGCATTGGGATTGGGTTTCATCCCTAAAGCCTACCGTTAGGGAAATGTAACTCAACTGTTTGGAGTTTGAACTGTATGAGAATATACTGATTATTTGGGTAGAGCCTTAATGCTAAGTGGGAAGATTGATTGAGTTGGTGTTTTAGGTCCAGTTTATGCACAATCAGGCTAATCGGGACTGGGCGTACAGTTTAAAGTGGGATCCGAACCTCTATGTGCCTCCACTGGGTATCGAACCCGAGACCCTTTGATTACAAGGCGACGACGTTACAACTACGCCATCGATAGGCAACTAAATAAAAATACCTGTAGGAAGTAGGCATAATTAGACACACAGATAACAATAACAGGGTTTATGTAAGTACTGATGTATGGAGGTTGTCTCACACTAGGAGTGTTACAGGTAAGGGAGCTGCTTAGATAGAAGGATTTATACAGTTGTTTAGGATAGCCAGTGCCCATCTTCAAAGTGCTTGCAGACAGTCTGTACGTGGCTCCGGCCCTGTTAGTTGACTACCACACCTCTAGTCTTGCGACTAGAGTTTATATACCTCGTAGATGCCACATGCAGGATTACTTTTGTTGTCTCGCGTCCATTTGATTTCTGGCCATGGACGATACAAGTCTTACTTCAAGCGATTTAACTTAAGTCACAATGACCAATGTTTGAAATGTGGCGTTGAAGATACTCCGAAGCATGCAATTGTTAACTGTACTAAGCATTCTAGTAATGAAATTGAGGTTCTAAGACAGGACCTTCTAGAAGAGACCTTGGCAGCTGACATCTGGAAACCTGAAAGGTTTCCAAGAATCAATAGGCTGGCAGAGAAAATATCAACCTTAGAAGAGGAGATCTACATCCCAGAATTGAGAGTGAAGCGTAATGAAGGGAAAATTCAACTCACTCTATTAAGAAGGAAGAGTAGCAGAATCAGTAACTTGGAAAGGAAATCCCAAGATCAAGAATTGAAAGTGTCTGAAGAATCCAGTGAAGCAAAATTTTATGAAATGGGCCCTACAGCATTAAACAGAAGGAAATTCTATATAAAATCACTACGAGGGACCATACCAGAAGACTCAACAACGCAACTCTAGCTGGTGTTGGCAGACATAACAACAAAGGAACCGTCATGGACTAAAATACGGTCCGCAATTGGCCTTAGTGGACCTCAATGGATAGTGTATTAGTGGAAGACTGTATGAGTATCCCTAAGTGTAGATTTAAAAGTAAAGTGTGTTAAGTGGGTCCTGAGTGTGATCACTCCATGAAGCCTGGAAATGGACCATGGACTGGCGAAACTTCATCCACGGATCTGTCATGAACATTACATTCAGCCGTTGATGACGTCCAGGAACCTCTAGATGTGGAAGACTAAATCCAAGTCGAAGAAAGGAGACTGAAGAAGAAGCCATCATCCGGTCTAGTAACTCCCCTCAGTTTGGGAGGTTAAAGGAACTAAGGATCCACAGTATTAATCTTAATTATGTATCAATGTTCTGTTCTTCGTATACTGTATTATATTTCTTACATAATCATCATATTATTTATTTTATTTTATATCATACCAGATTCTATTATATGTTGCTAAGCAAGGACAAGGGATTCTAAATTGTGATTGTGATGTCTTAAATACTTTACTAGAGTAAACATCATTGGAATTGGTCTAAGGACCATGACTGAATAAGTCAATCATTTCTGACATATCACTTTCATATTATATTCTATATTATTTATATATGTTGTTTGAATGTATTCATAGTATTTATTCTTTCATTCTTTCTTATCTTTGTTCTGACACAAATACTATACATAGAGAAAACATCCAAACAGTAAACACACCTTGGTTTTTCAAGATAGGCACCAAGGTTAATTACCCTCCACCATCACCTGCATCCTCCGTTCATCCTTTCCTTTGGGACACTACCGCTCTTGGTAAGATTATAGCTAGATTAGCAATCGACGCCAAGTACGCCAGGAGAGAGGGTGATTCGTGTGTGGCGACAGGAGGCTGGAGGACCTCGTTTCTCAGTTTCCCTATCATGTTGTCTCGTGTCAATCCCAGGAAGTCCCATGTATGGAAGTTCTCCTTGTGGTCATGGCCAAGTAGTCAACACTTTTAACAACAGCTTCCTGTCGTTATTGACCTTTATCCTCAAACAGGTATAGAGGGCACGTGGACAGTGATGACTGATAATGATTAAATCTACAGCGCCTTGAGAGCTTCCTGTTCTAAATCGCACTCGAAAACCAAATTAGCAACGAAGTAATGCGAAAACTTGCATGTTACAATATTGACATCATATTTATGTGTTATCAGAAGAAATAAGTGTTTCAAGGGAGATAGGAAAAAAATATTGATTTCGTTTATTTTACTTCGTTTTTCTGCCACTTTTGGCTAATTGCGAATATGGGGGATATGATGAATTTGATGCCCAAACCGGGATTCGAAAGGAAGGTCCCCTGGCGTCGTAACCACTAACCACTCCGCCAAGGAGGCTGGCAGAAAGAAAGTAAAAAGGGATGAAAGTAGCGGTAGAAAAATAATGAGAGAAGGGAAGAGAATTAAGAGCTAGAGAGACAGAGAGAGAGAGAGAGAGAGAGATAAGGAGAGAGAGAGAGAGAGAGAGAGAGAAAAGGAAAGAGAAGAGAAACAAAAGTGGGAGGCAGATAAAGAGGAAAAAAGAAGCGAGACAAACACTCAAGCATGCACACACAGAGAGGAGGAAGAGAATTAAATACGAGACAGAGACAGTAAAAAATAGTCAAAAGAGGAAGAGATGGAAAGAAAGATATAAAGAAGCTTGAGTGAATGAAAGAGGTAAATAAATAGAGATGCAAGAGATAAAAAGACAGAAGATAGAAAAATATATAAATTTAGAAGAAAGACAGGGAAGAAGAGAAAGAGAGATAGAAAAAAGAGCAATACCTTTTGAATTGATTTGTTGTTTCAAGTCCGCTTTATGCACAGATAGGCTAATCGGGTGTGGTAAGCAACTAACAGGACCGGAGCCACGTACAGGCTGTCTGCAGGCACTTTGAAGATGGGCACTGGCTATCCTAAACAACTGTATAAATCCTTCTATCTAAGCAGCTCCCTTACCTCTAACACTCCTAGGGTGAGACAACCTCCATATAACAGTACTTACATAAACCCTGTTATTGTTATCTGTGTGTCTAATTATGCCTACTTCCTACAGGTATTTTTATTTAGTTGCCTACCGATGGCGTAGTGGTAACGTCGTCGCCTTGTAATCAAGGGGTCTCGGGTTCGATACCCAGTGGAGGCACATAGAGGTTCGGATCCCACTTTAAACTGTACGCCCAGTCCCGATTAGCCTGATTGTGCATAAACTGGACCTAAAACACCAACTCAATCAATCTTCCCACTTAGCATTAAGGCTCTACCCAAATAATCAGTATATTCTCATACAGTTCAAACTCCAAACAGTTGAGTTACATTTCCCTAACGGTAGGCTTTAGGGATGAAACCCAATCCCAATGCCGTAACAATAAATCTAACTGGAGAAAGTAATTTCGATTTTGACACACTTGGGAATTTTTCTGTGGGTGCCAGTGGATTTCATTATTGCTCCTCTTCCCTACGTAGAAATCCTCCTACTACAAAATTGTTGTTGATTTTTTTTTTAAAATGATAAATATAATATCTGAGCATTAGGAAATAATTTTAAAATGTGTAGCCTGTGGGAGGATAGATAGAATGGGATTTGTAGGAAGCATTAACCTCATTCCATCTTGTAATATTATGTACTAATAAAGAACGTTGAAGAGAAAGAAACAGTTTATCTGTGTACCGTCATATCCGTTCCTTTTATATTTTGGGGGTCATTGAACTGGAGTGAAGTATTAATTTAGAGCCCTCAACTATTCTTTGCTGACTTATTATCATCCAATGCAACTTTTTAGTCCTTTGTGCTTTTCAATTTGGAAGAAAATACACATCCTAACACGGGTGGACAGAGGCAAAGTCGCCGTTTGCTCAGGAGCATTAAAAAAATCAATTTCTCCTTTAAAAGGAAAATTTAATTAATCATACTCTGCGAATGTATTATATACAGCGGGTTAAGGCGTTCACTCGTTTTGAGATAGTTCGCTGCGGGACGGCGTAGGTTCGAATCCGGCTCTGGTTGGAATTTATTCGGCCTATGTATAGGGCCGGTGGCAACCCACCATCGTGAGGAAATTGGGGAGCTCCGAATGAGTGAGCGTAATCCGGTCGAGAAGACCTACTATAACGGCTGGGGATACGTCGGGCTGACGCCCCGACTATTCCAATACTGGTTGAAGATCTTCACGCTTAGAGGTGACGATGGAAAGCGTGGGAGGGAGATCGGCAGTCGGAAGGTATGCCTAGGCCCTTCATGGGCTGTTGCGCAACGGATTATATATATACATACACACACACACTATATATATATTATTGAAAACAAACAAAATGGATGACGCATTCAAAAGTTTTCAAATGTTCATTTTGGATTTTTAACACCGAATGAACCTGACCTACAAAATGAGTGTCTTTGAAGGTCCATATATCATTTTAAAAATATAGTCGATAGATAGCATAACTCGTTTTTCAAACACCTGAAAATTTAACATTGACGTTACTCAAAAATTAATGGGTTTTTCCTGGAAAGAAATTTACATGAATGTTCAGGGAGACCTGTGAGTAAAAATGCCGGAAATTTACTTGATTGCGTAAGATAGTTCGTGATTTGACATTAAGCAACTTATATAATAATGTCATTGCAACAATGCAACATTACGTCACTACGTCATAACCACCATTATGTCCGATGCAGAGAATAATGAAATGCAATGTTTTGTACTGATTGTCGTCGCATCCTTTGCAAGAATATCTGCCTGATCAGCAAGTTACAAATTTTTGTTTCGTAAAGCAATTGTAAAAGTAACTATTGATGACTCCTATTGCAAACATATGACAGGTACCCCTCTACGAACGTTACTTTTAAAATGACTCTCCTATAGGAACACCGCTTTATTATGTTCATATGTTCTGGACGCTCCTATACTAGAGTAAGTGGTCTTAACACGTGTGTACTGCGCTTCCAAGTCCTTCCAAGTCAGGATCCTAATCAGTTTGATGACAGCTGATTGAGGACCACTTCGGAAACCTGTAAGCGGGATGAGGTTTTAATCTAAACCCAACCAGGACCTTTCGACTGATAATCACCAGCAGAGTCAGTAATAACTCAAGTCTTAACCCAGGTACCTTTTTGATCTTTTCGCAGGAAACAACAACTTCAAGAAATTCTACGCAAAGCTACGTTTTGGAATAGCGGTACCACATAAAGCTGGTGATAACAATTCATAGAATTGTGATCAGGAAAAGCAGCGACAACATCGACAAAAGTTAACTAATAATAGAAAACAAGCCGTTCGAGGATTAGAACGGAAGATTCCGACCCGTATCTCTGGCAACGGACTAGGTGTTACCTTAGCCTTAAAAAACAGAGTCCGATACAAGAAGGTAACGATACCTGTGGTGTCCAAAGGAGACAAATATAATACTGTTCCTGTTCCTTACCTTCTACAGTTAGAGCCAAGATGGCTGCCAGATTTCTTTACATGGTGTTCAAGCGATAAGCAGGTATTCGGTTTGGGTGGAAAAAGGACTCGGACATGTGTTCTTACTAGCCAGGACCGCGGTTTATTATCCATATTATCCATTGCGTAGCACGACATTACCAGATTACGTAGACGCAGGAGTTCTTTTTGAGGTGGCTGTACATAAGGATTTTTGTAGACATCAGAGTCACTTTTGGTGTAAGCACATTAATCCCGTATTCATGGGGTTTATTAGGTTCTTAGAAATGAAAAGAAAGGAAACAAAATATATCTTCTACTGATGGGGTGAAGCTCATACGAAAGGAAATGCAATATGTCCTCTAAACACACTTAAATTTCTCTTGATTTAAAATTCGTTAATTATTGTAGGCAAAAATAGCAAACATTTTGTGTAGAATAATACTCAAAAGACTAATCTTGTTAAACAGTAAATAGTGTCATTATCATTAAACTGATAATAAGCATGGCAGCTGATATTTAGCAAACTATCATTTAAAAATTGCCAACATTCACCTACAAGAACTATTAAAAATATTTTAAGTTACAGTTTTATATTACATCTAGAATGTAAAATTTTCTCTATAAGAAAAGTTACTGAAATTATTACAGTTTCATTAACAGACTCAGCAACATTTCCGCTGTAAATTTACACATACGTATACAATATCAGAAACAGAAAAATGTATATGTACATAATTTTTTTAATTGGTTTTTTTTTTCAAACTGTTCAAATATTTTACACAGTCGTTTACCGGAAAAGCCTTTCTATTATAAAAGACATATTTCTATAAGTATGGTACATACAAAAAACGAGGCCAGCGTTATTAAGCATGCTTTTTTAATTGATTTAAATAAAAAAAATCTGATTTAAATTAAAAAATCATCAAAAATGATATTTTAAATAAAAATCATGATTTTTATGAACCATGTTGGATTGTAATTCAAACTATGATGAACTATTACTTTTACTTGGTTCTCGTATAGCATTTGTGAAATTAAAAAAAAATACGAACGTGTTTTATTGTATGGATCGACGTTTGGCTTCCAAAGAATGCTATATGATTGCCGAAAACAAGGCAACAGTGGTGAATCACATATAAGTTCAGTGCTGCCATCTGTTATGAATCAAGTTTACTACTTGCTCTCTGAGAAGGAAGCCGAATGCAACTGATATGCGATAGTAAAACACAGCGAATGTTTGCATAAAGTCATACAGTCATAGTTCGGGAATTGTCATGTTTTCAGCAATCAATGTGACATTATCGCTATACACAAAGAAAGTTAAGGGCGGTCGCTTGACCCATTTGAGATAATGAATGCGCCTATTTCTCCTTCCGCCTTCACATTTATTTGAACTGTTTTGTCTATTTTACCTTTATATTCCTTCTAGCTTCCGATCTTATTTTCTCAGTTTAATTCTTTACTTCATCTCTGCTTGATCATTTCAACTTCCTTAAATTTTCTGAGTTTCTTCTTTTCTCTTTCTCTCTTAAGATTTTCTGCTATTCTCCCCAGGGACCCCCGATGGCGTAGTGGTAACGTCGTCGCCTTGTAATCAAGGGGTGTCAGGTTCGATACCCGGTGGACGTACACAGTGGTTGGGCTCCTACTTTAAACTGTAACATATTTGACATATGTGATTGTGACAAATGTGCGTACCTGGTGTTTTGTGTATTTACGTTCGTATATTTTCATCCTTGCGACTGGGCAAGAGTGGCAGAGAAGCGACGTAAAAAAAAAAAATATTTCTGAAGAGATAGAAGACATCTCAAAGCCTGGTCCAGGGGAGATAGTAGTACTGTGTGTCAGTGCAAATTTTTAATATATACCTAGGTAAAATAATAATTAGCAATATCCGTTAAACTGCATTCTCTAAAGTTAAATCTCGTATTGTCATTAGTATATTAAAGAGAGAGAGTCATAGATGGGGACGAATATTTTGTGGGGATTTCATATTTAATATATTATTGATATTAGTTACATCTCAAATGTATATTTCAAGAAATATTCGACATGTTACCAGGGTTTTTTGTCTGGTTGCAAGTTATAGGCGAGTGTAAATACCATTGCTTCCTTGAATCGCTATTGAATAACGAAATGACAGAGATGAAAATGCCATTAACCCCAAACGTATGGTTTTATCCTGCAATTGGGGGGTGAGGGGGGATATATTACAGGTTTGTAAGTGATCGAGGTGTTTTGCTTTGGGTAGAAAATAGTATCCTCTACACGCGCGCATTTCTTTGCTCGAAATATGGGCATCGGTTTGCACATATTAAGAGTTCCTCACTAGTTACACGATGTTATACAGATGGAAGTCATTCGCCTAATCAAATTAATAAGACTACACTTTTTTTCCGGCCTTCGGAATGATAAGGATAAAACGCTACAAGGCCAGATGTTACAAGTTAGAGCCTTAGATAAACATGAATGTGTCTTCAAAAAAAATCAAACGGGAAACGAATTTAAAAAATGTTGGAAATATTAACATACTGGAAGGGCCTTGGCCTATCTCCCGACTGTCAGTTTCCCTCCCACAATCCTACCTAGAGGTAATGGGGTGGCGTGGAGTCATCACGTCATACCGTCAGTCGTTATAAGAGATTTCCCACACAGGGTTACGCTACTCACTCGTAGCTCCCCATTTACTCAAGATGGTGAGTTGCCACCGGTTCTACTATATACAGGTCGAGAACTCAGAGACCGAACCCAGGCGGACTCGAACCCATGCCGTCTTGCAGTCGGAGCCCAAAGCACAGCGGCTTAGATAGCAAGGCCACGGAGGAGGGCTGTTGGAAATGTAAGATTCCCTTATTTTTTTTTTTTTTTTTTTTAGAAGTATGGGAAAGTAATGACTGATTTTTTTTATTTTACGCTAAATAAAAATATAAAAGTAAAATTATTTATTTTGGGATTTATTATAATTCATTATTAGCGTTACTTTATTTATATGTAAATTTGAAATGTCCTTAATAATTGCAAATTTAGTCAACTATTAATTTTAATAATTACAGAACAAAAATGGGTTTGTTTGAGTGTTGTTCAAGTCTACTTGTTATGCTGACAGACTAATCGGGACTGGACCTACAATTTAGAGTGGGATCCGAATCACTATGTGCCTCCACCGGGTATCAACAAAACCGAACCCCTCCTTTAGAAGGGACGATATTACCACTACAACATTCGGCGGGGAGGCCTGCATGTTAATTGCGTGATAAATGTTTATAATTTTTCTTCATGAAACGCACGTAATCGGGAAATCATTCGTACTATATTTTTCTGTTTCTAAAAAGCGAGACCTATATGGTGCTACGTAGAAGAAAAGGGTCGGTAGGAATTAAGTCTGATTGATTGCTTGCTTTTGTTTGATTTCTTTGCTTTTCTGCCACTTTGGCCTCATCATGAGGATGAGTGATGATATGGTGACGTTGATGAAGGAACACCCCTAAAGAAAACCCACTCCCAGACGGCCGGTAGGATGGTGTCGTGTTGTTTGGGCCGAGTCATTTGCACCGAGGCTTCTTATCGGTTCATTTCCGCCGTGACATATGTCAAGACCTTCCTCGGCTGGTTTTCCCACAATCCAGAGTGTCATCACCGCCGCGCGCACGTGTGTTTATGGCCACATGGTGCATAGTGCATAAAGTGGACTTAAAACATAAAATCAAACGTATGTTTATGACGATGCACAGCTGTGTTTACACTGAAATGTTAAACCTATCCAGAGAGTCAAATATGACTTTTCTTTACTTATTTCAAAAGACATTACACAGGATTACTTGTATCAATTTTATTCCACAACAGAAAACACACAAATCAGTATCAACCTATTAACTATTAATCATTTATCGTTAATCGTAAAAAAAAAAATTGTAAAGACAGTATTGTTAAAATATTGGAAGCATTCTACAAGTACTACGTAAATGTACACTTTGGAAGCAACATAAATGTGCCAGTCTATTACACTTAATTATTACACACTACATAAAATCGTCAAAAACATTATAAATACAGTGTAACTTTTTGCAAACATTATATAAGTAATAGCTACGTATATATAAACACAATATTTCGATACACTTGCACAACAACAATACAAACGTTATTTGAATTCTTTCCATGCGTTGTTTCTATCATTTTCATATTCTCAGCCATCTTGTCGTCTCTCTCAAGTCTCAGATTTACATAAATACTAATTTCCCAATGTATATCCCTCATATATACTTTCATCTTACATTCCTTTACCAATCACCTTCCTTTTCAATCGAAGATAAACACAGATGGAGCTGGGCAACATCATAAACACACATCCGCGAGGCGGTAATGACACTCCGGATTGTGGGAAAACCCACCAAGGAAGGTCTTGACATATATCGCGGCGGAAATGAACCGATAAGAAGCCTCGGCGCAAGTAGTATAAAATATGATAGGACTGGGACAACAAATGATGAGCCCCCCTCAGGCAGAATTGGCCACACTTAAAACAAGCTCAACATGCCCATATGAGTTTTTTGCTCAAGTGTAGCACCCCGTCTAATCCAAGATTTTTGTAAAAATGCCCTCGGGAATTTCCCGAAGCTACAGTGTACAAATGATGAGCCCCCTCAGATTGATTTGCCCATACTTACAAAAGTTGCATTAGCCAGATTTTTGTCCATAAGCTTGTTAAAAATATGCCTTTTTTGATTTTGTTTTGGATATACTTGAAATTAAGCCAAGATCCTCATAAAACCTACACCACCTACACATATTTACTTCCGGTTTAAGTTCAATTGGATACCAGCTTCAATTTGTTTATCTAATATTAAAACAATGTAATATGCAGAGATTTTCTAGAATTGCTCTGTGACTCTCTCATTTCTTACATCATAAACATATGATTTTTCCCCTATAAGAATAACACTACATATAGTGTCATCAGGGAGTGCATCGTGGAATTCACAGATAATTTTAATAAAAGCTCTCGGGAAATTCCCGTGAAAAATATGACCCCTCGGGAATTTCCCGTAAAAAAAGGCCCTCGGGAATTTCCCGTAAAAACAAAATTCACGGGAAATTCCCGTTTTTTTCTTCTCGGACCGGCTTAGGGTATATAAAGAGATTTTGCATTACATATCAGCCAGTATTGTGAGAGTGGCTGGGGAGTATAGATGTGTTGTTACAGTGCTTTTCATACTACAGGCCCGTTTGGTTTAATATATAACATTTCTTATTATTCATATTAAATATATTTCTGATATATTGAACAAAAGGGCTTATATTTTGTATAAAAAATCTGATATTTGTTACATCCAGCTTGTTTGTTGTAATCCACTTATATTTAGAGTCAGGCTTATATCTGTCCCAGTCTGTTATACAAAAATCAATACATAACAAGGTCATTGCCTTTCTAGGACATGCATGTCTGTGCAGGTATTTGTGCTAGGTCAGTGTAGATCAATATTTATTCTCTTTTTCCACTTGTAGGCTATTAGCTTTACAACCTGTCATAAGATAAGCATAGAGTTTTGATTTAAAACCCAAAAAATTTTATATAATAAACCGAGGATAAAAATTAATAATATTAACATATTAAATATATACAAAAATATACAAAGCACACAGCTGAACAAAATATATATATATATTAAGTACAAAATTTTGAATTGAACCCCAGGAAATCTTATATAATAAAGCAACAACAAAAATGCCAAATCAAAAATATTGCAATCAGTGTAATAAGAATATATCCAGCCCCAATTGGGCCAGACAGCAAAAGAATTGTAACCCAGACAAATGCAGAACTCCCACTAAAATATGTCCTAAATGCCATAAAATATTTAGCAAGGCATATTTCAATAGACATGTGGGCTCTTGTTCTGTACAGTCATCAACATTGCCCCCACAACCATCTACATCTGGTCTGAAAAGGAAGCATGAAACACCTGTTAATGCTAGACCGGCAAAGCAGCCACGCTATGCACCACCTATCCATAGCAGTTTTAATGGCCAACTTAGGGATTACCGGTTTGTATCAGAGCCAAGATGTGACATTAAGAATTTTTTGAACAGTATAAATCCTGATGTGCAGGCAATTCTAAATGCACAAAATGGCTCTTATAAGCTGTCTCTCAAATTGTTTACACAATATAAGAAACCAAATGGCACAAAATTTACACAGCCCCACATAACAGAAACTGTACCTGTATATTCAAATGCAAATTTAGACAAAATAATCAGCAATTTGATAGAGCAATTGAATATTAAACACTCTGAATTTGCAGCAAAAGGGTCTGGATGGAGCCTATGCGGTTCTCCACACAAGTTATATATTAATATTTCTGAATTCAGCCCATTACAAGGATCTACATATCTGCCATTACCTGCCAATATTAAAAACAAAAGAGCCGTGGTTAAAATAGAAAATACCGACCAGAAATGCTTTTTGTGGTGTATTTTAGCTGCTTTGTTTCCAGTTTTAGATCATCCTGAGAGAATAAGTTATTATAAACAACACGAACACAATTTTGATGAGGCAATGAAGGGCTTAGAATATCCAATGTCTGTTCAGAATATTGATAAATTTGAAAAAAAAAAGCCAGGCATATCAATGGCAAACAATTATCTATTAATGTATTTATTTGTTCTACTGGCCGTGGCAATTGCTTGATAGCACCTCTCAGAATCAGTACACTTGATGATGATTCTGCTGTTCCGATTGATCTGCTCTTAATTGAAGGAGATGGCACATATCATTACACTTTGATGCATAATCTTGAAGCTTTAGTCAGAAAACAACTAGACAAATCTAATAGAATATTTAAGTTGTGCAGAAGATGTTTAACTGTATTTGATGGTCAAAAAATAATAAATGGTGTTTGTGAATGTAACACAGAAAGTGCTAAAAACAAGTTAATTGAGCATCTGAAATACTGTGGCAACCATAAACCTGTTCATATGCTTATGCCTAATCCAAGTGAAAATGCCAAATTCAAAAAGTTTGAAGCCTTGTTGGAACACCCAGCATATATAGTCTGTGATTTTGAATCAAATCTCAAACCTCTTGCATTCTGTAGCCCAGACCCTGAGGAATCTTCAATTACATCATATCAATTACATGAACCTTCTAGTTTTTGTTATATAGTTATACAGAATGGAGTTGCTAGTGAACCACACTTATACATGGGAGCAGATGACATCAAAGAATTTGCACATAGAATAGAAAATGAGTGCCATAACATAGCATCTAATGTCTTATTAAAATCAAAACCCATGTTGCCTTTAACAGAGAAACAGATTGAAGATTTCAACAATGCAGAAAAATGCCCGGTATGTGATTCTGAATTTTCAGATAAAAATATCAAGGTGAAACACCATTCCCATACAGATGGTAAATTCTTAATGGCCCAGTGTAATAGCTGTAATATTAAGATCCAGAGACCAAAATTTGTCCCCATATTTTGCCATGGTGCATCCAATTATGATTTTCATCATCTGATCAGGTACGAGGGGTTTGACAAGCAGAATTTAAATATTTTAGCTGAAAATGATGAAAAATATATAGCTATTAGCAAAATAATTAAAGTTAATGGTGTTCCTATTCACTTAAGATTTCTTGATTCATACAGAATTCTGTCTGCTAGCCTGGCTACACTGGCCACTCAATTATCTGATGATCAATTCAAAATCACATGTGCCATGTTTCCAAATCAGGACCTGAAATTAATTAGGCGGAAGGGTGTATACCCATATGATTATGTTACAGATTTTTCTAAATTTGATGAGTGTGCTCTGCCCCCAAAACAAGAGTTTTACAGCAAAATCAGAGGATCTGGAATCATTGATGATGATTATCACCATGCCCAATTGATGTGGAACAATTTAAAATGCCAGACATTTGGTGATTATCACAAGGCATATTTAAAACTTGATGTGACCCTCTTAGCTGATATACTTCAAGCATTCAGAAAATCTTCCATGCAAAATTATAAACTGGATCCAATGTATTTTTACAGTGCTCCGGGCCCAGCATGGTCTGCAATGTTTTTAAACACTAAAATGCAATTGGATCTGATCCAAGATCAAGATATGTATCTGTTTATGGAGCAATGTATAAGAGGAGGCATGGTGCAATGCTCTCAGAGATATGCCAGAGCAAATAACAAATATATTCCTGATTATGATCCAGCACTGCCATCAAATTATATACTGTATGTAGATGCCAACAGCCTCTATGGTTATGCTATGATGGATAAACTGCCATATGCAGGGCTTGAGTGGGTTGAAGATTTTAATATTGAAGATCTTAAGGATTTTGATGACAGTGACTATGGCCTCTTCTTAGAGGTTGATCTGACAATTCCAGATAATTTACACAACACATTTTCTGATCTGCCCCCAATTCCTGAGGTTAAGTGTTCACCTGGCTCTAAACAGAAGAAACTGATGATGACACTGGAGCCAAAAGAGGATTATGTCATATATTACAAAAACCTCCAGTTCCTGATGAATCATGGTGTTCAAGTGACCAAAATTGGCAAAGTTTTGAGGTTCAGGCACTCAAGATGGTTGAAACCATATATTGATACAAACACGGAGCTTCGAACATCTGCAATGAGCCAATTTGATAAGACCTTGTTTAAATTGATGGTCAATTCTGTGTATGGCAAAACAATTGAAAATGTCGGAAAACATATTGATGTTAAAATAATCACTGACCCCAGCCGGAGCAAAAAATTGATTGCAAAGCCTAATTTCAATTATAGAAGAATTTATGATGAAAATATGGCATTTTTCAACATGAAAAAAACAAAAATTAAGTTTTATAAGCCTATTTATGTAGGGGCTGTGATATTGGAATTGACCAAATTACACATGTTAAAATTGTATTATGATGTGTTGAAGCCTTTTTATAAGGATCGTGTAAAACTGATGTACATGGACACAGATAGTTTTGTTCTTGATATTCAGACAGAAGATGTTTATCAAGATATGTCACAGCCTGAATTGCTTGAATATTTTGATAGCAGTGAACATACAAGGATTCAACCCCACAACAAAAAGGTGCCTGGCAAGTTAAAAGATGAGACACTTGGTGATGTTTTTGTGGCATTTGCTGGGTTAAGGGCCAAGATGTACAGTTTTGAAACATGTAGTGGTGTTGTTGCCAAAAAGGCCAAGGGCATTGGCAGAGTGACTGTAGACAAAGAGCTTGAATTTGAAGATTACAAAAATTGCCTCAAATCATGTAGCACAATCAGAACATCAGAATCCAGAATTCAGAGTGTGGATCACTTATTGACTAGCAATATTGTAAGAAAAGTGGCTCTGGACCCACATGATGATAAGAGATGCATTTTATCATGTGGCATACATACTCTACCATGGGGTCATTGTGATTTGAAAAATGGTAATCAATGCCCAAACACAGAGCATGATTTGAAATAAATAAACATGCCAATGAACTTATTTGGGTTCAAAAAACAGGCTATTATGGACCTGCCAACACCACAAGCCTCTTCTGATATAATATCTAAACTAAGTGCTTTGTTAATTATTCATCTGAACAGCATACTTACAGATGTTGATGATGAAACAGGTAAAACATTGTACATATTTAACAATAATTTAAATCATTACCAATTACCTGTAGGTGGTCAATTGCAATTTATTACAACCCCTGAGGGTAATGTCAAGATTTCAATAGGGAGAAATATTTATAGAATTAAGCACTCAAACATGATTTCTGGCACTGTATATACTGTTTCTGCTGGTGACTGCTTATATATTGAGGTCCCAGGATCCTATGACAAGCTTATACCTTTTTTTATAGAATTAAGAATCAGATACTCTATAATAAATAACCACTAAATCAAAATGCCTAATGATATATTTGGCCATACAAGGCATGAAGATCACAGTGATGAGATTCTGATGCTTGATGTCAGAGTCAAGAAATTAAGAAGTGATTTACAAGCTTTACAAACCACACTCAATGCCAGTCTTCAACTAGAAATTACAAATTTACAATCACAATGCATGGACCCTCTTCTTAAAATTGATTCTGAACTCAAATTGCTGCTTCAAAGATATACTGACTTGGCCACATTGGATAATTTTCAAAGTTTAGAAGAAGCTGTAGCAGCTCTTCAAGCCAAATTTAAGTCCCAGGCTAACAACTCTGAGCAATTGAAACAACAATTGGAAGAGCAGATAAATAATGTCCAGGCACAGCTCCAAACAATTGTCAAAAGCATAAAATCACAAGAAGATTTTGATCTAGTGATTTCCACTCTAAAGGAACAGATTCAATCACTGGAGATACCAAATCTGGACCCTCTGAACAATGCCATAGCCGAGGTTAAAGAAAAAATTGAGACACTTGAAAATTTTATGAACAACTTGCCATCTTCTGATGCTTTGAGTGCAATAACTCGGAGTGTTGCCAACATCAAGCTGCAACTTGAAACATATGAAGATTTTGGAAAAATTCAAAGTACCATAACCCATCTTGAGGGTACAATAGCAGCAGTGCAAAGTGATTTGACAAATGTACAAGAAACTCTAGAATCCCGATTGCCTGGGATTGTAGATACCCTTGTCAGTGTCCAGCAACAAATCACAAAGCTTGAAAACCTCAACACTGAATCTGAGCTATCTCATTTTCATCACTTGATTGATGATATCGAAACAAAGCTTGAAATTTTACGACAATCAACACCCACTCAGGCAGATATAGCCCTGCTCCAAGATGCTATGCGTGGTGTGGTTGATGCTTCTGAATTAAATGATGTGAAATTGGCACTTGAATCTTTGCAAAATACTGTATCAAATCTGCCTACATCACAGGAACTTAAAAATATAAAGAGAGCAGTGAATCGCATATTGAATACAGAAGATATCAAGAATATCCAAACAGAGATCAAACAACTCACTCAGACAGTGGCCACTCTACCAACCAATCAACATATTAATGAACTGCATGCTTTATTTGAGGATATCAGAAGACAAGTCCATGATCTTACTGCTCAAAATTCAAAATTGGCAGTTGATGAAAATTTACAGCAAATTGTAGCCAATATCAAGCAACAGCTAGGGACCATGGAATCCAATCAAGCAAATGCTTTGTCTGTTTTTGCTACCCAGCTTCAAGAAATTGTGCAACAATACAAGAAACTTGTTGTGGACATAAAAATCAAGCCAGGCCATGATGATGTTGTTAGGACCATCAACGAGCACCTTGAATCTGTAACAAGCAGATTGCTTACAGCAGAAAAAGAAATAACAGGCATAATCGAGAATCCAAAACATACAGTAATTCTTGAATTGTACAGCATCCCCAACAAAGAATATGATTCACCATTTACACCAGGTGGCAAAATATATATGCTGTCCCCTGCACAATTTTATTACCAATTTTTTGTTGGGGGCACACTTAGACCAATCAAGATCAAATATTGGCTTCAACCACAGGCACACCACTACCCTATCTTATCAATAACAAATGCTGAAAATAAACCAAAAATCACCAGTGTAGAATTGGAGGATTTTACAGATCCCAATACATTAGAAACATCTTATGCTGAAGATGATGGCACTCTGGAATTTCATATACAAATAGGAGACAAATTATATTTAGAAAATCCTGTAGTATCAGCTGCTGAACACCCTATAGTTGCAATATTCTTGTTTACATATTATGTCTAGACAAATTATTGTTGATGAATTACACAGACAAGCCAGACATAATTTTAAGAGACTGCCAGTAGTCACAAAGGGCATATATGATTTATGGCAGAGCGACTTGATTGAGATGGCAAGTGGACAGCTGAAAAACTTAGACAAGATCAACAAGGGCTACAAGTATCTACTCACTGTAATAGACACATTTTCAAAATTTGCCTGGGCTGTGCCACTCAAATCCAAGACTGGAAAATGTGTTACAGAAGCCTTCAGGACAATCATCAATCAGAGTGGAAGATCACCGCGCTATTTGCAAACAGATAATGGCAAAGAATTTTAAAATTCAGTGTTTCACCAATTTATTAAAAGCCAGTCAATACAACATTACTCGAGTTACAGTGATCTCAAGGCCTCAATTGTAGAGAGATTCAACAGAACCTTAAAAAATCATATGTATAAACAATTTACACTTCAAGGTAATTATAAATGGATTAATATTCTTCCAGAACTTCTACATAAATATAACAACTCGGTCCATTCCACAATCAACATGAAACCCTCTGAAGTAACTTCATCTGATGAGCAAAAATTGATCAGTACTGTTTATTATCCTAGATACCAGCCAACAAAAAGCCAAATACAAGATTGGTGATCAAGTAAGAATCAGCAAATATAAGCACTTATTCAAAAGAGGCTTTACAAGAAACTGGAGCACTGAATTATTTACAGTGGTTCAAGTTAAACCTGGGACCCTTAACACATATATAATAAAGGATCACCGAGGAGAAATTCTCAAAGGCAGGTTCTATGAAGAAGAACTCACCAAAACTAAACAGCCTGACACATATCTCATAGAAAAAATCATCCGCAGAAAAGGCAACAAGTTATTTGTCAAATGGCTAGGACTCCCAGAACACAGCTGGATCGATGCAAACAAAATAATAATATGAGCACCTGGGATGTTATAAAAAGGCTGCCAGAACCTGAACAGCAGATTAAGAGAAATGGCAAGTTGCTACCTGATAATATTAGATGTCTTATTGTTGGGCCATCGTCTTGTGGTAAAACTACACTAATGATTGATAATTTTTTATTGGAACCCAACTGGTTAGACTGGAAAAACAGGCACTTGTATGTCTTCTCTAAGAGCTTGGAACAATTAAAATATCAGCAGCTGATGAAGCTATATGATGGACTGGATATTGCCACTTTTGAACCAGATGTTAAGCCACTCCATGAATGTCTCGATAATTCTGTTGTTGTGTTTGATGATATTATACTGGATAATCAAAACAAGGTTAGAAATTTTTTTACACAGGGGCGACACAAAAACATTGATTGCTTCTACCTGGCACAGACTTTTTCTAAAATTCCGAAGCAGCTGATCCGAGACAACAGCAATTTTATATGTGTGTTTCATCAAGATCATACCAACCTCAAACACATACATGATGAATATGTATGTGGGGACTTGAGCTACAATGATTTTTCCAAGTTTTGCAGTGGGTGCTGGAACCAGGACAGTTATGGGTTTGTCAAAATTGATATGACAAGAAAACCCAATAGTGGCAAATACAGAAATAAAATCAACAATTTTCTAGACATTGAAACATATATAAATAAACATGAAAAGGCCAATCATTGATGATCTTAAATTAAGAGATTATCTTGTAAAAAGATTTAAGGGATGGAAATCAGAGAACCGAGGTTTTTATGAAAAACACAAGCAAACAGAACAGCCTATTATTGATGCTATTAGTGAATTAGATAAAAATATCAAAACTGTTACAGAGCAAAATCAAAATTTGATCACAGAGCTTGTACCTGTAGCTGCAAGGAACATATTAGATTATCCATTCACCCCACTTTCTAGTATTCATACACCTAGTCCTGTTGCTCCTCGAAGAATTGAAGCTACTCAGGATCCTATTGAATTGGGTCTTCTTGCTCAAAAATATTTAAGCACACCTAAAGACAACAAAGATGAGGTTTTTGGCTTATATGCTGACACAGAGCGTGATGGTAGCATCATACATAGAATTGGCAATTTCAGAGTAACATTTATGGGAGATGATCTGATTGTTTATTCAGAATCTCGTCTCGGAGAAAAAGGTGGTTTTGTTAAATATCTTGGCACACCTGGATTGTGGGAACTGATGACTAGGAAAATTCCTGGCAGCTATACAGATCAAGATTATGAGCATTACAAAGAAATATTAATAAAATCAGATGCTCTATACCAGAACAATGATCCCACACAAAAAAGAGTCAAGTCTAGCAGTGGAGCAAAATATAACAACTTAATCAAGCCCATATGGTCACAGATCAAGACAGGTAGTGGAATCAAACAATACAACACCCTGCCTAAAGAATTTGTCTGGGTTGATGATGTCAGGAAACTTGTAGATAGGTTATTGGTGATAGCTGGGGAGGAAAATGCTGGCAACCACAATTTTTACAATGAAAAGGTTGGAATTATGGACATGATAAGCACAAAATTGTCTAATTTTATAGTGAATGACACTAAGGGGATTGGATATCTTATAAAAATTATTAATACTCTACCACCTAAATTTTGGAATATTTCTGAGGGTCGGGGCCTTGTTAATGACATTATAAACAAGCTGCCATTTGAACTACACATTCCAGGCTATCAGTATTGTGGTCCCGGTACAAAATTGGACCATAGATTAAACAGAGGTGATCCTGGTGTTAATCCCCTAGATGCTGCTTGTAGAGACCATGACATAGCATACAACACACATTCTGAACTTGACAAGAGACATGTTGCAGACAAGAAATTAGAAGAGGCTGCATTTGGTAGATTTGTAAGCAAAGATGCTTCTTTAAGTGAAAAAATAGCAGCATTGGGAACCACCATAGCTATGAACACCAAACAAAAACTGGGGTGGGGGTTGTGAATATGTATATAAGAACCTACAATGAAAGCCAAGGGTGTTATGTATCAGGTACCTTATGCAGGCCTTAAATCTCTTAAAACTATTGATAGCCTTTTAACCAAAAAGCAGCGCAAGAAAAAAAGCTCTTGTATTGCCAAGAGCCATGGTATGAAATTGTTGCTTAGTACCCCCCAATTAAAAAAATTACAACAATCTAGAAAAAAATCACATGTGGGTGGCTTCATATTTACTATCCCGGCCATCTTAGCAGCACTTGGGGCTGTTGGGAGCTTGGCTGGGGGATCAGCTGCCATAGCAAAAACAGTAATAGATGCCAAAAAGAATAAGGCAGAATTAGATGAACTGAAGCGCCATAACCTGGCCATTGAGAAACAAGGCAAAGGTGTTAAGAGAGCCATGAATAAGTTTAAAAAATACAAGAGCCGCTTACAAACCAAGATATTGAAGCTTTAATCAAGCCACTGGGCATCAAAAATTTTAGAGATGTGTACATGTCTGATTCTTTACCAGAACAACCACTCAAAAAAGAGTGTGGCATTGTTAATTTGGATAAGTACAAAAATCAGGGCACTCACTGGATTTGTTATCTTAAATATTTAAAAAATGAGGCATTTGTGTTTGATTCATTTGGAGGTGTTCCACCTGAAAATTTAATAAAATATCTAAAATCAGCTAATCTTTATTACAATAATGCCCGTGTTCAAAACTTCAAAGATGTTAATTGTGGACATTTGTGTTTATTTGTTCTTAGATATATGTCTCAAATAAATAAACCATCAATTGAAAATTTTCAAAAAGCCCTGTGGTATCTGAAACATCATGGGGGTATTCCATCTCACCAGCCAAAATTCAATATTGAAACTCAAATTACATAATGATATAGTGTATCCCAAAACAATAGCTCTCAGAGCATTTTGTGGCATGTACTTGATCCCTAATATTACACACCACAACAACACAATTGCAGTAGGGGATCAAAAAATTGTCATCACTCCAGGGCAATATAATCTATCTACTCTAAATGCTCAATTACCCAGAGGTATAGTATTAACTCAAAATTCTGTCACTCACAGAGTAGAGATTGTATCTGCTACAGAAACAGTGGATCTGGGTACTATAGGAGAGCTGTTAGGCTTTGAGAACAACACAAAACTTGAAGCGGCCATCAAAAACACTGCTATTAATATACCCAAATTCTTAGCCATAGAGACTCTGAATATTCACTGTAATGTGGCAGAGGGTATGATCACCAAATCGAATGGCATAGGCACTCACAAACAAACTGGCATCATTGCAACATTCAAACCTAACTCTGAATTTATGGAGCCCATCATCTACACTCCATCCCCAACATTATATTTTCCTGTGTGCCATAATAGAATAGATTACATTGAGTTGATGGTCACTAATGAAAAAGAAGAATTAGTTGATTTTACTGGAGCCATAACAACTGCAATCATAGAAATTAATATTTAAATAAAAATACATACAAAAAAAATGGAAAATATTGAGAGTTATGAGCTACAATCATTCCCCCCAAACAGGAGGACCTTTGCAAATTTAAATCAACCCAACACAGAGATTGAGGTTGATCTTGATGTAGGGGATGGCTTTATACACCCCCACAGAGCAGATCTATACATCAAATTTGATGTTGTAAAGCTCGATGGTACAGATTATCCGGCAAATTCAAATATAAGATTGGTAGACAACTTTGTGCCACATCTGTTCTCTGAAATTGAGATCAGAAAACATGGTGTTGTTATAAACTGAGTAGATTATCCCGGCATTACCTCCACAGCTTTGGCCACACTAAAATTATCCAAAACCGAGGCTTCTTACTACAAAATAGGTGGATTTGAGGCTGGTGATAAGATATTATCTAAGAACCACACAGTGCTGTTCCCCATGCGCCTGTTGCCAGGATTCTTCTCAGATTAAAAATATATTATGTGGAAGGGTGGTTTAAGAATCACATTTAGAAGAGCTGCCAATGATAACAATGCTTTGATGAGGTACAGTACATTAAACTCTACAGGGGAAGCTCTGCCTAATACCCTACCTGATGAAGGCAAGTGCCTTATTCAGACTATGGAGCTAAGAATGCCAGTTGTTGAATATGAAGCCAGTTATGCTCTTAAATACAAAGCAGATATAATAAAAAATCCACAGGTTCCTTTACAATTTTATACATATCAATGTGTACAGAAACCTGCCACTGGTACCTATTATGAGTTTGATGCTACAAATTCATTCTCCAGTATACAATATGACATGCCGGATTTTGTGGTGGTACCGTTTCAGACTGGAAGACACAATAATCAGGAAAAAAATTCAAGTAAATTTGATAGCTGCAACATCAAGAACATATATCTTAAAAATGGCAGAAATGAGGTATTTCCTAGAGAAAATTATAATTTAGACATGTCCAAGGATGATTTCCTTAAATTATATGAAGCATTTACAGCATACAAAAGGGTCACTACTGGAAATACTGACATGTATTACACACCAGATGAATTCAAAGCACAGAGACCCTTGTTTGTAATCAACACTTCAAAAAGGAAACAAGTTGTGGTTAATGACAGGACAAACATTAAAATTATCTGTGAATTCCACGATGCACTCCCTGATGACACTATATGTAGTGTTATTCTTATAGGGGAAAAATCATATGTTTATGATGTAAGAAATGAGAGAGTCACAGAGCAATTCTAGAAAATCTCTGCATATTACATTGTTTTAATATTAGATAAACAAATTGAAGCTGGTATCCAATTGAACTTAAACCGGAAGTAAATATGTGTAGGTGGTGTAGGTTTTATGAGGATCTTGGCTTAATTTCAAGTATATCCAAAACAAAATCAAAAAAGGCATGTTTTTAACAAGCTTATGGACAAAAATCTGGCTAATGCAACTTTTGTAAGTATGGGCAAATCAATCTGAGGGGGCTCATCATTTGTACACTGTAGCTTCGGGAAATTCCCGAGGGCATTTTTACAAAAATCTTGGATTAGACGGGGTGCTACACTTGAGCAAAAAACTCATATGGGCATGTTGAGCTTGTTTTAAGTGTGGCCAATTCTGCCTGAGGGGGGCTCATCATTTGTTGTCCCAGTCCTATCATATTTTATACTACTGGCGCAAGCGACACGGACTCTGAATTCAAGCGAACTAAGGTCCCTGGCGACGTAGTGTGCTCTTCTCACCAGTCCGCCACGTAAGTCAGCAGTGTGGGTCAAGTGTTTTACACGTATCTCTTACATTTCGATGAATCCTTTACGTGCCCCTCTGCTCCCCTACCCAACCCCATCGCGCACACTCATTCACACCCCTGATAATTTCATTTCACGGCGAGGGCATCGGTATCGCTCTCAAGTAAAGCAAGCATATTGACGCAACGAATGTAAGGAAAAAGCGCTTCCATTTTAATTTGCTCTCGATACCCAGGAGTGTTCGCCTCAAGGACGTGCATCTTACAGTACCGCGAAAAGAAAGTGTGTCTGTTTCTCCAATCAGGGTTGGCTGTCTTGTGACCTTAACAGTGGTGTTTCGTTTAACCGGGGCTCGGTTCGGGTGTGGGAGGGTAAACAAGGGTACATTATTCTACAATTTTTTTTTTCAAGTGATTCAAATCAGTGATTTAAAAAACAACACTTAATTTAAAATCCACCTTGAAACCAATCAGAATTTTGATTCACGAATCATTGTGATTAAATCACAGTTATGTGATTTCCTTAACATCACTATTTGCTAGTACAGGTACAGCAGACATGGTGGTAATACCTAAATGCACAACTGAATGGAATCCCCAACCAGAGCACCCAGTGACATTCTGTGAGATTGAATTAATTACATGAAGTTACAAGAGAAGGGGATAAAATGTCGAATATTGGGAATAATTATAACAACAGATACATTGAACTCATTTCGATACCACTATTATATTTTCTAGTATATTGTACAATTATAGTATTCAATATATATAATAATTGCACAAGTCATTGTTTTTGTATGGTGAAACATAAGTGAAAGATTCCGATTTATTAATTTGATTACTTGTTATTATGTAATTTATTACTGTGTGTGTTTTATGTGTGCTATAATTGCATTGGTTGTGTTTAGATTTATTTGTGTCTATACCAATATATGTGTATGTTTATATGCCTTCTGTAACTGGAGGTTTTTCCTCTGTTAAGATCAGTATTTAAAATAATAATAATAATAATAATTGCGTAAAAGCTGAATTTTAGTAGGTTGTTAGATCAGTACTGCAAGTGCAAAATTGCATAAGTCTCCCAACCCCTGTGCTTTCCTCAGCGCTCCCCAAACCGAAGATTTGCAAACACTCAGTTCCTGACCTATATTTCCATAGCCAATGGCCATAACAAGCAGATAATTTGTATCATCTTGCTCCTCATTAGATACTAAAATAAGCTATTTTCGACTTTTCGTATAATGTCATTGGTTTCCTGTAATTTAAGAAATTAATTTTTAAAGGTGCAATTATTCGGGTACTTTTTCAAGTTTTACCTTGTAACTTTTGAATAAATTAAATGCCAGGGAACTGTTTGTAAATATAACATTAGCCTAATTTATAAGCTTTAAAATGACATAAGTGTTTGTGTATTTTAATCAAAGATATGCTATAAATAGTGTCTTCAAACACATGACATCGTACCCACTACCTTTATCATAGTCCGACGGCTATAAGTCCCTAATAATTGTCGATTTGTTACACTTCGAGATAAAAGCAGAGTTGGTAGAATTATTTGATATGTAATTTAAAATATTTTTATTTGAGGAACATATCGCTATCTGCGTTCTGAAGTCCGCCATCTTAAAAGAATCATGCGATATTTTTTATTTGCTATGTCACGAGAACGTTTACGTCCATCAAGGTCCGGTTTTGTTAGAAATGCTCCAAATGATGTAAACTTTCACAATAAATCAATAAATATTTTTTTGAAAAATAATAGGGGCGCTGGAAAGGAGCACCTGGGAGGGAATGTGGGATTCTGCACTTCTATAGTGAACGCAACTCCAGCTGGCGGCTGACATTGAAGGCTATCTCTGGCCCTTTCTGTCATCCAATCATTTCAGGGGGCGTGTGGTCCGATGGGTATCAACAAACTCAGTTCTGAAGTAAAAGCTGAAGGCGTCACATCGCTCTCCCGAAGCAACGTTGCCAAGCGTACTTCTGTTTTTGCCAGTAGTCTTTGTATGACTGTGTGTCCGCCTGCATTCCGACCTGTGGCTGCTCGTTCCGGAAACTTCATCGTTTAGGACCACGTGTTCAGTTGTACCATTAACACCCGCTGATTTCTGGTGCTGACAAAACAGTTGCTTCTTTCTCGCTTTACGGTACGTTTGGCAACATGTGGTAGACCCAACGCTCATTTGTTTTTTCCCGCCAACAACGTTCGGTACCTTGTGACTCGAAAATGCTCGATCTCAGTCGAAGAAAATTCAACTGATCGCTGATTCGCTGTTTCCAAGCCGCCAGTTGGAGTTGTGTGCAGTATACAGTCGTCTAACAACTGAACAAGTATAAGCTTTTACGAAATTCGTCGCAAGAGAACCAGAGGGACGTAAATCCAATTTATGAAATTTACAGGAGAGAGGAAATAATGTATTCTTAGGAATATGCCTGACTATTAAAAAGACTCAGTAAATTGGAGATACATGACTCCACCTGATTAGAAGTGGAGATATGTCGGTCTGACTCCAAATAGAGGTCTTCGGAGGACTTTATTTAAACGAAACTGAAAATCGCATTTTTGGAGTTACTTTTTACTTGTTCTCATACGACTAATTATTCCATACACGAAACCTTCATTGACTGGGCTAGTAATTGATTGATTGATTTAGTTTATTTTACTTCGCGTTTTGTGCCTCTTGGATAATTTGCGAAGATGAGGATGAGTGATAAAATGATTAAATTGATGAATGGACATTCACAAACAACCTAGCCCGAGCAGGATTCGAACCCGGGACTCTTGGCGTGGGCTAATAATTGCATGTAGATGAAATAAGATGTTATTCGAGATGTGGTACATACATGTACACTCACCCTCAATAAAAATGTAATACCTTGATCCTGAAATACTCCTGCATGGCATTGTGTGTGTGCTGCCTAATTCTACGGCGATGATTGCAAAAAAAAAATACTTCAATGGAATTTTCGGCCACGGACTTAAAATTAGGCACTACACATAATACCGTGCAGGAAAACTTGTGCGTTTGGAGTTTGAGTTTCTGTTTTAAGTTCACTTTATGCACAGGTAGGCTAATCGGGACTAGACTTACAGTTTAAAGTGGGATCCTAACCGCTATGTGCCCCCATCGGGTATCGAACCCTATACCCTTTAAGGGGTAACTTGTATTTGAGGATCTAGGTATTCCATTTTTTTTATCGCGGATTTACAAGTTATTGAATAGCATTTGGAACACCACGTTATATGGCAGGTCCATCGTTTAAATGATTAGGACAAGACATTTGATGATTTTGCATCTTGCTCTTACAAATGCTGAAAGATTGCTCGAATACATAAAAATATGTTTCATGAAATAATTTGTTAAATAACGCAATTTAATTGAACATTTTGGGATTATTCCTCATTTCAAGGGTCATTTTTGGGCAATATTCCTCATTTCAAGGGTCATTTTTGGGCAATATTTAGGTTATTTTGAGCATTTTTAACATTTTTCTTTAAGGATATGGCATTTTTGTTATATGTTGAGATATTTAATATTGAATATTTCTGCTTGTTAATAATGCTTATCCAACACATAAGCAAAAAATATTTCCAGGAATCGAAGTAGATCTATAAAGAGCTCCTTTTCCAAGTTTTGTCTTTTGAAAACGCTTCTCTCATTCGTTCATCAGTTCTTTCCTTCGCACACAAGCAACCGGTTGTAACAAATTTCCGATGCCAATCGCAAATTGCCTACCTGCATCGTGCTTCTCTCTCGTATTTGCTCTTAAATTTCCGTTGGACATCTGTAATACTCTTGTTTTATAAAATTATAGCACACAAAAAGCCTTTTCAGCTCCAGAAAACGCCATATTGAATTTGCCACCATCTACCGACAAGAAATAGAACTACAGGGAATACCTGCAACATAAAATAAACTTACTACTTTACTCGTTCAAGTAACGTACCGTGTCACTTAGTAATGCTAATAGTTCCTTTATTTACAATAATTTTTTGAAAGTGTTACCGGACTTTATGACCACTCTGTAATTCGAGAGAGCCTCTAAATAAATTTGTACTTGCATTTTCTTTCGTTTGGATTTATTTCTTCGCACATTTTTCGAAATAGCCTATACATAAATTTAAACTAGCATTTTATCTCAAGCCTTGCAACAGTTTACAGAAATCCCTTAGATCATCACCAGAGAAAGCTTCTGCTGAACGTTTGAGTAGCGTTTGGAATTGTTTCCAGGCGTCATACTGCTAATAATTGGTGCAATAATTTTGGAACACTCTCTGTTGCGGATATGTCGAAACACCTAACTACATATTATGAATAAGGTTTCAAAACCAATGCTAGCTTTTTTGTTGTTGTTGTTGTTGTTGTTTTGTTGTCTTGTTGTTTTCTGACCTTGCTGAAAGATATGATGTATGATACGCTTTGTCGGGAAAGAGGAAGGGTGTGTGTGAAAATGTGATATTATTTAGTACTCATTTCCTTCTCCACATATTGACACATGAGTGCTGATATATATATATATATATACATATATATATAATGAAACATGTGAAACTACAATTAACTTGCAGAACACTTTACGCATCATGGACCCTATTCATTAGAAGTGAAAAGTTGCAAATGACAAGGAAAGATACGTGTTGATAAACGCGTTTTGTACTTCCTCTGCAGGACAAATGAATTTCTTTGTAAATTAGATTTTAATATTTCCGAGATGATGAAATATGAGAGCGCCGCAAGAGTGAATCGTATTTCTGTTGCTACAGTCATGTGGTACAAGGCGGTTGTCCTGCTATTTCTCCTGGTACTTCAGTTCGAAGGTTCGAACCAAAAACATGAAAAGGATGTAAGTAGCTAAAGATATCAGGAAAAGTGGAAAGTTAAGTACATGTATATAAAATGGTAGAATTTTTTTTTTTTTTTTTTTTAAAAAAAAAGTATAATTTTCGAGACGAATTGTACTACCTATCACCTAAGAGATTTCCTTGGGTTACATGATTTTACACAGTAACATTTTGTTTTAATTTTTGTTAGGAAGTACAACTAAAATTATTTCTAAAAGTGAGGTCCGTGAGAGGCACGAACAAAAATTTGTTCTTAATGGAACAATGGCAATGTCGTGGAAAATACTGAATGTTTCATGTACTCACTATGTATAATTGTACGTTAATATTCTTATTCTTATTATTATTACTGTCATCATCGTTATGATTATTTCTTTAGTACTTGCAGTTTCAATTTGTGTATCCATTTAATTTTGGGCATTACCTACTTTCAGGTATATATGTATCATTTTACTTGTAGCTTACTGCTTAAGTACGCAGTTCATCATATATGTGACACTAGATTGACAAAGGTTAGGTTGCAGAACAGCCCTAGGCCGAACCTCGGCTGCTTAGTAAAGAAAATGTATTATTATTATTAATATTAATAATATCGAAACGATACTCACCTTCAGTTCAAGTTCGGTCAAGTTTAGCTGTTGTGACGGTTGACATTGACTCTGCGATGTGTACACGTAAGTTGTTAATACGCGTATCAGATATTCTCCTGGAATGCACGATGCCTTTTTACATCAAAAGAAAGCTATCTATTGGGGTAACGCTGGATCAACCTGATAGCTTTGATATGAGACCATAGCGTCTATTCTAACGGTTTTCTAACTTTGCTTTCAGAGTTGTAAGAAGAATTCTAATCTGATGAGACTGTGCTTTACCTTGCTGAAATATTTTGCGTGACTTCGTTCAATCTGCAGAAATGTGTATTGTTCTAACATGCCTAAATACGGAATTATCGTGCCAGCAGGTTGCATGGCTCGATTACGATATCCTTCACCAGATCATACCATACGTTTTTAAACCTGTGGGTGTTTGGATTTTCGTATTCAAACATTGTGCCCGTCAACTTTCCTGTGCGTAAGAAAAGTGTGTCTCATTTGAAAACACAATGAGACTGAAGAAAATTCTGGTTTAATTGATTCGGTTTCGAATGACTAGTGCTACATTCTCTTGCTGCATTTTTTGACCGGCTTGATGTCTTCAGCAACAGAATTGTTTGTGTGGGGTGCACGTCCCTTCGTGTATGCCACACGTTGTGAGAGCACAGCTTCTATATACCACGACTAATCTCGAGGGTTGTGGGTTCTTTTCTTTTGAATGTAAATCTGAAAGCAGAGATATATGTCAATGGATATAAGAATGAGAATATATATTCTGAAACCTTCACAATTACAAATATTATATGCTTAAATTCTCCATACAACAATTATATTCTTCTTCTAGGAAAAAAAGTTGGCTTCTTCTTCTTCCTTCTTTGGAGTGGTCAACTTCTTCTTCTATTCTTCTATGACAGGAGTTGTGCTGTAGAAAAATCATCGATTTCTTCTATTCTTCTATAGAAGGATCATCTACTTCTTCTATTCTTCTATAGAAGGATCATCTATTTCTTCTATTCTTCTGTGGAAGGTTATCTATTTCTTCTATTCTTCTGTAGAAGGGATCATCTATTTCTTCTATTCTTCTGTAGAAGGATCATATATTTATTCTATTGTTCTGTACAATGATTAAATATTTCTACTATTCTTATGTAGAAAGGATAATCTATTTCTTCTTTTCTTCTATAGAAGGATCATCTATTTCTTATTGGTTAAATATTTCTTCTATTCTTCTGTAGCTCGGTTAAATATTTATTCTATTCTTCCGTAGAGCTCTTTTCCCTGAGCGTCCCCCCTTTTTCTTCGGCCTGAAGCCTGACTTTGGCTAACAAAACTCAGATGTATTTTGGGGCGACAAATCTGGATATAGCGCCACCTAAATAACGACCAAAAGGGACAACCCAGGATAGCTAATGTGAGAGCGCTACCTAGTCAGCTAGCGCAACCGTAGTGCTTTGGGGCGACAAATATCAATATACAGGGAGGTTATTGCAGCATGCCACCGCTTCAGCATCGGCCGCTTGCCGGCCCAGTCATGCAACAGGTGCCGGCAAATTGTGTAACAGATAGCCCGTAACAGAAACCGCTTGTTTTGTAATGTTTCCACTTTTCACAATTACAGTTACAATTACAATTGAAATAAGCACGTACCTTGTCGCACGGATGCAGGAAAAGGTGTCCTCCCAAATACAAATATTTCCGGCACCTTATTTCTGACATCTAATCTTAGATTAGACATCGCTACTTTATCCTCAGTTGACAGAAAGGGAAGACAGCATCCCGGCGCATAAAGCAAACCGAAAGCGTAAAATGATATTTAAAAGTAATAATAATGATGATCACTAACCTCCTGTGTTATAAGAGATGTTGAAAATGACTTCCTTCAACAGCAATACAACACGTTTCTTAGGTTCAAGAGATCCTGTCTATCGTAATCCCTGACCACTTTTCTGCAAGAATTCGTTTTCACGTAATTATCGTACATAAAAACTCTATGTTCAAGACTATATTTGTTTAACGACATAAGTAATGAATGAATAACAATTAACACACAATAAAGCACTAGCACACCAACTCAATAACACAGTATAAACAAAACGCGTACTGATAAACGCGAACAGAAGTGAACATGAATGAGCGTAGACTCACTGTCTGGTAGCCGACAGTGTTGCTAACCATTTTTCGGCAATGTCCCTACAGACGTAGTCAAAATGTCCCTACAACTGACCAAATGTCCCTACGCCAAGTAAAGTGACTAAAAAAAAAACACCTCATGAGCATGCAAACAGAAGATAAAATATAC
This sequence comes from Lepisma saccharinum, assembly GCF_977018435.1. Classification (NCBI taxonomy): domain Eukaryota; kingdom Metazoa; phylum Arthropoda; class Insecta; order Zygentoma; family Lepismatidae; genus Lepisma; species Lepisma saccharinum. The sequence continues at coordinate 197,894,742 of NC_139229.1, read as the reverse complement.
ACATTTACTTACCAAATCTTTCTGCTCGGTGCTTCCACAATTAATGAAGGAGCGAATTTACAATACAGGACCTCTCCCCGATTTTTGTAATATTTCGCATACTCACTAATTGAGGCCTCCTAATCACGAATTTGAAGTTAAAATTTGGGGGGTCACGTGTAGAAATTGCAAAATAAGTGACATTGAGTGGTCCGCGATCGGCACGATTGCTTATTATTTACCGGAAGATTTTGTGTTTCCAATACTTAAAAAACGAAATATACATTCCTGATATTACTACGACCCCAAATTTTAACTATGTTTGCCTATCCTAACCTAACCTAACCGTACCTGAATGGTTCGTGGGGCTATCCGTCAATGGTTTGTTGGGCTACCCGTGCATGTTTTTTCGAGCCCAAATTTTAACTATGTTTGCCTAACCTAACTTAACCTAAACTTACCGAGAATGGTTAGTGGGGCTATTCCTGAATGGTTTTGCGGTAATTGTGATTACGAACCGATAAAAAATATTATTTTCGTAGCACTTTAACGGCAAACGTTCATCATCGAAGGCCATTTTCGTATCCTGCAATTTTATGATTGATGTACTGTTGCCAAATTTACCTGTAATCAAATCAGTTCTTCTACATCGTGATTGTCGCTGTCACATGTAAGCACGTTCTTTGGGCAATATACTGAAATCCATAAGTTTATTAATTAGCCCACAGCCATCCTCCTGCACACTCCACCTAACAATCTGTACAACATTAACAACTTTTTTACTGTTCTCTTCCGCCATTCTTACACGATCCATGCTCTCCAAGTATGAAATCAACAGTGTGGCAACGCTGTAGACAGCCTAACTAATTTTAACTTGTTCATATCAACAAATATGGCTACCATACTTGTATACGGAGAATCATTGCGAGAATTGAAAAGCTTATTTTACAACTTCTACACGTTAATGAACATTTTTTCCCCCTCACCCCAACATGTTAACTTGAGATAAATAATCACGAATAATTATTTCGTGAGTATAAGACGTAGCATAGAAATTACAGAAGGGTCCGGTATTGTAAATTCTTGCCTTAATGAATAATAGGGGTGTGCTGGACAGAATGTTTTGGGTCGGGACGGGATCGGGACGGTAATCTTTTTAAATCCCGACATTCGGGACTGAAAAATTTGCAATTTCCCGACCAAGTCGGAAAATTTTCTGGACGGGAAATGTTCGAAATTTCCCGAAGCACTGGAAATCTCGAATTTTACAAGTCATTTTCACTTTAAGTGATTGTTTTTGCATTTCTAGAATAAAAACTTACAACTTTCGATAAGTTCCAGAAACTTACAAGGCAGAAAACGTCGAGAATTAACGACTTTTTAAAGTAAAGAATCCAGCACACCCCTAATGAATAACGTTGAGTCGTTTACTGTTGATTATGTTATTTGAAGTCATACATGCTGCTGCTGTGAAGAGATAGATGTTGGTTGGTGATGCTGTATTTCCTGCATTCTTTAACAATTTTGGTCCCATTTTATTTCCCTTTTTTGTTTTTGTATCACTTAACATTGAAAATATTCTTTCCGTTTCCGCGTTAGAATGCGGCAATGTTAGCACTATTTTCGCGAGAGTGGAAATGTTTTCAAAAAGGAACTTGCCTTGAAAGTTTTTGGTAACCGATAACATGTTCCAAAATTCTGATGGAGATCTGTTAGTTAGTTCTTTTTTCTCCTCCTCGCTAAAGTATCCAGATAAACTAATTCATAAAATGTAATTTACCAAGATTGAAAAAAGTACCTACGTTTTCCCTCATTTGGCAAAATCTGTCCCTACGTTCCTACGCGGGCGAAATTTAGTGAAAAGTCCCTATGCGTAGGGACATGTCCCTACGGTTGGCATCACTGCCGACACGTGCAGTATGAAGCGCCATCTCGCGGCTGACAACTCACCCAACCCCCGATAAGCTGCAGGCGCTGTCGCGACAACTGAGAATAAAGTAGCGATGACTAATCTAAGATTAGACGTCAGAAATAAGGTGCCAGAAATATTTGTATTTGGGAGGACACCTTTTCCTGCATCCGTGCGACAAGGTACGTGCTTATTTCAATTGTAATTGTAACTGTAATTGTGAAAAGTGGAAACATTACAAAACAAGCGGTTTCTGTTACGGGCTATCTGTTACGCAATTTGCCGGCACCTGTTGCATGACTGGGCCAGCAAGCGGCCGATGCTGAAGCGGTGGCATGCTGCAATAACCTCCCTGTAGCTCCACCAAGGGGAAAACAACCAAAAACGTAACGAGGCGTTCCTCCTCGCCAGAGATAAAAGACACGGATTCGAATCGACATCTTGACTTCCTTACTCTCCTATATGTTTAATTCATGAGTATTTCATTAATCATTATAATTCCTCTAGTATTTTATATTTCTTATTCTATATTTACAATGGTTCAATCTGTACTAATTATCTTTCATTTGTTTTGTTTAATATAATCACTTCCTGTCTCCTCTAATTTCGTCAATTTATTTACTTTCCGCCTTTCCGTCGCGCTACCATCTATTGTTGCATCCGTCAACTAATTTTCTCTATGTGGATCATTGGGTTCGGCCGTTCAGGCACGTAACAGGGGCCCTTTTAGTGTGATGAACACCTAGTACATACAGTATGTGGACTACGAGCAAACCTTTCTATTCGTGTTCAGACCTTTATGCCGCTTGTACACACTACCTGTAGCTAACAATAGTACAAAAAAATACATTTTCCTTTTACTTTCAAGTGATTTAAAATCATCAGGGGTCACCCTGTATATTTTCTCCGCAAAAATTGTCCTATAAATTTAATTCAGAAGAGCAAAATGTTACAAGACTTACTCCTTGCCTTTTCTTACTTACTGACTCTTATTGAAATATCAAAAATGCATGCAAGGTACAGGAAATGTTCAGACAGGAAAAAAATCAAAAATAATGTTATACGATTGTTAGTTGTGATTTTGATCTGGGAGGGGGAGGTAGTAAATGTGGCAGAGATGGAAACATTTGTGAGAAGTCCTGTTATCATAATCCCACATTATAGAAAAAAATGTTTTCTTTAATTTTTTCCGACATGGATCCATTTTTGGACTTTATTAGACTAATCAGCTTCTCTTAGTTTCTGTCTACCGCTAAAAATTTTGTACAAAAATAATTAATTAAAGTTAGCTTTTCTGAATGTTAGATATATAGAGTGAAATCGTTAGAATTATTCAACGAATAGCATCATATGTTGCTACGTACAGTGGTGTCTGATAAATTATATTACAATTGGGACAATTTTTTAAAAATTATTTTCACTCACGGTGAAATATACTTCGAAAACTGCGATAGTCTAGTTGTTAGCATGCCCCATTAATATGCATACTCGATTTTAAACATTCAGGCTAACAACATGCTGCTCCCCTCACACAATTTCCCTTACAACATTTAGGGCAAGTTATGCCAGATAATTAGGGCTGATCCGATGGCGATGCCTATATATCGGTATCGGCTGATACCAATGGTATCGATATTGGAAAGTATTGGTTCGGTACCAGCCGATACTTTTCCGGTATCTTGGTATTTTACTGGTTGCAAAATTCCTGCGTGATGCTTTCACCGGCTCCAACTATACTGTAAATTATGCAAAATTCGTACTTTCTTTTATTTTGCACCAATTTGGCACAAAACATTGTATTTTGTAATAATACAACTTCTATTTTAATATTCTGATATAAATTTTGAATACTCTAAGGCAAATTTCTTGGTAAATTGATGCATATAATTAAAGAAGAATATTTACACACAAATTTTGATCAATATTTTGAACAAAATTTCATTATTACAATTTTCAAGTATATGTATCGGTTCAAAGTGATATCGGCTCAGCCCCAGAGATAATATATATATTTTAACCACATTTTAAATATATATATATATATATATATATATATATATATATATATATATATATATATATATATATCTTTTTTTTGGCTAGATTCCCTGAAATGACGATCCCATACAGGACGTTTTCAGGGATGTACACTGTTAAGTGCCTCTGGGGTTCACTCAGTCTCTGGGAACGAACTGATGGCTGAATAGCACTTTGTCCTTCAAGTGATACTGTGGTCTCTTTGCAATGTTTTTTTTCTTTCTCCTCTGCAGATGTGGTCACTGAAGATGGACTTATTAGAGTTTGAGCCGTGCGAGGATTTTGAAAACCCGGCCATATCCTTTCACGATTGCACCATGTGGATGAAAGACAAGAACGTACTCGAAATCAACTGCACCGTTGAATTCAAAGAAGATATTGACGAGACTCTTAAGGTAATATTTCCTCCCATGTGAATGAATACAATTCAGAGAAGAATATTCAAGTGTGGAGATACAAACACAGAGTCATCAATATTTTAACCGCTCGATATGTGCATGTCTGCAGGAAACTTTTAAAGTAATAGCTGAGTTACCACGAAATATTATTTATTACACAGAGTAAAATTTAAAATTAATGTTTGATGCGTTTTGGTTCATCGCCAGATCTCCAGCTGGGTACTATTCACGTCCAAAGACTCTTGCAATCTTCGTTTGAATCCGAGAATTGCGTTCTGATGGTGCTCTGGCAAATCTGCTACGCTTCCCGAGCCTTAAACGTTTCGCACCATCTCAGGATGCTTGTCCCCGCTGGAAATGTTTTCCCAAGCTTTGTTGGAACCTTCTCAGCACCAAAACACAAGATTTTCACCCGACAAGCCATAACACGAACTGAGCTTTCTCCAGTATCGACGCCATCTTGGAATCACGTGATCGCGTGATTACCTGCACACACGTCATTGAGCAGTTGGCCAGAACAAAATTTCAAATTTTCCTCTGAGTAAAAAAAAAAACAATATTTCGTTGTAATAAATCTATTACTTTAAACTTATAGCTCTTTAGAATCCTGCAGGTCTTTTAAAACAAACAGTACAAGGCATTGCAATAACACTAGTGTTCTGTGTCGGCACCTTTTTGTAGGTATTTCTACTTTGGCTATTTTACGTTCCTTTTCTACCTTCTCGGTTAATCGTGATGATGAGGATAAAAAATGAACTGATTAAATGGGTGATGGTAGGACAAACACAATTATGATAAAATTTCGTACTTGGGAATTGTGGTTTCGTAGCGCTTATCGCCTACAACTCCGCCACTGGATCTCCCTGTATTTAAGCCTTTACTTACTCATGATATTTAAAAATACTGTATACAGCTTGTCGCAGTAGAACACCAACAAACATACACTGTCTAAAATACATCAAGACGAATTTTGTTAGCAACTTTTTTGCTCGTCAAGGCCTGTTTCCCTACGAGCCATCGAAAAATATATGCATCCATGTGCTACAGATTCACGGTTGCCACTGTCAATCATTTTTCACCAGTGCACGCTATGTTTGCGTTAACTGCGTCATACTGCCTCCTAGCGGCTAAATGTACAATTAGGTGAAAGGGTCTATTAGGAGTGCAAATTTGGAGAGGTTCATTAATACTGATATGCACCATTTTGCTGTATCTGTTGTAGTTTTCGTACTATAAATCACTGAGGGAATTATTAGTCGTCATGTATAATGACGGATTTGTATGTAATTACATATTCTATTCCTTTCTAGATACATACCTTGAACAGGAAAATGTCAACTATTTATATAATTGACATGATTTTACATAAGTTTTTGATACACATATTTACATATCTGCCAGGATATTACATATTTTACATATTTCCTGATTTACTTTACATAAAACAACATATTACGGCAATTTTATCTTTATCCTTTTTCTTTCTATTTTCGATCTCTGAAACATGACGAGGAAAATTTGTAGCTCATGTGATGTCATATTGTCTAATCAATGAGACGCATAGTGCTTACGGTCACCTAAAATTGACTGCCAAGTCGAAAGACAGGCTGAAGAAAAAACAAAACAAACAAACAAAAAAAAAGGGAACTATAATTTATGGGAAGATACTGGAGTTTCTCCACCCCCTTCTTCTGGTTACATATTTTCGTTTCACTTTTATGTTTAGGCAAAGCATCTATAAACTTCACATCGGAGGACAAGAAAGCTGCTTTTCTGTACGTAGCGAGTTACACAACATGTTCCCTTGTACAAAAAGTACAAAAGTAGCTATGTATTTTCATTCGATTGTTCTTTCTGTAGACGCTTTATTTTACCATTTATTTCGAAATTTACAAAGAGCTCTCTTACATATTAACACATTCTACAATAATTTGCGATGTGAAAAGTAATTAATAATAGTTGACGAAATTAGATTCTTAAATATATGCACGTTGCTGTGTTTTATTGAGTTTATAAATTTGATACAAACTTTAATTTGAACAACTTTCGTCCATCAAATTATGTTGAATATGTTGAAATAAAATAAATATCTAGCAGAATTCTTGAAATTGCTTGGATTCTCGATTATTATAAATATTACGTATTCTTTGATACTACATATTTAGCTACGTATAAATCAATTATTGTCACATTTTAATGTACATATTTTATACTTTGATATTACATAAAAATTGAAGGTCTAATAATAAGGAGTGCAACTAATATATGATAACTTGGATAATATATATAAGATGAACTGTTTCCTGTTTAACAGGATGTGAACTGGAGACAATTTAGAAAGCCATTTTTAAATTTTGGCGCTACCTTATGTGGAAACTTAGATTAGCCGATATTATGAACGAAATGGACTTGAAAGAAAATCTCTTCGCTTCTTTGACGCCTTCCTGAAAGCTTTTAGGAACTCCACTCAGATACTAGCATTCATATCTTCCTGTACATCCTACAAAGTACATTCTTGCACGCTAACGATGTCTGGCGCTTGAACCGACAGCCAATGGGATTGCATATTGTCCGCATGTGTAACAATATGTTTATACATTCGCTTTGGACGAAAGCATTTCCTCTAACATTTTTGCTAGCATAAATGGTATGTAAATGCTTCCAAAAATCTTTTAGCAGATAGTACTTTACACGGAAGCATTTCATGTAGCATTTCGGTAAGCTTTTGCGATTGCAATGCATAATGTATACAGCACGAAATACATTTCGAGTTGCACCATCTATGGTGAGATCACGGTGATCACTAAAATGCTCTTCCATATATGAACAGTAAACGTTATAAAGTATGTATTTAAGCAGCGCCCTTGATTTGTACCAAATACCTTTTAATAGGAAACCTTATTTCTCTCGGTTGAATAGTTATCTGCTTTTAAAAATGTGAAGTGAAACATTATTTACATCTCACTCTGCCGCCATGACTTCTGCACTCGTGACCTAGAGGTCGCTTCTGATTGGTTGTGCTATGAAAAATGCTATGGAAGTAGAGCCGATTCTATCCTTGAGATGAAACATGCCATGGCATAAATGTTAAGACAAATGTTAAGGAAAATGCTTTGGTCTAAAGCGAGCCTAAGTTTTCGGTAAGTAAAAGTGTGGCATTTTCAGTTTTTAGAAGCACTGTATAGTGTTCTTGATTGGAATGAATGTTCGCAAGACGCTTTATTGTCGAGACCTTTGTTATAGTTAATGACGTCTTCTAGGTTGTCGTGAACATGTCGAAATGTGCGAGTGGCGACAGAGACTCCTGCGAGAGGCTCCCACCGATAGAAGACGAGGAATTTTGTCCCAAGATGCTCAACAAAAGCGAAACCGTAGGAGCTATAGTCAGCAATGCACAGGGCCTGAATGTCAGTGCCTGTCCCATTCCAAAGGTAAGAGAGACAGACATTCAAGAATCAATCAGTCTTGAAACGCCAAAGATCCATCACATGCTCTCGCCTCTCGCTCTCTCTCTCTCTCTCTTTCTCTCTCTCTGTCTCTATATACATATATAGGGAAACTCTGGGATAGAAGGCCATGGTTTTTTTCAGTGATCTAAGCACCCGGTAGTTTTCCAAGTTAACAAGCATAGCTAAAAGTATATTAACATAGTAAAAGTAGTTTGTCGTATTCATTATGCATAAAGAATTACAACCTAGCTTCTGTAAAATAATGTATCGCACTAATCAGTTTCTGCCTTCTAAACAAAAGTAAATCATTATACAATTATAAACTGAACTTCTGAAAAATTATGTCTCGCACTAATAGGCTATAATGACATTACTGCCTTGAAAACAAAAATGAACCATTAGACATGGTTTTTAAGAAAAACATTTCTATCAACACAAACACAAACACTACCACTACTACCACATTTAGTTTTTCTTTGTCATTATTTTTCCACAGGGCAAACAAACATAATTGAATATAGTGAATGTTTCATGCAGCCACCGTTGGCAACGGACGCACTGAATCCAATTCACTCTCTTCTTGGTGTTTTCGTAGTCTTCAGCACAACCAACACATTCGTTAGTGAGATCCACAAACTCATCACAAGAGGACTCGTCTCTAACACCCACTCTCGCGTCGGAGTTGGAGCTACTGCTTGAAATAGATCGATCGTTACCTGAGACCCAAGGACGTATTTGGGGGGGGTTCAGGGGGTCCGGACTCCCCCCGAAAGACTTATCAAGTACTAAAATTAAATAATCAAAAATATATTCGTTTAGCCTTTGTTGTATAATTTCCTCTGAACTTATTGGAAAACAAGGGTTATATTGGGATCATACGGCTTTGGAGGACAGGAAGGACGTATTTAGGGGGATCCAGGGGTTCGGACCCCCGAAAGACTTAAGTACTAAAATTAAGTAATGAAAATATTAGCATTTGTTGCATAATCGATGGTTATTAATTTCCTCTGAACGTTTTAGAAAGCAAGGATTATATTGGGACCATACGGCTTTGAATGACATTACAAAGAAGATTTATGTACATTACTACTCAAAATAATATCTGATTACATTTGGACTGACGCCTATTGCTAGACTATGCAATTCTCATTCTCACTCTCTCTATATTCTCAGGGGAAGTCAAGAGACTGGCATGAAGCTTTCGTCTTTAACTTTCGGGCTGTTTGCCTGTGTATGGTGCAGGTGACATTCACTCCAGAGTTTTCGTAGGAGTGTATGTCACATGTAGCCCTGAAGTACTTGGTCGTGACTCAGATTCCCTTGGAACAATAGGATCGCAGTTTTCAGTCCTGTCTTCAGGTATATTTCCCAGTGCCTTTTCTTTGTTTGAGTGTTCCCTTGTAGTCGGATTTGGGATCGTGAATGCATAGCCAGGAAGTACATCGGGATTGTACGGTTATATACCAGTTGATCTGAACCCAGATATGACATTTTCTGGTGTGGCGGATTTACTCCAACACTCATTCAGTAATTCGCCAAACTGCAACATCGTTAATCTGCACCCAGGGTGATTCTTCGTTCATTTGGATGCGACATTGTAGAAATGGCTCTTCACCGACTTAAAAACAGTCCGGTCCAGAGGTTGAAGATAGTGGATGGTGTGACTAGGGAGAGAAATCAAAACATTGCCAGTTGCCTCCGCAAATCAAAGTAATCAAAGTAATCTTGACTTCCTTACGATTCATCCCTTTAGATCGAGCTAGGGAGACACCTTCGGATTTACTCACTAAGAGATTCGGATGTCTGGCAAGAAAAAGCTTTAGCCAGTCGTATCCGGCCTTTTTCTGTCTGTTTGTTAAATGTATGGTTTAGTTTATGTACTTCGGCGAGGTTATAGGAAAGACTGCGAACGTCATCCCTCGTTAAAGGAAACCAATGCTGCTGCATTTTCTGGATGTGTCGGGCTAACCTCTGCTCATTTTCCCTGCCGAAAACACAACTTGGTCCCATTGGTCCTTTCAGTGTGTTACCACTCTTCACTCTTCGTTCCAGAGTCGTTCTGGGAATACCAAACGTTATAGATGCTTGGAGCACCGACGTTCCATTAGCGACAGCCTCAATAGCCTTCTTCAGATCATCTTCGTACCACATTCCACGGGGGCTACCCGGCTTCGTTTTGTATTGTGTCGGCATCTGAAAAGAATGAGAAAGGGGACATCAAGTTGACTGACCTTAATATTTGATTCGGTTTATTTAACTTCGCTTTTCTGCCACTTTTGGCTAATCGCGAAAATGTGGATGAGTGATGATATGATGAAAGTGATGAAGGGACTCTCACAAATAACACCCATGCCCAGGCCGGGATCCACTGCGCTGACCACTACGCCACGGAGGCCGGCTACTGACCTTAATACTGTAGATTTGTATTTAAAAATAAAGAATATCCTCATACATGTAAAGGTAAAGGTATCCCCTGTGCATTGCACCGTCATTGAGGCATATACGGGGTGCAGAGGTAGGGCTCTAAACATTCTTGATCTCGGTCATAGTGCAGGTGATGTGATCAGCTCCAGCCGCCTATACCTCCCCTTCCACACACACACGCACACAGGGTTGGCCCAGGCACACATTGATGAAAGGATGAAGGAGCCCCAGAGCCGCTTGAAAGACATCATCTTTAGGTGGCCAACTCTCCCGGGAAAAAATGGACCATATATCCCATTTCTAGGGATGAGATGGCCATGGTTTCTGATGAAAACAGGTAAGAGTTACAACAAGAAACCTAATCTAAATACAACATACAAACTTCACTTACCTTTTATGATAACCTTCCAATTATTCTCTCTTAAGAAAGCTTAACTTCCACACACTTCTTTCAGCACACACAAAATAATCGACAAGCCTTAAATCAATAACGAGGAAAAACTTTTGGGCTTTTAACAATAAGCAAGCGAACTTTCTCAACAATTGGTTGCTTCGATAAAAGCTTACCCTAAACTGAGTTACATTCAAATCCGGCTGCTGTTGAAGAAATGAGAGCGGTTAGACCCATCATCTTATACTGTGCGTATTAAGCCTTGTGCTTTTTTTTTTGGGGGGGGATGCCTACTCAGTGGAGTATTTGTAGTTTTTTTATGGGTATGCAAACTTGTATATCACCAGACAGTAAACTAAACTACTGCTTTCCGGTTCTAACATTAAATCTTCTGATAATCTTTACAGGTTATTTAGAAACCCCAGTGTATTAACATTGTAAGAAAATCCAAACCCTTACACAAGAAGCTATTGAAGTTGTAGCACTGAGAAAACTTGACTATATTTCTATTGCCCAAGTTCAAATTTAATGTCCATCGAACCTACTTTCATGTTTATTGTTCTTTGTAAATCCTTTGCACGCGATGAAACTTACCAAGTACACAATATGCTACTTAAAAATGGAAGTTCAGATTAGAAGTATGATGCCAACAATTATGAAATAACTGATTTTTGAATGATTTTTCAGTGGTGTTTGTTCGATAGTTCAGAAATGGTATAATATATATGTTTTCAATATCATTTTCTTTGAAGGGGATAATATCATCCCTGGCAGGGATAATTATAAAATTATTTTCCCGGGAATATTTTTTTTGTGGGGGAGAATCCCTTGCATCCCCTCCGTGAATTCGCACACGGTGTGTATGTGTGATTACTAGGGAAAGGAACTTTAGGTAAATAAATGTTTTTTCTGCGATAAGATAGAGACCCTCATTTTTGCCAAAATTCTTATCATAGCCTTATATGTCAACACAGCAAATTTTATTTTACATAAAAACACATATTTTCCAGTTTTCCGTATGTAAATACATATTTTGCGAATTTTCATTTTAAATACATAAAATCGCTCGTTGACTTCATCTACCTCATAATCCTCCAAGGAAAAATGTTTATTCTCCGCACCTCTTTCATATCGAGAGTGCTAGGTTTGTTTTGTCTTTGAAAACGCTCGCTGGCAGACTTCTGGCACCTCGCCTACGATCCTATCGGGAGAAAATAGCTGTAAGTAGCTGGGGCTGGCTACACGTAACGATAGCAAGGCTTTTTAATGAAGCAATGCAGCTATTGTGGCCAGAAGACATAAAATTTGACAATGTTCTTCTCTTGACAGATGCTGCAGCTTACATGCAGTGGTCTTGCCGTTAGCTACCCAAAATGGTGCACGTTACATGTGTGTTACATGTGTGGCGCATGCGTTGCATAGAATATGTGAAAAGATAAGAGCTCTTTATCCCAATGTCGATAAACTGGTTTCAAATGGGAAGAAAGTTTTTATCAAGTCGCCTAGAATAATAGACATTTTTAAACAAAAATGTCCTGAGGTTCCCCTTCCCCCTACACCTGTAGTTACGCGATGCAGATGTTATGCCCAGAACTTTGAAAAAAATTGTATCTGTTGTAAATGATCTCGACAAAGAAGAATTCTGCAAGAACTGTTGATGGAGCCCTCCTTAAAAGTCGAATTGGCATACATCTCAACAAACCTGTCCATTCTCTCTAATTCCATATGAAAGCTTGAATCGTCTGCGAACACTTTGGCAGCTTCCATTGGTGAAGTCCGTATAGTAGAAACGAAACTGAAAGAACTCACTGGATCTAAATGTCTAAATGTACAGAATTTTTGGGGAAAAACCAAGGTTTTCAAACATTGTGCCAAATTGCATGTGTTTTGGAAGGAGGTGAAGTAGAGGAAGAGGAAGCTTTGGAAAACTTCAGCGTTAGTGACATTTCGTGATTCAAATATGCAAGAATTGTTTCTTGTGACGTGGAGCCATCTTCCTCACAATATAAGATGCTTCTTAGAGATAATCGTCACAGATTTACAATGGAGAATTTGGAAAGAACTATGGTGATCCACTGCAACTCTTCCAAAAAATAGCTCGCTAAGAGGTAATCATTTAGAAACTAATTTCAGGTGTTTAAAATGCATGTTATAGTTTGTTTTTGTTACCAAATGTTTTTATTTTTGTCACATATTTTCCTGTTTTTATCACATATTTTCAACATTTATGACACATAAAAAATAAATATTTCTGAGTTTTTTAGCACATAAAGTTCCGTTCCCTAGTGATTACGGCCCGTTTTGCCTTATTGCGTTTTCACCCCCCCCCCCAATACAATTTCAGGTAATTTATGTGACACTAACTTTCTAAGGCGAAATGGGACATCCCATTTTGCCTTTTCCTGTTTCGCCTTACACACAAAAACATTCCCACCAGGGAATATTATCGACATGAACTAACCGACAGGACAATGGAGCCAAGCTAGGTAACATCACAAGCTCTGCGCTCCCATTATGAATTACCCTTCAAGTCGATAATATTCCCAGGTGGGAAATGTTTTGTGTGTAAGGCGAAACAGGATGTTCCGTTTCGCCTTAGAAAGTTCGTGTCACATAAATCATTTGAAATTCTATTGGGGGAGGTGAAAAAGCAATAAGGCGAAACGGGGGGACACGGTATGTGTGTATGTGTGTGTGTGTACACACACACACACACAAACGATGATGGTATCTTTTTTGTTTTAACAGCAGGAGTTTTCCACGAAAAACAATGTGATACAGAGCGGTGTGTGTTTTGATCTTGCTGTCATTGTGTTGCTGCAGTTGCTGTCATTGTGTTGCTGCAGTGACATGCAAGCGATAAGCGATAGAGCATCTTGTCCGGGCCCTTCCGTACGAACTATACGAGTGTTCACAATATTGTTTTTGTACTGAATGTCCCTTGTAACTTCATTTTCAATTGAAAAAGTGAGAATACAGTTCAATTTATTTAAAACAATTTCCCCCCAAAATCACGCTATATTTGAAGTAATACAAGAAGGACCTACGGGAAATTGTCCCTCTCCCCCTTAAAATCTGCCAGGTTTAGCGAATTGTGGCTAAAGTTTGCAACTATCCTTTTCGAGTCCCCCTTGACATGCCTTGTATATGCTGCACTCTGGTGCCGAATGTAAGAAGTATTGTCGCTTGCATCAGTGTTCGCACAGCGAAGTGAACATCTTTGGGGTGTAGTGGCCAACACCCCTTAGCTGTCCGCTCTATGCAACACGCACAGCAATTGTGTTCAACGCCCTCCGTGGAACACCGTGGGAATCAGTGTTACCAACTATATAAAAAAGTTATCAGGCGTGAAATAATTCGTATCAGAGTAAATTTTGTGTATCCACTCTTACATCAAACATAGTATTTTTTCAAATAAAAATATATGTCTCTGTGCATTTCATATGTACGTAATTTAAGATACATGAGTGTTCACGTGCTAATGCGAACATTATCAGGCGACGCGCCTGGGTGACATGCCGATTTATCGCTTTGGTCTGTACATTTTCAGACCGAAGCGACACGGAGGTTTCACGCCGAAGCGACAAGCAACACAGACCCAATCCGTAGGAAAGCATTCACTGCAACCTGGTGTGTCACTTCGGTGAGAAAGGTTGCATTTGATTTTGAAGGATGGATTGTAACTAACAACTGTCAAGTGTCACTTCGGTGCAAAATCACCTTTAAACCCGCTTTACACGAAAGCATTTTCCATATCTTTTTTCTCAACATTTATGCCATGATCAATATGCTACCGTATAAACTGAAAAATCTTATGGTATTTCAGATGCTATGGCATATTTCATGGCATTTCTCAAGTATAGAATAGGCCCTATTTGCGTAGCATTTTTCGTAGCATAACCAATCAGAAGCGACCTGTAGGCAGGGATGTGCGTCTACGCGTAAACAACAATTGTCTACATTCTACGTGTAGACAATGTAGACTATGTAAATTATGTAATCTACGTAATCAACGTAGACAACATGGCGCTCGGCATCCTCCGTTCAAGACACGCGCATCGTTCTAGAAGCAGCAACCAGCATCAACAGGTAGACAGAGAGAGCGTGAAGTATTCCACTGTCCAGAAATAAGTGCTTTAAGTATTTATTTACTTTCAACCAATTCACTTTGTATTAATTGAATTGGAAAATGAACTTGTCGCGACATACCAAAAAAATGCGATGTCCATAGAATGACAAGATTTGTTTTACTTCTTTCTATTTCCACCATTTCACACGTGGAAAAATCTGCTTTAGAGACAGATGCACTTCACTATGCAGTTATAAGACAGAAAAATATTTTCATCCTTCCCTTTTGTCAGTGTAAAAAATAATGTCAGTTTTCACTATGGCTGTCATTTTTCTTCCGGTAGTCCCTTTTTCCCTTGTTAGTGAAAATTCGATAACTTTGATTACGTCGGATGGTCTTAATTTCAAAGACCACTGGGATTTCATTCTTCCCTATTGTTTGCATTTTTTACAGTAAACAATGTAAAGTATAAGTCAATGTAATCTTCATGTAGATTATGTGTAGACATCGCATGTAGATGTAAACTTATAGTCTACGGCACATCACTGCCTGTAGTGATGTAATGGCGGGCAAGTGAGATGTAAACAACGTATCATTTCACATTCTTAAAAGCCCATAACTATTCAACCCAGAGGAATAACGTTTCCTATGAATTGGTACAAATCAATGGCGCTGCTTAAATTCATACCTTATCGCGTATACAGGACACGAATAGTAGAATAAATTAGTTGTTTCAATTGAAAACACCGGGAACTGGCTCATCTCGTATGCCTTTCGTGCTGTACAGATTATCTACCGTTCACTTCACGCTTCTCATCACAAAAATGTTAACAGGAATGTTACAAGAAATGCTTCAGTGTAAAGTATTGTCTGCTACAAAAATGCTCAAAGATTTTTGGTAGCATTTGTGCTAGCAAAAATGCTAGGGGAAATGCTTCCTTCTTAAGCGGGGCTTAGAGTCTTTGAATTGGAAGTCAGTGCTCCATCTGAAGGCAGTGGACATAATAAGTACTACTATGGGTTTTCATGGAATTTCATGCCTAACATCTTGTGTTTTATACGAACTTATTGCAGGGCATGTACGTCGTAATAAACGCCCCGTTGCCTCTCATCAAGAACGAAAAGGAGCGGGCCACGATGGAAGCAGAAGTAGGGGACTACATTGGCGAAATGTACTTCTACCTCGGAGGAAATAAAGTTGGCTGCCAGGAATTCGAGGCCTCCTTGACTAGGGAAGTTCACGCAAAACACCACGGGCCATGGAGGGCTAGAGGAGAGTCATAAATTCCATATACAAACAATCAGAGTTGCATGTAAGCAGTTGTACCCGAAGAAATTGTGCGTCAATGTGTAATATCACATCAAACATGTAATAAGGAATATATCAAATGCAAATATCTTAGTATTGTTTTAATTGCTGCTGGTGGATATATGTAGGGTATTATATGATATTGAAATTTCACGTTCTTAACTCTCCTCTAGAGTGATTGAATGTTTAATTAGATTAATTAAAGTATATTTTCTGCCACATTTATCTAATGGCGACTGCGAGGATGAGTGATGATATGATTGAATGGATGAAGGGATACTCACAAAGAGCTCCCTAGCCCATACCGAGATTCGAACCTCGGACCCTTGGCGTCGTAGCGCGCTGTGCTAACCACTCCGCTACGAAGATCGGTTCCTTGTTTAGGAACGTTAGAGTGGCGTATTTAAGGTTGAATTATCGATGCTCAATAGTCATATTTACTGCGGATCAACATCGACATAACAAAAATGCAAATACGATGTAATTATGCTTATGGTACTGCAAAATTACATCCGCACTGCTCAAGAAAGAAAATAAACTACTCCTTAATTCAGATGAAATCGTACATAGCAATATCGGTAATGCTATTTCTTCATGCGAAACATGCGCCCACGTTTGTGTCAACCACCCCTTCACACACACATATGTGTGTGTTTATATATACAGAGCATTCCCTGACATTCGCTACGAGACTCGGCGGCAAGCGGCCCGGCATCAGCGCTTGTCTTTCCCGGTGAACGGGTCCGCGACAGTCGCTTATATTAAACCTCGTAAAAGAGTTTCGAGTAACAGGGTCAGTTCTGAATAAAAGTGGAAAGAAAAATGGGGAAATAAAGTATACAAAGATAATCCGCACACCATCCGTGATTTAAAAGAGAGTATTGTACGAGAAATCGGGTGAATTACAGTAGACGAACTTGCACGTGTAAATGTCAATTTCCTTCGGAGATGCCAGGAATGTGTTGCAGCAGAGGGACATCATTTTCAACACCTTTTGTAGTCAAGGTTAGTACACAATATGAAAACTGTAATTTTAATAGCCGACTCTAGCGACTGTCGCTGACCCGTTCGCCGGGAAAGACAAGCGCTGATGCCGGGCAGCTTGCCGCCGAGTCTCGTAGCGAATGTCAGGGAATGCTCTGTATATGATGTATGTATATTTGCAGACGTATGTGTGTGTGTGTGGGGGGGTGTATGTGTTATGCGGTCTGGTCGGTAGGTTGTCTGAGTGCAACGTGGGAGACCCGAGTTCGATTTTCGAGGTAGGTGGGAATTTTCAAGACAATATTCCTTCACAAGTCGGCCCAGTGATCAATCCAACCTTTAATAAAAGGCGTACGGAGTGTGGTGCTGAGATCGTCAATGAGTGGAGGCTCTACGTCTACACCCACAGCCATGAAGCTTCATAACCATACGAATGTGTGCGTGAGCGTGTGTGTGTTTACAGTACATTTTTGTGGGGGTAAAAGGTTTTGGTATTCTTCATAAATTGGTTTGCTATTCTGACACAAATGAATGACAATCATGCAAAGCTGTTTTGAGAGAGCTACAAGTAATACTACAATGTATTAATAAAAAATCAGCATATTTGCCTACATTTATGCTGTTAACACAAAATATTATTACATTATATTCTAATGTAGGAGAAAGGCTCTTTTATGGTGTAGCGTTGCCTACCTACGAAGTAGCGCCAACGATATTTGAAACACATGAACCACATAATGCAAAGATAAACAAACGAGATGATTATAATTGTTAAGCTGAACGTTCACAGGGAACATTAAAGTGAACTTCAAACAACAAATCAATCAATCAATCAATCAATAAATGCATTTTATATCTGCTAATTAAACAAATATTCTTGGAAAGGATGCAACCAGGAATCAGAAAAATACATTGTTATTTTAATAAATTCTGCATCTGACATCATAGTAGTTTATGATGCATTTAAATGTCTACTCACATCACTGGCGTACGCAGAAGGGAGCTAATGGGACTACAGCTCCTTCCGACATTTCTAGAAAATCTCAATTTGCAAATGAAAATTCGTTGAGAACTCGAAAAAGAAAGGTGTGAATGCAACCCTTATTAAAATGACCCCCGATTATCACTATTGATTTGAGTACAATTTAATATACTGAAAAACTCCAAATACACGAAATATTTTATTATGTATCCCCCCATTCCACCTTTACATTTCCAGCCCATTCCGAAAACGGTGTCCCGGCGAAACGTACCAGCGACAAAACATACCACTTGAGTTTTCGCGACGAAACCTACCCCTCAGATAAACAGCTACCTGTGAAGGATCCACTAAAAACTTCAAAATATTTACTCCGCGACAAAACGTACCACTTCCGCGTATGCAAGAGGCGAAGAAAAGGTTTCGAGAGGAAGACACAGCAATTAGCAAGATTTACAACGATACTCTAGGGAACCTACACGACAAAGGTTAGGTTAGGTTAGGTTAGGTTAGGTTACGTTGCGTTGTTTATGTTTAAGTTTATGATGGATGGCAGGAAATACAATCTAAAGCACCAGAATCAGCGAAGCTAACTCTTTTCTTTGATTACTTTGTGAATAGTTTGTTGCAAGACGCGGAAATTCCAATAACAGTGTGGAAGTGTACTGAAGCGCCATTATGAAGAAAACGGAACCCTAAGATATTTTTGAAGTAAATAGCTTACACGCAGAAATTGGAATGAAACAGAACGATCCTCCGACGTGACAAGAGACAATATTCTTGCTGCTGACATAACTAAAATGAAAATCGAAAAAATAGACGAAAATATAAAACAAAATAAAAGATGTGGACGGCAGCTTAACCACAGCTGATTTTATACACGCCAAAATAGCTATATATATATATAGGGGATGGAAAAAAATATGGAAACACCTGCGAAGAAAAGCCGGAATGCTGAAGCTAATAAGGTGCAGGACCGCCTTAAGCTTCCAAAACGGCTCCGAGGAATGGACAAGTACAAGTCCTGGATGGTAGATAATGAGATCTTGCACCATTCTTCACGCAAAACATGGTCCAATCCTCCTCAATGTCCTTCTTTCTCTGTCACTCAGTGTACATTTTCGTCTACGCAGGTGTCTATCTGATGATGTCTTTCCGGACACATTATTATGTCATCATGATCTTGGATAGAGTCCCTCTCGATACGCCAAATAACATGGCTACTTTGGTAACAGAGGCCCCTGCAAGGAGGGCACCAACAATTTGCCATCTTTGATACACTGTCAGCTCGGACATGATTCAGCGCAACTGCCGACTCCTACAAGGCCGACAGGGTCCTATCTCACGGCGCAAAACAAAAGAATGTCGCACCTCGTCCGATTTCAAGTGGAAAAATTGCGTCGATATCATCCGTTCCGATGTCGTGGTGTTTCCATATTTTTGTCCATCCCCTGTACATTATATAGTAATTTTGCCAGTCCGAAGTCTGGATAAAGTGTGATGGAAATCAGCAAAACTAGAGAAAATCGTAATTTCGGTAAATGATTTTTGATGCTGTCCCATCAAGTGGTACACTTTGCAACATCTTATTTGACCGCCCCAAAAGAATTCTAAGTCCCGAATTCGTAAACTTAGCAACATTGCACTTCAGTTCCAAGTGAGAGTAACCAACTTTGAGTTGGTCCTTCCAATAGAAGAAAAACGCTGCGGTGAGAGGTTTCCAATTTCGCACTTTCGAAGAACTTAGAAACTATAAACCGCTATTATAATACACAATCAAACAGAAATAATAAATTGGAAAAATAACCTTGAGGAATTTTTACGATTCTGCTTGCTCGACTTGAAATTAGAGGGGTTTGAAACACTGAATACAGTTTATCTACACCTGAAGGATATCGCCATCAAGTTTGTGCAGAAAGAAGCAAATTTGTGAGGAGTTTATGCAACATTTTATTTATAATAGATTGCATAATATCGAACAGTTCTCAAAAAATAATATTTTTCACGACTTGTGGAGAAAATGTGCTTGGAACACAGGAAGGTGGGAGTCTTCATAAACGTCTCCATTTTTTTAAGGGTATTACGTCATAAAGTTAACGTAGACCAGTTTGTTACACCCTGCTTTCATTATTTTTCGTCAAGCGTGAAAGGTCGCGGGTTCAAATCCCACCCTCTCCTCTACTCTTTTTTTTTTTGCTGAATAGAGAGCATTGATATTAGAATATTTAAAAAATGAATCTGATGCACACTTGAGGGACGTCCCTTCTGCACATATTTCCCCTTACAAGTTGCAGATTTCCAGTTTTTAAAGTTAAAACTTTTTGTTACTTATTGTTCATATGTTGTGTTAACACACACGTCATGATTAATTCACAAATCACATATATGTATTGTCCTCCTCCGTAGTCAAGCGGGTTAAGGCGTTCATTCGTCTTGAGATCGTTCGCTGCGGGACGGTTCGAATCCGGCTCTGGTCGGAATTTATTCGGTCTACGTATGGGGACGGTGGCAACCCACCATCGTGAGGAAATTGGGGAGCTACGAGTGAGTGAGCTTAATCCGGTCGAAACGACCTACTATAACGGCTGGGGATACGTCGGGCTGACCACCCGACTATTCCACTACTGGTTGAAGATCTCCACGCTCAGAGGTGACGAAGGAAAGCGTGGGAGGGAGACCGGCAGACGGTAGGTATGCCCAGGCCCTTCATGGGCTGTTGCGCAAAGGATTATTATTATTATTATTATTATTATAAGTATTTATATAGTGAGTGACAAACAAAAAAAAATCAAAAACGTCATAATGATCGTTAATTCGTCACTGCCTTTGTATCTAAAATGTTTGTCTTCTTTGAACAGAAAGTACGAGTATCAGATATAACAAACTTTCCCCACTAACTTTGCAATATTCGATACGGCCATTACAGACTTAGCTCTACGTAACTTCATTCTGCGCATTCCACGTGGCATGTGACTTCCTCCTATCATCGAAACAACTTTCTCTTACTATTTCCTTTCACCTCGTGAAATACAGAGACCTATGATAACTTCTTAGCAAGGTGGATAAACTTTACATCTAACGATAAACTCCTGATAAAAATGCTGCCTAGGTGGAGAATCGAACCTACGACCTCCCTCGTGAGAATCAAGCACGCTACCTTTTTTTTATTACATTTTGCAATTTATTACATTACATTTGTAATTTACATTTCAACTCATTGGGCAAGTAAACATTACAGTAAGAAAATTAGCATACAATCCATTTCTTTTACAGTCAGGTATCCTGTGGTATTCTTGATGGAGGTAATTTACAAATTGTATATTAAAATCTGGTTGCCGATATGTCGATAGGAAATAGGCATAGTGTCCTAGGAGCCATTGTACACTTTTACGTTTTGTTTTTGGGTAATATTCAAAAGCTGGATATAAAAGAATATCTACAGAGATGTTATACACTGATGTTCGACAAATAGTACTCACAAGTTTCCTTATATAAAGCCATGATGTTTCTATTATTTGGCATTCACTCAGTCTATGGACTAAACTATCAGATACATTACATTTGGCACACATTGGCGAATTTATTAATTTAAGATCATAGAGTCTCTCTCCAGTGATTAATTTTTGGTGGACAATTATATACCATGCTGATCGGATTCGTGATGTAAGATGGTGAGCCTGAATATTATTCCATATTTCTCTCCACTTCATTCTGGGATTTTGCTCAATAATTTTACATGTTGGTTGTTCTAATTTACATAGTCTGCGATATATTTCCGATGTCACTGGTATTGTTAATATCGGAGATTGTAATAGGGCATAACTAATATCCACTATTGTTGACTTAAAGTACCATAAAGTGTCTACCAGTCCAGTAATATCGATAGGAGCCTCTAGTGAAAAATAGTCCAAAGCGCTTCTCAAAACTTTACTTGTGAGGCTGAGTGGATGCTGAATCAGTGTCTGCGTGTCAGCTTGAATACGTAAGGCCTGGCATTTGAGTTCTATATTCACAAGATTCATTCCTCCCTCGGCAAAGGACAAACAAAGTAACACATGTTTCACCCTCAATATCTGACCATTCCACATAAACCAATTTACTGCACTCTTAAGTTTATTTATATCTAACTTCCGCAGTGGGAGGATTTTTGCCATGTACCATACCTTTGACAGTGCATAGACCTGTACAAAGGTCACCCTTGACTGTAAACTAAGGCTGCGAATTTTTTTTGTTTGTAATATCGCTTTAACCCTAGTTATTACTCTATCATAATTTAATTGGATCATACTTTGAATAGAGTGCGTATATATTATACCTAGTATACGTATCATTTGTACAACCTTAAAATTACCTCGCTGCGAGTGAGAATGAATCAAATTTAAATTCAAAATTGACGATTTTTCTTGGTTTATTTTTAATCCCGACCATTTTCATTTATCATCATAATGACAGCACTGTGATCTGAAAAACATCGAAGGTGTTATACTGATGGACTTTACGTTCTGACGTAATGTGGGTGTGACATAAAATCTATCCAATCGGGATGCACAATTGTCACGTATATACGTGAAACCCCTCTGCCCAAAACATTTGTCACTCCAGGCATCTGTGAAGTTAAAGCCAGTTACTAATTTTTGCAATGAATTCGACGTGTTAAATCCAGGTCTTTGATCCTGCGGATACAATACACAATTGAAATCTCCCCCACATATTATGTGTTCTCTCCTACCCTGCATTTCAACCGCAACTTCCTGCGCAAAAAACTCATCCCTTTGTTTCGTACACTGTGACCCGGATGGAGCATATATGTTATATATGTTATATATCCATACATTTGCAACTTTTGCTGATATGATTCTATTATTAGGATGACATACCACATTTGTGAGGGGAACCGTATTACGTGTTAACAAAGCTGTTCCTGTCGATTGGAAATTTGCATTATTATGAACTCTTATTGTTGGGGAAAAATTGAAATTCATTTGTCCACATTCTTGGAGAAATACAATATCTAATGATGCTTGTATAATAAAGTCCTCTAACGCCGCCTGTTTTGTAAGGGATTTCATTTTGTTTATATTTATCGTAGCAAAACGTAGCAAAACGTATCATAAATACTATGAACAAAATTTTTGGGATTGGGTATTCCCAATACTTATACTCCCACCTTTGCCCCATCTAAGAGTAATAGTTCTTACACTATTTTTATATACCCCTAATGTTATACACCAAAATTTAACAAACACACTAACAATATTATTTTAGTAGGGGGGAGGAAATACCCCTTCCCTTTGTATAGCTTAATCCATAAATAACTACCACCATACAATACAATATCATTAACTTTCTGACAGTCCATATAAAAATATTCATTCCAAATAATACTATTTTCTAATCTTAAAGTGATTACCTGTATCCAGTATTCACAAACTTTCATGGCCTATCGGACTTGGATCAATAACCATGTCTTGGACATTTGTTTTTACATGTCGCAATGATCGTCTTTTCGTCCGATTGCTGCCTGACGCTTTCCTTATACTCTTTGGTCGTTTTTGTGAGCCGGAAACCGAACGACCCGTACTACTTTGGACACTTCCACTTTCACTATCCGTTTCCGAATCTTTTTCCTGTTCAGCTTCTTGTCTGAAGTCCTTTTGCTTGGTCTGATTCTGCTTCCTCTCCTTCTTGCTCTGTAGCACTTCATCACTCGATTCCTCTTGCACTTTAGTTATGTCTTCTTGTCGTCTTAGTGGTCCACCCTTCTTCTGCTCCATAGTATCCAGGGACATTTCTTTACTTTGTCGCGTAAGTTGAACATTTAACACAGGTTCGTTTGGTGGCTCTTGCATATTTTCTTCAGTTCCTTCCTTGGTCAAAGTTTGTTGATCATTCTTGTGAATATTTTTCTCTTCCTGTATATGTATTCCCTGTTGAAGCCCTTCTATCACCGTCAGTTGTGCTGATTCTTGACTCACATTTATATCTTCGTATGTAGATGTAGACGGTGCAATTGCTTCGCTATAGGACCGAACTGCACGACCCATGACTTTGAACACTGTTGGTTTCCGTAAGTTACAATTAAACCGCATGTGATCACTACTACCACACCATTCACAAGTCGGGATTTGACCATTATGTACTACATGTGCCGTATATTGGCCTATTTTCACAAAGGAGGGAATTGGCTTCTTAATTGCCATCAAAACCTGACGCACCCCATTATACACTTTGTACCTAAATTTGTCACTCCAAGTTTCTGCTTTCAATTCATCGATTGTCCCATATTCACTCAGTGTTTCACGAATTTGTCGTTCTGGCACTTCCAAAGGAAGATTAAACACTCGAACCGGCTTCAAAATTCGATTCGCATCACTCAGTTTCACTTGTGTCACAGCTCCACTACTATAATAAAAATTCACTTCACCAGTATTTTCTTCTAATATTTTTCTCATTTTTCCCGGACGCACTAATTTCAAAAATACACATTTAATCGTCGTGGGAATTTGTATGGTTGCAATTTCATCCACACTCAGTTTGAATTTATCATGAATAAAGGACTAGCTTTCAAAGTTCCCGTTTCAAAACTGATTTGTATCGTATTTTCGCGATCCATTCTATATTTTACTTTTGTCCAATTCTTCGCTAGCACAGTTCAACAGCACACCCTCTCCCAGGCGTACGTACCGATATCGCGCTGAACTTTCACTTTTCCTCAAAGCACAGAGCTCGTACGGCACGACCTACCTGTTCCGCGCTAGGCGCGAAACTGACCTTTCGTCCAGGTAGGTCATGTTATGATTAGCTACCAGTTTGAAGAAACCAATTCACACCTAATGTCATGTCTATAATTTCCTCATGGTCATTTTCATGAGGAAAGGAATTCAGAAAAAATCGAGAAACGATGAAAGGGAAAGATAATGAACATGGCTATTGGTGTTTTGTCATATTTTGTAAATTGTGTAAAAATTCCGTGTTTTGAACAAGCAATTGTTTAGTTACGAAGTCTCTTGTTATTTGTTTAAGGTAGGAACAGGAGAGCGAAAAGGAGTAATTTGAGCCAGAAACCGGTTGCTTAGAAACTTCATCTTTTTTCCAAAGACTGTATGAAAAGAGAGAGGAAAGGGATATTCAACGTATGAAATATAAAATATGTGTGGAAATAAAACAATGGAAACCCAGCAAGATGATACTAACGAACTTCAAACTATGAAAACATATTTTCGTGCTGGAAAACTGCAAGTCGTTCTCGAAATATGAAGTTGATTTTTTTCTGTATTAGAAAGTGGAGATATGGGACGATACGATCCCTCAGCAAGAAAAATTTAAGTAAGCCGACTCCTTTCCTCGAACGTTTTCAATGGTCATAATAAGTAACTAGGGCCCGGAAGTTGAGGAAAAATCAACTTTTATTCTGACCCTGAAAGACAATGCCAAACCTGATATCATGTCCGTTTCTCTGCAGTTAGAACCTAAAAACACTTTCTATTTTACATTTTTTTTTTTCATTTTTCAGCCTTTTTTGGCTTTTAGTTTATTTGTCAGTATTCTTAACAGTGTTTGTTGCATTTTTTACTTATTTTTGATGTTTACTTTTCTCCTCCCCTGTTGTTTCGTGTATTTTAAATGTAATTACTTGTAAAACTTACATATTCAGATTTCTTGACATGGTCCTTTTAGCAAATTCACTATGAATCGAAAATACGGTCAATGGAAAAGCATAATATCATTCTTAACTGAAATGTTTGGCAATGAATTAAAATACTTTGTGTGAAGACTACTTTGAGGTTCTTTTTCTGGACACTATTATCGCTTTAATCTGTGGTTTTAAAGTAGTATTAGTCACAATTTTAAATGAAATTATACTCTGGTGTACGCGAAGCAGAACTGTATTTTCGGATGCTGTCAGACTACAGTATCGTAGAAGGCCCACTCTAAAAGGAGATGTATTGGTTGATTTGGCGTTTTAAGTCAACTTTATGCACAGTAAAGCTAATCGGGACTGGACCTACAGTTTAAAGTGGGATCCGAACCACTGTGCAATGAGCCTCCACCTGATATTAAAACTGGGACCTTGATTACAACATGCTGTTTAAGAACATGTATTTATGATATATTAATTATTAATGTGTGTTAACATAGCTTTTGACAGCTAATTAAAAGAAAGGTCTTGCCAAAAATCCTGCCAATCACTGAAAAATCAAGAAGATGAGTAGAAATATTTCCGAGGTATGCATCGCATAAATATTTACAGTAATTTAATGTAATCTTATATTACATTATTACAACACTTCGTAGTACGTAAATAACAATAAAAAAAAAGAATAAGGAGTGGGTAAGATTTGAACCTGCGATGTTTCGTTCTTGACGAAAAAGCAAAACGAAACGACTGCTTAACAAACTGCTCCAGGGGATTGCTAACGTGAAAGCTTGTAAAACAAGTTGATCTAAGTTGAAAGAACATTTTTCCGGAGTTCCGAACCATGTTTCGCTACAGATCAGGGAAAAGACGCAGTTTGTAAAATCATCGGTTATTGTTCAATTTATCTTTACTGTAATTTTGCCTAAAATCGAGAGAAATTTGCTTCATTGCATTGATATGTGATTTCAATTCTCTCCAGGTGGTGAAGAACGAGTTCAGTGTTTCCAACTGCACATAAATTCCTCTATTTTCTATTTCAGAACGAATAGTCTTAAAAAGAAATCAACATTTCTATTTCCATTATATTACTGGTTTAGGGTTTCTAACTTCATGGAATGTGAAAGAATGAAAGAAATTCACAAGAGCGTTCTCGATTAGAAAGAAAAACTCTTGCTAAGTTGGATACTATTTGTGGACCCTGAAGCGCTATGTTGCCAAATTTACGAATTCAGGACTTCGAAATTTTTCAGGGCGGTCAATTAAGATGTTGCGAAGACTACGTTTTGTCACATCGCAAATATTTTAAGACTCATTAGAAGACCCTTCGCAGGTAGCCGCCCAGGGTAGGTACGTTTTGTCACTGGTATATTTTTTCGAAGGTACGTTTTGTGGCGTATTCGCCGAAGTCCTGCGTACGCCAGTAACTTACAGTAAACGTATCTGTGAAAGAAAAAACTTTAGGATTAAAAGAAAGTCTCCGAATACAACAGTCAACAGAGTAATTCATAAACATATTATTATTATAATACCTTTTTAAGGTAGAGTCATGAGCATTTCTGGATTGTAACAATGCCATTAACTTTCAATTGAATCATTACAACCCAGAAGTGTACATGACAGGCTCGTAGCGAGAATTTTATGTCGGGGGGCTCAACCTTTATCAGCAGGCGCCATAGAAAAGCTAAAAATAGGGAGTAGAGACAGTGAAGATTAATTTCTCAGGCTATTGCAACTTGTTATACTACAAGATGTTAAATCTTGCTAAGGAAGTAAAATTAATTATCATTAAACACTATTTAAATTATATATTTGTAGAATTTCGGGGAGGTTTCAGCCCCCAGAGCCTTCCCACTGGCTACGTGCCTGGTTCATGACTGTACTCGGGCCGGATTTTTACTTACATATGAGCACACATGGTTGCACAGCATGAACCACAACTTACCTGGAAGATGCGTATAAAAAACAAGCGGACAAGAATAACATAATGGAAGTATATTTCTACATTTAATTGTAACTAAGATGTTATGCTAGAAGTACAATTATAACATGGTTTAGTCACTCATACAGAAGTATAAAACTAATATAGTCTTGTTTTTCTCATTTTCTAAAAAAAGAAAATCAGAAATAACGAAATAACATTTCTTATTAACATTTGCCATCCTTGCTAACTTTACAGTTTTGTTACGTCAGTGCAATTCATATTTAACCTTTGGATTTGTTGTTGTCGTCAACGGTGACTTCCATAGTCTGACACCCTGCTTCCTTTCCATTGAGCTCAAAATACACAGTGACAGTCCAATCCCCTTTCATAGCCTGATATTTGACGGCATCCTCTCCTTCCTTGACCATTTGGTATTCGGCTGCGATAGCTGCGTATGTGCCCTGAAAGCCATTATTGTAATTAATAGACCACGGATTTTTATGTAATATCAAAGTCCAAAATAAGTACATAAATATGTACCTAAATATGTACTATCAAAAGGATATGTAGCTAAATATGTACTATCAAAGAATATGTAATATTAATAATAATCGAGTATCCAAGCAATTTCAAGAATTGTGCTACGATATTTATTTTATGTGAACATATTCAACATAATTTTAAGTACATAAGATGTTCAAATTAAAATTTTATCAAATTTATAAACTCAAAAAAGCACAGTAACATGTACATATGTCTCAAGTCATAATTGATATGTTTGATATTTTAACAATAGATGTCAGGGGAATTCAGTTTTGTTTTATGATTACTCTCGAACACAGAGAGAGAGAGAGACGCTCGGTCAGTTCGCGAGACAATATGGTCGAGTGTGTGCGGTGATTTCATTCCGTCCATCTCGTTGCATTACAGCAAGTTTGTACATACATGTAATCTTTTGTATTAGTCAATATATCTTCGTTATTATCAGTGAGTGTCATTTGCAATCATCCGAGTCGAATCACCTTATGGAATTCAATATGGTCCTCCACTCCAGAGGTATGGGTTTGTGATAGCGACACGCAGTAAGTACTATCATTTTCTTTGGCGTGCATCGTACAAATTAGACAGACCCATCTCGGCCCAACAGGCAAGCAAATTTTGGTTCATCAGTGGCCACACACAAAACAATCATTTTGGTCCAGTGACCGGACTCATTCAACATATTTAAGATACAATTTTGCCAACTATTCATTACTTTTCACATCACAAATTATTGTAGAATATGTAAATGTAGGGACAGATTCAAGAAGATTTAATGCATACAGGACAAAGATCCCGCATCTTTCGATAAATAACAATTCCCGTAATTGTTTTGGTCTTCAGCCTGTCTATCCACTTAGCAATAAATATTAGGTGACCGTAAGCACTATGCATCTCATTGATTAGAAAATATGACATCACGTGAGGTATAAATTTTCTTCATCATGTGTCAGAGATAGAAAATATAGGGATAAAGGATCTAGATAGGAAAAAGATACCGAAATATATTGATTTATGTAAAGTAAATTAGCAAATAAGCAAAATATGTAATATCATGACAAATACGCAAAAATATGTAACATAAATATTATGCAAAATCATGTCAGTTATATATTTCGTTGACATTTTCCTCTTGTACGTATGTATCTAGAAAGGAATATAATATGTAATTACATTCAAATCCGGGCTCTAGTAATTAATAACATTTTAGTGTAAATTAATCTTTCGGCTCTTTCCAATTAAACAGTTTGCAACGAATTCAGTTATTTAAAAGTATGTTTTTATGTTTCTCATGTGCCGTGTTTTCCCTCATACATATTATTATAAAATTGTCCATTTTGGTAAAAAAATAACAATAGTAATTTGAGTTATAGTAAATTACTAATAAACCATCCTTCCTCACACATTTGGTAAACACCTGTAGTCAATACCAAACTACTGTAAAAAAAAACAGCCTATCAGATCCATTTAACATGAAAAAAGTAAAATTTTGTCGATCAGTAAAAATAAATAGCATCCGAGAAAGTACTTCTAAACAGGACAACACGGTAGAAGCCGAAGGTATGACTACACTTGTTATTCTTGTTTTATACAGGGTGTCCCACATAAAGCCGGTACGCCTGAAATGAACCATACATATTATGGGTGTCTGTTTTATGTTGGACATCCTGCATGTAGTGTGCAACACGAACACAGACTCGTCTTCGTTGTGAACCTTTTCGTTGCATAGTTTTGATATTTATTAATTGACAAAACTAAAATTGTTTACACTATCACTGCAGGAGGATATCTTACCGCTTTGATTGGGCACGTGTGATCTTCAACAGCTTTTTTGATTATAACAGAGTATGGCTCGTTAGTTTTAAAAAATCGGGAACATAATTCATCTTCAGTCCACTCTGGAAATTCTTCACACGCGCTTGATAGCCCTTTCTGACACTGACGTGCGATTACTTTTGCCTGTAAGAAAGAATATGCTCAACAGTATTTACTTCATTGATACGTATTCATCATAATTTTCGGGGCTTGTTTTCAGTGGAATCTTATCCACACTATATAGCTAAACCAATCATCAATTTCATATCTTTTCTTCGGAGACCCTCTCTTCAAGGGCTGACGATTCCCCTCCCAGTCCGTGCTATTCCTACCTTAAGCATAACTTCCTTATTCCATACATATCCTCTATTCATAACCAATCCTATAACCCACGCTAATAATCTGTAAACCAATCATTGATCTGTTCAACCTAATGAATTGGTCAGCATATAATATACTAACATAAGTCACCCTTTATCTCCAACTTTTGAATAAACCTCGATATCAATATTTTAACATTACTTACGCATTTATCTCTAACAATTTACAATATGAAAACCTTGATTATTTTGGAAACTTTGGATTCCAGAACTACAAAGATACAGTGGGATCCACTAGTAATTCTCGGGAAATTGTCCATGACTATTTTCAATAATTTTTCTCTTCCATCCTGTGTGTTTTTAAAGCGATGGATTTTTATGTATGCTGGTGCAGAAGTTGCCAACAGCTTGTTTTGAGTTTTCTTTTAATTCTTGAAGCTCTTATTGGATCAAATAAAGTGCACGAACATGGTGATGGACAATTTGCACTGTAATACTCATGGATCATACTGTACCTATAGCTATAAATCAAAATAAGTGTAATCTTAAATACCAGTGTAAACGTTTTTTTTATTTTAGTGTAAATTGTAAAACAAAAATAAATATATTAGTACATAATAAACGGGGGAACCGAAATTCTGAGGAAATGACATCCTGGATTATTGTTTAAAGGCACCAGGACATAAGCGAATACCCTTAAATGTATGGAGACGGTCTACTCAGGAGGTTCCCCCTTTGTTTATTTATTTGTTTTTTCCGGGCTTGTATGTGTGTGGTTGACTTTTGTCTGTCCTCAACTCCGTCATGTACGACAGCTATTATAACGCCACCC
Organism: Lepisma saccharinum; assembly: GCF_977018435.1. Lineage (NCBI taxonomy): Eukaryota > Metazoa > Arthropoda > Insecta > Zygentoma > Lepismatidae > Lepisma > Lepisma saccharinum. Next base: position 197,863,747 of record NC_139229.1, on the reverse strand, counting down.
GTGTAGGTGGAATACTTGAGACTGAATTATATAAAATCTCAAGTAATCCTCGATACCACAGAAGATATAATCTAAATGAGCAAATATTTTAGAAGTATTCATATTTTAAATACAAAAAAAATGTATTTGCTCTAATTAAAATAACAGAAGCTGCAGCACTCTGTCCTCAAATGAATAGAGTATGTTGTTCGAAAATAAATTTCATGTTATATAGGATAAGAAAATAAATATTCTTCATATAATGTAACAGGTCTAAATATATTATATCAATGTTATATTCTACATTCACTAACTTAAAAATTAACCATCCTTCAATATATTGATAAATAATAACATATGAACTACGTTTTACGTAATATGCACTATGCACTATTTACTTTCTGTTTGAAGAATAAAAAAATCATTTTATCACCTTCCAAAACCGTGCATTCATCTTCTACTGGACAAAGTTTCAATTGGGAAAAATGAAGGGTTTAGAGGAATACTTTAGAACATTATTTCCTCAAATACTACTTTTATGGCCCAATATCACTTCAAGATTTGTTTAAGTTATTCCCGCAACATTTTTTACTTACAAAGCACGTAAAACTATACTTATCTCAATGTCCAAAACCAAATAAAATTTCTGCCGGATTCACGTTTTATTCACCAAATCATACAAAATTTACCACTTTCCCGACTTACTTTCGCGTGTATTGCCAATCAATTTCATTTTAGAAATCATAATTCTTACGTGACTTAATAAATGGCAAATTTATCTTGTTTAAAACAAGTAAAAAGACTCATTTCAGTCTCATAACAAAATTAGCGACTTATCCATGACAAGTCCATATTTTCTACTCTCCAGTGTGTTCAAACATATCATTTTTTCCACCATATGCACTGACTATAACTTCCAAACATTTTATAAGTGCGAAATAGAATTTTATACAATCTTATTCCATGAATATTGCTATGATGTATTGTTTGCACAATAAATCAGTTTTCTTACTACTTAATTACCAGCTTTTACTTATTTATTATTATTATATGTTTGATATAAGTTTTTTATCCTCAGTGGGAAAAAAAGTTTTTTTCCGTGAGACCTAGATTTCTTCCCTTAATAAAAGTTGGCAATAATTATAAACTTTTACATAATCTGGATTCTTTGACCAAATCTTCGAATTTAATAAAATAACAATTTTATACTATGATAATTTTGCTTCAATATGATCTCAAATTGTGTAGAACATGTGCGCATACAAATATTATCTCGAAGAACTTAGTGAATCGAAACTTTTGGATGTTTTTACACTCATTGTTTTCCTACCGTAAGTGCATCGGTGATCTACCATAACGAAAATTAACTCACAATATTTTTATTTTTACTTGAACTTCAAAAACGTACACATATCTTTAGGAAGTTAGAATGTGTCAAACAATTAAAATTTATCAAAATTTAGATTTCACGTTCACTAAATAATAGATATTCACAAAATATGAGTTTTTATGTACCATTATCCTTTGATAATGGTACATAGTCTGGTACCGTTATACTATCAATGTGTAGGGCGTTTGATTCTCCGAGCAACCGTCGCGAGTTGCGAGCCTTTCCAGAAACGGCAGGCTCTCAGTTGCGGAGAGAATCAAACTCTCTCTTACATCAATAATTGTCATGAATGACAGAATTAGCGACAGATGAAAGTAAATTCAAATCTCCAAAATCCTGTTGATGCTCTGCAAATCTGCACGAAACAGAGTATCTTTTCTGAAATTCTACCTAGTCATTTCGTGCATGACTTACAACTGTTCTGACTAGATACTATTTCTAATTACGTGACTACTGATTTGTTTCGTTGGTGACCCACAGAATTAGTTTGCACTTTTAGAAATGGGAAGTTGAAGAATGCTGTCTTTAGGCATGCATAATTCTCACAAGGGGAATTATCGCAGACTAGTCGAGTGTGACATGGTCGTGCCAGAGTGAACCATATGATATTATTAATAGTCATAAGAATATATTTATCTCAATACAAATTGAGAATGAGCAACATGAGACTATATATTGGTATACGCATGGTAGCTCCCAGGGCACGGGAAAAGATTAAGATTTGCAGTAAATAGAAACAAGAACACAGAACTTACGTTTTAACATATGAATTCAGAATCTATTTATATTGATTATGCAATTTAAAAAGAACCAAAGTTGTACATCATAACGAAACTCACAAAAAGAAACCGCAGTAACAGCACAATCTCTCTCTCATGCACTTCCATTAATCTCGTAACTTCCATCCAAGATTCATATCTATCAGGCGGGATGGTGTACTTCAACAGTCTGATCATACGTCCGGGAAGGACATGTCGATCGCTCCCTCCATTGAGAAACAAAATCGACGACGACTCGTGGAAGCACTCACAGTCTAGGAGATTTTGGATTCAACCTTCTAATAGTATTTTCCTCATGTATGGAGAACAATTAAAAATCTTCAGATTGCCGAAATTCACCTTACGAGTTTTTGTGTCCAATAACACTGCCGTGTTGAATTTCACTTGGGTAGCTATGAACGGTCCTGTCCACAAATAAAACAACTTGGAAATGGTTCGGTTAACAGCTGAACTTGGACGATGACTTCTTAGCAGCACCAGGTCATCCTCCTTCAACTGCAAAGCATTGCACTTCTGCTTCAGTTTCCGCCTCTGCACAGCATATCGTTCCCTTAACTGCACTTGAACAACCTTACTCTGCCAGTCTTTCTCACCGTCTTCTGACACAGGCCATGGAAAATCTCTTAGCACTTGTGGTGGAACTGAATGGCGGAAAAACAATTCAATTGGTGAATATCCTGTAACTTCAGAAAGAGAATTATTAATTAACCAGGCAACTTCATAAAGATGCTTGGATCAAATCTGGTGATCGTGCTGGCAATAAACCCTAAGTAAACGAGTTATCTCTTGGTTTGCTCTCTCTACTAAGTTTCCTTGAGGGTGGTAGGGCGTCGTACACACATGTTTCATTCCCATGGATTCGATGAAACTCTGCCATGACCGGGAAGTGAACTGGGATCCTCTATCCGACAAAATTAGTTTAACAGCTGGATAATGGGCGAAATATCTCTCCTTCATTAAGCGAATTATCTCAACGGTACTAGCCTTCCGCACAGGATAAACTGTGACGAACCTGGAGAAAACATCTATAAGGCTGAGAATATAATAGTACCCTGAAGAAGGCGGTAACTTCCCAATGAGGTCAATGGAAAGCATCTCATGAGGTTCCTTTCCACTAATGTGCAGCTTTTCCTTCATGATACCCGCTGCGACGCCAAGGGTCCCGGGTTCGAATCCCGGTCGGGTATGGTTGTTTGTGAATGTCCATTTTCATCCATTTCATCATTTCATCACTCATCCCCATCTTCGCAAATTAGCCAAGAGGCACAAAACGCGAAGTAAAATAAACTAAATCAATCAATCCTTCATGATACCTAACTTGTCAGGCTTCACTTTTGCACAAATCAGGCAATCACGGATATAGTTAGAAATATCAGGTTTCATTTTTTCCAATAATATCGGGATTGCAATTGCCTATAACACTTTCCCACATCAAAATGACCGCCGTCATCATGAATTTTTTTCAGCAGCTCGGGACGTCTGGAATTCGGAACACACAACTTGTACTGTGGAGCCTCCCCACTGTAACTTCTGAACAGCAATCCATGATGAAGTTTAAAGGACTTCCGTAACCTGGTCATGCCTGCATCTTCGTTTTCAGTAGGCTGCTGAAGTTTAGCAATCATTTCTCTGCAAAAATAATCTTTAGCATGGGCTTCTTTCCAATCACTCACTTCTTCATCTTCATCTTCTTCCCAGAGAAAATTTATGTGGTAATGCAGACAATCAGACTTCAGCTTGCTCTCAGTATCTGCCTTCACAGGATATCTAGATAACGTATCAGGAATAATGTTTTCCTTTCCACTAACATACACTATTTCGAACTGATATGATTGAATTTTCAAAGACCAACGGGTCAATCGACTATTCCAATTTTTACTATTTTGCAGCCACTGTAGTCCTTTATGATCAGTATAAATTTTAAATTTTCGCCCCTTAAGATAGACTGCAAAGCGTTCTATTCCAAATAATATAGCAAGGCACTCAAGTTCATGAACAGAAAAATGAAGTTCATTGTTACGTAACTTTCGGCTAGCATATTGGATAACCAAAATATCATGTTCATCTGTCTGGAACAAAACGCAACCAAGCCCTTTTCCACATGCATCTGACTATAGACAAAATTCTTTAGTAAAATCTGGTTGCGATAGCGCAGGTGCACTAACCAAATCAAGTTTCGTCAATTCAAAATCTTCATTTTCTACTTCTGTCCATTGAAACTTCACATTTTTGGACAAAAGATAAGTAAGTGGTTGCACTTTCACTGCAAAATGTTCAATGTACTTTCTCCTCCAACCGGCAAGTCCCAAAAATTTCCTGACGTCTTTTCTATTTCTATGTCTAGGAAAATTTAAAAATGGCGTCGTTCTTCTTAGGATCAGTTCGGATGGAATCCCCAGAAACAATATGGCCTAAATATAATATTTCTGACTTAACTAAGTCACATTTCTTCAACTTCACAGTCATTCCAACTTCTTCTAGTCTGGTCAAAACATAATTAATGTGCCGGAAATGTTTCTGCAAATCGCAATCGAACAGTAATAAATCGTCGATATACTGGGTCAGAAATGAATCAGTTTCGGGCCCAAATATAGAATTCATAGCCGAAACAAAAACTGAAACTGCGTTAGCTATTCCGAAAGGCATTTTTGTAAACATCCACTGTCTTCCTTTATAAGAAAATGCAGTGTATGACTGCCATTCTTGCTTTACAGGAATCTGCAGATATCCGGATACCAAATGAAAACTAATGAAGTACTTGGCACCTTTAAATTTCTGGAGTGCTTCGTCTATTGGTTCAACAGAACTTCTAGGAACAATAACAAACTTGTTCAACAACCGAAAATCTACACACGGACGTACAGACCCATCCGGTTTGTCCACAACAATGAGCGGGTTCAAGTACGGAGAGTTACAAGGCACAATTATTTCCCAATCTTTCCATTTTTGCAGCTCAGCCTCTAGTTTTGCCCTTTTTCCCAGTGGAATTGGGTACGGTTTTTGACTCACTGGAACGGTACTGGACAAATGAATATCACAAACTAAGTTCTTGGCAGTGTCAGGCCTCTCTGAAAACACCTTACTATGTGCAATAAATATCTCGAACAATTCGGCTCTTTGTTCCTTATCCAATAATTCACTGGAGTCAATCTTCTCCCTTATATCCTCTAGCGGTGTAGCCCATTTATCGTAGCTAGCTTCAATCCTCCGGACGCTCATTTGCTTATCAACGGAATCATCATCATCTAGCTTTTGCTCAATTGGCTCTCCATACACCATTAGATACAACTTTTTATGCTTGAGATTGATCTCTGCTTCATATTTCTGCAGGAACGAATAACGCAATAATAAGTCTGAAGGCAAATCCTTCACAACAAAAATTTCTAAAGGTATGGTGCTCTCAGCAATTTCCAGAGCGATTCTGCGCTTTCCCACAACTCGAGTTCGACTATTTCCAGCGAAATCTATAGGTCGCACCTCTGGAGTAGCTTGTAACATGGGCCCTGGCAAATTTTGCTTTATTTTCTTCCAAATATCTAGGCTCAGAACAGATATTTCAGCTGCAGTGTCCACTATACAAGTTATATCAACATTTGCTACACGTGCCTTGAACTCAGGCGCTCTTCCAAAGTTTTTAGACTGACTAGCCTGACACAATTTGTAAAGAAACTCACTCTCTTCATGATTGATAACAAACACCAGCTTCAGATCATTATTTACAGACTGGGAAATATTTTCTGCAGGCCCCAGTTCTATCCAAGACTGCCCGACATCAGAATGGGACGTTTCTATGCCAGGCGTGGGGTAAAATCCCGCACCTGGTCGAGATTTGATCCATTCTCCGAGCAAAAATTTCAGGTCAGCTCGACGCTCTGTTACTGCTCGTTACTAGGGTACGACTCTGCAGCATCTGTTTGTAAACCACTGCTCGCCACTTGCAATCGTGGAGAGCTACGACCTTCCCTCAAAGGTTCACTGTGCTCCGGTGAAGATAAACGGTTCTCAGTTCGTGGTCTCCCACAAGGTTCGTATCTGGCAGCAGCATACTCACGTCTCTGCCTATTTTGGCTTTGTTGATGATAACGATTGCCGTTTCTATATGGACCTGCAGAGAGATTTTCACAGTAATTATTCTGCCTCTGGACCATACGAACCCTCGGGTTTCTGTTTGTCGAGTTGCCTGGAATATCTCTGTTGTTCTGGTGAGTAGGATTCTCCTTCCTCCACGTAGTTCGCCAAGCATCCTGCTCTTCCGCTTGCTCGTATATCTTCACAAAATCTGCAAGCAAATCAACAGTTACGGGAGCGTGGTCCATACACAATTGCTTCACTCTATAAGGCAATTGGCCGATTATGAGGTTTACCACCTCCTGCTCTGTGTAGTGGCTACTCAGATTTCTGTAAGCAGAGTATACAGACCAAAAATATTCTTCCAAACTATTGTCATTGTTTTTGTTGTACCGTTTGGCCCTAACAGATGCCAACTCCCTTTATTTTGCCTCTGAAGACGCAAAACGCCTCTTAAACGCCCTACGGAAATCTGAATATGTGTGGAAATCATTCTTATGAGAGTAGAACCATTGATAAGCCATGCCCGTTAGCAAACGAGGAATAATCTCCAGCTTGTATATATGCGGGATCTGAAGAATCTCAAGGTTGGTATCTAATTCTTTCAGATAAATCTCAGCCGAAGTGGCTATAATACTTCCGTCGAATTTCCGCATGGAATTCAGGTCAGCCATCTGGGGAGTCATCCCACCACGCGTAGCATTGGTTCGAGATTTTCTTTCTTTTCTCTTTTCCGAGAAAGTCGACTCGCTGCCTGAAGAACTGGAAACGATCTCTCTGTGGCGTCTTTTCTTTACATGTGTACGGTTTTGTTGCCCCGAAGAGACCTCAGAACGACTAGGAGACAGTAACCTTCGAAATGGTGCGCCCAGCTGGTCCACCCGCGGTAAGTCTGATTCACCGGAGAGTGGCAACTTGCTTAAAGTGGTTGAAATTTGGGCCACTTCGTCACAAAGATTACGCATGTCCGAAGAAAGCTTCCCTTGTTTGGATTCCATATCATTTTTCCACTCTTCAGGATCCTCCGTGCTGCTTTTAAGGGTTTCTGCCACCGTCTCTACAACTCGCAAATTCAAGTTTTCTCTCAGCTGATATGCCATACTGGTCACCTGGTTGTCCAACTCTCTGGACATTTCCTCCCTGAAACCGCTCTGCGTTTGAATGATTTCCTTTCGGAAGTCCTCCTTGGTCTGCTCAGCTTCTTTCCTCAACACGACAACTGTTTCGTGGAGTTTAGATTCCAGCTGCTGAGAATTTGACTGCCATGCTTGACGTAAGCTCATCATCTCAATTTCAAGGCTTTCGTTCAATTTCTGCTGTCCCTCAGACATTTGCAGAGTCATTTGTTCGATCCTCCGTCCCATATCTGAATTGGACGCAGCAAGTTGTGAACAACTATGGGACAGTTTCTCCTCCATCCTTGCATCTAGCCGGCACTCAAGAGTTCTACTACTTTCTTCCAATTTTAGTTGTAAACTGTGCTCCAAGATATTAATATTTTCCTGGAGTTTATCCTCTAACCTCCTAGAGTTCTCATGTAACGTATCCTCCAAGCTATCAGAATGTTCCCGCATTCTAGATTCTAGGTTATTAGCATTTTCCGTAATCCTTTCTTGGATTCTAAGTTCTAGGTTATTAGCATTTTCAGTAATCTTTTCTTGGATTCTAAGTTCTAGATTACTAGAATTTTCAGTTATCCTTTCCTGGATTCTAAGTTCTAGATTACTAGTATTTTCAGTAATCCTTTCCTGGATTCTAAGTTCTAGATTACTAGTATTTTCAGTAATCCTTTCCTGGATTCTAAGTTCTAGATTACTAGAATTTTCCTGGATTTTGAGTTCTAGATTACTAGAATTTTCTGCCATTTTAGCTTCCAGACTGCTAGCATTTTCTGTCATTTTTTTCTGGATTCTAGTTTCCCGGTTGCTGGAATTTGCCTCCAGCATTCGCTTCAACGACGCGAGCAAATCAGCAGTAACAGGAACAACAGGAGCTGAAAGTTTTTCTTTGCATGCGAGACATGTTAATTCACCAGGAGAATTGCTTTCCTTTGGTGACTTTAGCTTTGCACAATTCAAATGAAAAATATTGTGGCACTCAGTGCAAACAAACGTATCATCAAGCCTTGATGTAGTCTCACAGCAAAACACATGAACTTCATCAACACATGAAGCTTTGCTTCCACTTCTTAATATTTTCTTTTCCATTGTTGCGCATTAAAAGTTCTGAGTCAACTGCAAATCTAAAACACGTTACCAAAGATTAACGTAGCTAAAGCACAATGTGTTCGTGGAACCACGTTCTGTGCGCCAAATTATTGACACGGTCGTGCCAGAGTGAACCATATGATATTATTAATAGTCATAAGAATATATTTATCTCAATACAAATTGAGAATGAACAACATGAGACTATATATTGGTATACGCGTGATACCTCCCAGGGCACGGGAAAACATTAAGATTTGCAGTAAATAGACACAAAAACACAGAACTTACGTTTTAACATATGAATTCAGAATCTATTTATATTGATTATGCAATTTAAAAAGAACCAAAGTTGTACATCATAACGAAACTCACAAAAAGAAATCGCAGTAACAGCACAATCTCTCTCTCATGCACTTCCATTAATCTCGTAACTTCCATCCAAGATTCATATCTATCAGGCGGGATGGTGTACTTCAACAGTCTGATCATACGTCCGGGAAGGACATGTCAATTGCATTCCACATAATAATAATAATAGTATATTTTAAGTGCCGACCATGGTGTAAAACCTAATACGGTACTAAGTCAGGTAAAAAAAGAAGCACAAATCACACGGATTAAATTTGTAAGATGTAAATATAATGAGAGCAACATTTTACATTTCAAGTTATAAGTAGTTTTCAAACAGCTTTTCTACTATATCTCTAATAATAATAATTGTGAATTGTTACTTCATTGCGTAAAATATAAATATACCAGCGTGGGATCATATAACTAGGTTATTTCTACACAGTAAAACGTTTGTATTGAATAACCAAAAAATGGTTTCTCGTTACCAAATATTTATTGAAATAGGTGATAAATAAATGGTTGTTTACCAGAATCAAATTCTTTTGGAAGCGTGCACGTTTTTGCTTAGAGGTACCATTTATAAAAATATTTAATTAAAAGTGACAAATTTAGTACAGGTTGAATTGTTTTGTCAATGCAAACACATCCGTTTCTTTTATGTGGAGCCAAAATCACTAAGCAATTCTACAACGGGCGCCAATATCAAAGCAAATGGACAGATGCAAGGTTTACGGGTTAATACGTAGAATGGTTGCTAGTTCCAGCTTATGAACATTGGGCATTCCTTCTAATGGGTAGGGGAGGCCGGGGTGAGTTGTCAGAAGTATTCATTTTTATTCACAGCATACGAGAGTTGGCAATATTGCAGAATACTGTGAATATGCGTCATCTCTAGGACCAATTTACAACTAAAAAGTTTGAAATCTCGTACAAGGTGGCGCAAAAAGAATGCATGGTTTTGGAATAAGTGTAACGTCGTTGATTTTCTAGATAGAAACGTTTTATTAACACCAAAATCATCGGTAAGAAATGCAGTTTGGATAGGTATACAGTGATGATTTAAGTATGGAAGATGATGTCGGGAAAGTGATGTCATTGTTGCTATGCAACACACCTGGAGCCTCTCCTCAAAGTTCTGCATTGCCCTTGCCAAAGTCTTTCATGTCATCTTTCCGACACCAACTTCCATACTTAAATTATCACTGTATACCCATCCAAACTCCATTTCTTACCGATGGTTTTGGTGTTAATGAAACGTTTGTATTTTGAAAATCAACGCCACTACACTTATTGCAAAAAAAACATGTGCAACGTTCGTACCGGAGCACTGCACACTAAACCATGAAGCGGCGCAAAAGTGTACCCATATATGCTAGCTTGTAGCCAGCCGAAGACATGAACTCAAAGTATCTCAGGGCTTGCGGGGTTTAGTATGGAAAGGTCAAAAGTCAACTAGTAAAAGTTTATTTATATTTTACACGCATGTAAATTATCAGTTTAGCACATACGCCCTTATTTCCTCACAGTGAGGTACCTGGGGAGTGTTAGTGACCTTATCTAATTTAGGGGGAACCAACTAGTGCAGGAAACCAATAGCAACCTTGGTAGTCGCCACGTGCCACGCCGTCTGGGGACCACATGAGAAAGCGTCCAATCATTTGCGAGGGACGGACCGAGGCCCGCGGGTTCACAAGGGTGTTGGTATGAAAGGACGCCGCAAAGTCAATGGGCGCCTCCAGGATCGCTCAACATGGTAGCAAATGTTGACCTGCTACGTCACACAGTTTTATGGCGCAGAGTTGAGAAGTAGCGACGTTCCAGCCGAAAACAATTGAAAATCGCATTGCGTTGCCTTGTGGCGTCTGCAGCGAAAATGGCAGGGCGTGTTGGGCTGTTGAATACGGTGCCACTATTCATGGATTATGAATCGATGTGATGACATATATATGGATGCTATTTCAAATTAAAGTATGTGGTTAATCTCGAAGTAAAACATGAGTAGATCTAGATCTGTGTCTACTGTCTATAGAGATACAATTGGGGGGAAATGTTATATTCCTAATTTGAGAGCTTTGGTTACAACAATTCTCTGTGGTTACAATTTTATTTCTCCAAAATAATACGTAATAACCATGGAGGAGTGACATTGAGTGTAGAAAGGTTGTCGCCAGTTTTATTTAAGGATATATGTGTTTAAATTAAAGATTATTTTCGTATAGGAGTGCAAGTTTGACACAACACTCTACTTCTTGTGTGTTTGTTTGTTTGGTGTTTTAAGTCCACTTTATGCACAGTAGGCTAATTTGGACTGGGCCTACAGTTTAAAGTGGAATCCGAACCACCATGTGCCTACACCGGGTATCGAACCCGAAACGCTTTTTGTGTGTGTGTGACCTTATTGGTTGTAAACCTTTGTTAAAATACATATAACATACGCATACGCTACACTATAAGTGAAAGAAAGATTAGTTTCGAGAATGTGCTTTGAAATGGGATCATTATTCCTCAATAGTTTCATGCCATTGTTAATAGGTTGGCACCCGTGGTGGTGTGGTTCCCGGCCTGGGAATGAATGCTTGTGAGTGTCCTTTCATCAATTTCATCATATCATCATTCATTCCCATTTTCGCAAAATTGTCAAAAGTGGCACGAAAATGAAGTAAAATAAAACAAATCAATAAATCAACCATTGTTAATAGGACAATAATAAATACGATTTAAGAACAATAGTTTCATTTGAATTTTGTTTTTTATCGTCGCTTTTCTGCTACTTTTGGCTAATCGTGAAGATGAGGATGATTGATTATATGATGAAATTGATGAAAGGACACCCACAAAGAACGCCCAGGCTGGGATTTCAAACCCGTGACCCTGGCGTTGTAGCCACGGAAGTTGGCTTACGAACAGAAATGTTGAACAGTGAGTATAAGTTGCAAAATGTGTGCAAGATTGTATAACGGTGTTCTCACGTTGTTTTCACGCAATAATGTTTGATATAGTTTAAATTATCAATTGCTGATTGTGCTTTCGTAGCTGCGAAAAGAATGTAAATTAAAGCAATATAAATAAACACGTACGAATTGACGTTTATACATGAATATGCCACATTTTTTAGTTGTCTTTATGATTAACTCTGCATGATCATCGTTTAAGTTATTGTAATACCATCCTCCTTCCAATGGATTTTCAAATATCACACGGTGCATTTCTTGATATCACGCTCCCTTGAAAAGTATGTATTTCACCCAGGAAATGGCCTCGATACTTGATGCCAATTTTTCTTGCAAAAAGAAGGGACATTCACAAATAATATCTCGGAGTGGTTAAACATCGCGCTACGACGCCGGGTCCCGGGTTCGAATCCCGGCCTGGGCAAGCTGTTCCTTGTGACTGTTCCTTCACCATATCATCACTCATCCCCATCTTCGCGATTAGCCAAAAGTTATAAAAATGCACAGTAAAATAAATCAAATCAATCAAATAACATCCATGCCTATACCGGACCTCGAACCCGAAACTTAAGTAGCGAGATAAAAAGTGGTCTCCACCTCAAGCTGAACACATGTTTGCAAGAGCATGCTCATTCGATTTAGCCGAAAAAACAACTTAATGTTGTGAACAGTATTTGGGTTCTTTACTTTTTTAACTGCGTTATTTTGTTGGTATTTTTAAATATACTTCAGTTGAAGCCAGTGCATAATTATCCGTTGACAGATCACTCATTCTCCGAGAATATAGTGGCGAAAAAGTTATTACTATTTAAGGCTATTGGATGCGCGTCCTAAAGGTGCGCTTGGGCTACATAATCGAACTTGCAAATACATTTTACTCCACGCATCTTTTAGTTCCGCCGCGCCATGTTGCAACTAACAGAAGACAGCAGACTTGCAGACGACAGTTGACCGCAGGTAGCGAGAGAATTTTATGTTGAGTGAAGCCGCGGTCGCTCCTTCTCAACAACCAGGTAGCAAGCGCCTCCAGGGTTCTTGCTACTCAACAATGTTGGGTTGCTGAGTGGTCCTGGAGGCGCCCAATGGCTACTGAAAGGGAACGGTCCGGTCCCTTGGTATGTCCAGTCAGTAGCAAGAGACGGGAAGGTACAAAGGGAAGGTCTGCCACGACCTAAGGGTAGCACTCCAAGCTCGTATGGGGCAGACCAGGTAGGTAGGTAATCTGCTTTTCTTATTCTCCTCCTTCCTTCTGGTTGCTTAGCTATTGGATCCCGGTAGGGGAAAAACATCCAGACTAGATTTGGAACCAGGTCTTTCGCAGCCGGCATCTGGCAGTCGATCAGGAGGTGCTCGTTCGGGGGCGAGGATCGTATGCGCAGTTGTCCGTGGACGCATTACGTCATCGTCGAAAAGCTCGGCACGGAAAAGGCTGGTTTCTTATGCAAATATTGAGATATTTGACAACGAATATTTTCTAAAATATAGTAGCAGGGGAAAGGTTACAACTTTTACTGTTAAGATTCATCCTTTCTAATCAATTTATCACAGAGTTGATTCAAATGTGTAAAATGGTTTTCAAGAAATCGTGTTTCGAAGGAACCCCTGTTTTGTTCTCTCCAGGCTTCCAATGTAAGGGAGTTTTAACTTAAGCACGTTGGATTTATTTTTGCTGTATGTTTTGAAATAAGATTATTTTGTTCTTGTCAACTGAAATCATGCCTAAATGCTATGGAAAGCTCTGAAAACTTTTATCAGAAAACTAACGGAAGATATCTAATATATCACAGCTTTCCAGTCGGTAATTGAGTAAGTAAAAGAAAATACAAGATTGATATAAAAAATGCGGGATTGTCCATTTTTGTGAAAATGGCATTGTGCGAGGTCTAAAAGCAGAACGTTTTAATATTGTATGTAAATGTAAGGGTGTAATAAACGTGACTGCTTCCCGTAAAATATCACTGCACTCTCCACGTTTTTCTTCTGTCTTTTCTTTGGCGCCGTCAATAGCTTCAACACGTTGTTTATATATATTGAAGAGACTAAGCTTACGCTGAAGAACAAAAAGAATGCGTGGATCCTGTGGAAACAAATTCCGAACGTTCATACACTGAACACTTTTACTTACTTAAGGAAGTATAGCAAAAACTTAATTCAAAGGGACTATAATAATTATATTCAAAGTGTAACAGAAAGTGCTGCTAAAAACCTAAAACATTCTGGACGCTAATTAACTCACGCCGGCAACATGACCGTATTCCCCCTCAAGTCTCCTGGAACGGTAAGTCTGCTACAAAGGATGAGCGTTCATCGCTTTTTAACTCGTACTTCCATAGTAACTTTACAAAGAACGCTGCTACCATACTACCGGAAGTCAGGTCCATTATTCCTTACACACTCTTTCAAATCTCAACTAACTGCAATGAAGTTTAAGAATTATTAAAATCTGTTTCAAGTTCCAAAGCTACCACTCCTAATGATATTCCTGCGATATTTCTGAAACATTTAGCCCATATTTTATCCAAACCAATAAGCACAATCTTTAATAAATGCTTCTCCGAAGGTGTGTTTCGTTGTACATGAAAGCAAGCAAATATAGTCCCTATCCTCAAACACGGAAACAAAACTCATGTCACTTCCTATCGGCCGATTTCCTTACTTCCTGCACTTGCACTGCTAGCTGTAAAAATCATTTCTAATCGTATCCTTGCACATGTTTCTCCGTTTCTCTCTCCCACTCAACACGGTTTTCTCCCTCATGCTTCCTGTGATACAAACCTTGCTTGCTTGCTTACCAAAGCAGTTAACTGCCTGAATGCCAAGCAAGACATGGATGTCGTATACTTAGACTTTTCCAAAGCCTTTGACTCTATCTCTCACACGCAACTCATCCACAAATTATCGAATAGATTCAATATTCACGGAGCTCTTCTTAAACTACTTTCATCTTACTTGCACAATAGAAAGCAAAAGGTTATCGTATCTGGTTGCTCTTCGTCGTGGCTCCCTGTAGTTTCCGGTGTGCCCCAAGGAAGTTCTCTGGGGCCCCTGTGTTTCTCTTTCTTCATGGATGACATTCACGAATATATTTCTTCCGAATGTTCAGTATTATTGTATGCTGATGACTGCAAATTATTCCGAAACATTACCTCACTTCAGGACACATGCTACATCCAAGACAATCTCAAACACATTGAACGCTGGTGTCAAGACTGGAATCTCAAATTAAATCCGGATAAATCTGTTGTCATGAGGTTTACCCTAAAATCCAATAACACAGTGCCATCCTACAAGTTATGCAACCAGGTTATTCCGTTCGTACGACAGGACAAGGATCTTGGTGTCATTTTTGATAGCAAACTGACTTTCAACCATCACATAGACTACATAACTTCGAAAGCGATGAAAACACTCGGACTAATTTACAGATTTACAGACATAACTCACGTTTCTGCCCTCAAAACCTACTTTACAATGTGTGTTGTTCCTATTCTTGAATATGGCTCCTGTATTTGGTCAATGGCATGTGAAAGCAATTTAAAGAAAACAAACAAAGTAGTAAGTTTCTTCGTCAGAATAGTCAAACACAGATGCCCAGCCCTTGCAAACTTCTCCAAACAAGAAATTCTATCCACTCTACAAATCCATGACCTTTCTCTTCGCCGTCAACTCTCAGATTTAACACTACTTTTCAGAATCACTAATGGACAACTTTTCACCAGCGAACTCTTGCCACTTCTTAATATCAGAATCCCACGTCCCAACAGTAAATGCAACAACTTCTTTTACATTAAATCTTCAAGGCTATCCTTAGAACAAAGATCACTCCTCTACAGGCTACAAACCATTTACAACTCACTAAAAGACGCTCCGGGCTTCCATTTATCAAAGCAGACTTACAGAACGGCGTGCATAAAGCAGCTGAAGTATAAATAATATTATTTTTGATCTAGTTGTTATTATTCTTGTTATATATGTATATGTGTGTGTATGTGTCCATCTTATTATTTTGTTTATTTCTTTTCCGGTTGATATCCTGATGTAAAATGGATTTTTCTGTATACAGGACTTTTCAAATAAATAAATAAATATATATATATATATATATATATATATATATATATATATATATCTGCCACATATTTGTTTTAATTAGTATTCTGCTCGTTCCGCCACCTGAACGCAGCAGCTAGGGCTCAAAGGGCAGTGCTGTTACACCGGAAGAAGGCTCGGAAATGGCAGGCTTCAGAAGTTAACCCATCCAAATTAAATTAAACAGATATGAGCTCTCTCGAAATTTAAATCATAGTTCACAAAAATTTGATTAAAAGTTTTAAAAGTATCTGTTTTCTTTAATAACATATTAATTGGTGCAATCCTCTCCAGCATGTGTAGTTATTGACAGTTACCACACTACAGGGGGGAGGCAGCAACGCCCCCTATTCTCGTTCGACAATTTCTCTCTCTCCCTTATCTGCCCCCAGTAAAATGACAAAAAAAAATGAATGCTCTTTTAGCCAAAATATGCATTTTTGTGTCGTATGTAACGGAATAATCAACATGATTTACCCCTCCATCTTTTCTATTGCGTCGTCACTAGCTGCAACATATTTTGATTTCTATTGTTCCCACATATTTATTTTAATATTAGTATTGTGAATCATATTCGACTGTGTTACCTCACATAGCCACCACCCCCCTTCCCCACACACACACGTACGATTTCAGTTGTAAGTTTTAGACTAAGCTTGTCAAATGTCCACTAATATCTTTGTATTCTTGAACCATTTTAAAAAAATCATTTCGCCCCTTCTTCTGGACTATTTCATAGGAATGTTTTCCCACTTGAAGCCCCTTTGCAGATCGAGATCCGAGGCTATAGCCTTCCCAAGCCACCGTCCCCTCCAAATACTATCCTGGCCTCATGAAAGAAATATATATGTATTTATACGAAATATTAATTTGACTTGCCAGTTTTTTCTTCAAACAGGAATAAGTTTTAAATTTTAATAGCTTATAAATTTACACTAGCAATTTTGAGTAAAGGTTTTGCGTAAACCTAAAAGTACATTTAGAAACTGCAAGGTTAACTCTCGATATTTCAGATATATTAATAATTTTCATCACAACGTCTTGTAATAATTATTTGTTACTTCAATAACCTCCTCGCAAATGTTTCTCGCATATTAAAACATAGATGCCATATGATTGTCATTTTCTGTTTATTTCCTTGTAATGCTGACCTCCATGGCGAAGTGGTTAGCACAACGCTTTACGATGCCAAGGGCCCCCAGGTTCGAATTCCTGCCCAGGGATGGGTCTACTTTCCTTTCATCAATTTCATCATATCATCAAGCATCCTCCTCATCTTTGCGATTAGCCATATGTGACAGATAAGCGAAGTAAAATAAACTAAGTCTATTAATCATATTTTTTTAAACTTTTTAATTCTTCTTTAGCATGCCACGTTTTTTGTTAAAATTATATTACGATTTGTAAAATGACGAAATTCTAAAGTAGAACACGCAACTTTCTTTGTAGAGCATCGGTCAGAAAGTTTCAGGAAGACAAAGAGATTCAACAATGCAAATTATATATTCGTTACGAACCTTAAAGTTCGTGGGATCTTATGAATACCTAAACTGTTAACCAATTAATCAATGGGTGATGTAAATAACTCATCATTCATCCTCTTGATGAGACCACTCGTCATTGGCATGACGAGTTAACGCTTGGCAATGCGAAAGGTACAAAATCACACTAAGGAACTTAACTACAGAAAAGACAATGGTCACTCGTTGGGTTTTATGAACCGTTGAACCTGAATCATGGCTGGGTGTTAGGATAATTACCTGTCTATCTGAAGTCTTTAGCTGAATCAAATAAGCGAAGTCCTCTGTAAGCTTCTCCAATTCGTCGACCAGAGCGTCGTTCCACTTCTGACCTACTGCCTTGCTGACCACCTTCTCTCTCTCAACTCAATCCCAAAAGTCAGTCCCCTCTCAGCTTGTCTCACCTCTATATTACTAGGCCATCGAGCTCTTCCTCTATGCCGAATCGTGTTATTTAATTGCTACCATGCAAAACCGCTGACTCTATAACCAGAAGTATTACCTGTTTCCTGAATGCTCAGGAGGTTTGCATGGCACAACACAATGCATTGTAAACATGCCTCAGAGGTTGAGACAACTGAGAAAAACAAGTGAATGCCCTGGTCAACGTGAAGCGTTCAGAGAGACTTTAATAAAAATAAATATACAATCTTAGGGATTGATACGTATTAAGAAACATTTACTGCGTATAAGGTTAAACAAAAGATAACTGAACGCGTAAGCCTCGCAGGGCATTTAGCATGCATCGAGCGACTTCATTTGGCTTTTGAGGATGAAGCACCATCCAATAGGACTGTGTACAATTTGTTATCCGAATTCCAGCGTGGTCGCACATTTCTCAGTGAGGAATTTCCTGAAGGTTGTACATCCACGTCTGTTCTTGCCAGTAATGTTGATGCTGTACGTGAAATGATTGAGAGAGATCGACATGTAACATACCGTGAGATTCAGGCACCCTTAAACATTGACATGAAAGCAATACATACGATTTTGCATGGTCATCTGAACGTACAGAAACTTTCAAGCCGTTGGATCCCACAAAAACTTGACCGAAGCTCAAAAACAGGCTCGTGTAAATTGGTGTAAAGAAATGCTCAAAAAATCCAACCGAGGCAAGTCAAATTTGGTGTACTACATCGTTACAGGGGACGAAACTTGGATTTATTCATACGAACCCGAAACTAATCAGCAATCCACTGTTTGGGTGTTTCAAATTGAGCCGAAACCAACAAAAGTTAAAAGTTGAGTGCTGGCAAGCAAATGATTGCTTGTTTCTTCGGTTATACCTGACATGCGGCAACAATAGCTTTAGACGATCGAAGAACTGTAAATGCTAAGTGGTATACAACAATTTGTTTGTCAGAAGTCATCAATGAATTGCGTAAAACAAACCCAAATCGTCGCAATATTCTTCACCACTACAACACCAGTTCCTACTCAGCACACCAAGCTGTTGATTTTTTGTCGAGTAAAAATGTTGAATTAATGACTCATTGTGCGTACTCACCTGATTTATCACCTAATGACTTCTTTTTGTTCCCACACATGAAAAATGAGATTTGTGGTGAGCGATTTGTGTCGCCTGAAGCAGCTGTTGACACATTCCGAACAGCGGTTTCTGAGGTATCAGCTTTCAAAATTTGTTTGAGCTTATGCAAAAGTGTATCGATATTAAGGGTGAATACTTTGAAAAAGAATAAAGCCATTCCCAGAATTTCACATGTCTTTTTTCATGTTGATTGCAGAAACTTTTTCAGCAGGCCTCGTAACAACAATTGCAGTCAAAATTATATAAATATAAACCAAAAATGTATGCCTCGCAGGGCATTTCGCAAGCATTAATAATTATACATTAAGGAGTAATGGCGATCACGCAGGATCGTTAAATGTGGTGACCACGCAGGGTCGTTACACATGATTTCTTCTTACGCCACCTTGTATAACATTATTTTTCTCCTACTTGTGAAGTAAATTTTCTCAACTCTATATTTTTTCTTATAAGTGGTACGTTGTGTCGATAATACAGTCTGATACTTTGTTAAACTGTATTGTTTAGCAGCGGTATGACCAGATATTCCAATATGACGATCAGGGTAAGTTGACAATGCGAAGGAAGGGTGAGTTGACAATATTGTAGATCTATTGAGAAAATTGTTTTACAAATATTTATAATTGTTTAGTATAAATTTGCTTTGCATATAGACACATTGTTTGTAATAATGTATTACGTGAGGATTAAAGGACAGTATATTGCATCTGAATTTCTGATACAAAAATTATAAATAAACAATGGGTAAAGCATTTAGTAAACACTATTGTAATACTTTTTCATTATATTTTTAAGTTTCGAACATTTATGTTTCATATTATATTATTCATTTGAACACATTTTTGTAATCTGTGATTTTAAGGCAATATATTGTTTGAAATAAAATATTCCGAACAATGTGAAGGGTAGAATTACACATTTAGTCAACTCGCCTCATATACTGACACGCTTCGAAAAACAAATAATAACTTTACAAGTTTTAGGAGCATGGTGTAATAAAAGTTCACAGTGGTCGAGGAAGCTACAAGTATTGCTCATAGCATTTCATCAATAATAGAGAGCAATTTTTAAGAGCTGCAGAAATGTAAACATAAAACACGATGGTAACAGTTTCATAGATCGGAGATACATTTAAATCGGATATTTTGTGTTTCTCGCGCTTAGTACTTACCAATTATGTATTGCGGAACATAATCGAAGGTGCCATTATGCTTTTTGCACGAAAAAAAAAACACTTTTTCTGCTAAAATAAGCCATTTTCCTGAATGCTACGGAAAGCACGTCACGGTGCGATATCGCTTACTTTACGAATGATAACGCTTCTTTTGTTTTCGAATATCAGTGTTTCCAACTCTATTGTGCATGAAAATTCCTATGTTCCACGAATTATTGGGTTTTTGAAATTATACTTTCAAGTCACGAAACATGCAAAGTTAGCCAGGTTAGGTTAGGTTTGGTTTGTTTAGGTTACGTTAGTTTGTGCATTCTTGCCTTCGGTGGGAAATTGACCTTAAATAGGTGCTCTGCTAGGTACTCTGTGAAGTGACTCTTCTTCCTTCCAGAGGTTGGTATGGAATGACGTACATTACGCCAGGCTCTTTCGATGTTTTGAGAGTGGATTGAAATGTCATCGCGCAACATTCGTCGCATGTTTTCGTGATGTATATGTCCACTTGCAGGTCTGTCCACAAACTCTATGCTGTGGTTCACTCGGAGGTGCCTGTAGCCTGCTCTCTGTAAGTTTATATAGGCTTTCCAGCAGTCTGAGATAATAGTTGTGCCAGGAAGAATGAATTTGCATATGATTTGCAGCAGAGTTTGTTGATCTCTATTGTCTACTGGGACCATGAAGAAAGCTTTCGGGTTTCCTCCGCCGAACACCCACTGTCCTTTAACTGGACGTCCTCTTCTATTTACACACCTCTTCGTCTTGCCGAAATTCGCTTCATCTACTTCGACAACAACTCCTTGACCTCCTATGGGACGAGAATTTTCAGTTACCCATTCCTCGCAAACCTGTCTGCAAAAGTTAGACCAGTCAACAACAGTTCTTTTACTCATGTCTAATTCCTCTTCTATTACAGCTTGTCTTGGGTACGGCAGATGAAGCCAGAGATTGCAGAAATGAATTATCTTATCCACCGATAGGTTACTGGAACCTATGAAAGTGCCATTTCTTGCAGAACGTTTGAATCCGCACGGAACTTTCTTGCGACGTAATTTACCTTGTCCATCGAATCTCTTCGAACAAATATACAACCATTTGCCATCGTGTCCAACGTGCACCTTACATGCACTGCCACATTTTTCGCAATCAACTTCTTCCTTCACTATGCCGTGTTGGATTGTAAAATCCAAGGGATCTTCTACGACCGATAATAACCTAACGTTACATCCATGACATGACATTTTCTCGGAAAAAAAAAAAACGCGCGTTTCTCGAAAAAAAGCGCGCGTTTCTCGAAAAAAAGCGCGCGTTTCGAAACCCTATTTCCACTAGCGAAATCGCGTGACTTCCGACGCTAGAGCCATCTGCAGATACATAATGGAAACGACGGCATAATATTCTCGATCTACACAAAAGGCAATATTATTACATCAAAACTAATTATTTATTGTTCTGCTGCATTCTACCGTGAAATTTTAGGAAGAAAATACTTCGACGAACGTCGTAAACCTTGGAGAAACTCATTTCCGTAAGTAGTTTCTTGTGTAAAATTGAAGAAATGTGTCTCCGATCTATGAAACTGTTACCAACACGATCAACTCACCCTGGTATCTTGAAAGATATTGTGCGTCACATTTTATCGCGAAGTTTAATATAATAAGAGGGAATTAAAAGAAACTAATGATGATATGAAATTAACCAACTTTCAACCACGACCACGAGAATCTAAACTTATGGTATGGTAAAGACAAAAAGTTAGTTTTTTGCTATTTTTATACGTAGTTCCATTATCATCATTGGAATGGTTACCAAATGGTTTGTTTTAAAACTATTCCGAAGTCATACTACCTATCTCAAATATCTAAATGTGTGTACGAAATTAATGTTCTTGATATTATCTTGTTACTAAACCACATGCGTGAAAAGTAAGAAGGAAATGTTTAACTGCACATAACAGTTGATTAACAGATGAAAGTCTATTTTAATTGTGATTGTACACAAGTACGCATATTATTTTATTGAATGTTGATGTGCCTATTACAAAATAAAAGTAAGACGAATGAAAACGTGAGTAAGATTAATCGTATTTTAATGTCAAAAGGGCAACTATATAATTAAGTGATATACGTATGTATGCCTGGTCTTATTTTGTATTGCCTATGTGGGAGTCCTTCTATGTCCGATGATGAGCAAACCTCGTGGCAAGTCGCAATTTTGTATTTGGTGTTTCTTTTCATCATTGTTCCCGAACTGGGGCTTAATTTGGGTTCCAATTCCACGCAACTTCCAACGACGAAGTACACTGTTACAAGAGTATATTACTACAAAACTGATTCATCTCAATAGACAGTACCTATGCTGAACATACAAATATTTTGTTTAATTCTTTGTATTTGTAAAGTCTTAACTTTGTAAATAAGTTCCTTGCCATCTTACCGTAAGATTATCGGTGATATCTTCCTTGGTGACGACGGTGCAATTAATTAGCACGATGTTCTTTTTCTCCATCCATAATTGGGCGTGTGTGAACGCTATGGTGCTGTCCTCATAACCCTCACAGGAGTAGAATTCGTTCAAGTTTATTTTCAATTCCTGAAGTAAAGATACACAATAGAACTTGTAGAGTGTCAAGTCAATAACATAGGGATATAGGCAAAAATTATACATTTAAACCAGCTTTCTTATATATATATAAGAGGATTGGACCACAGTAAAACTTAGATTACTAAGGTTCTCACCAACCGAATGATGGAACAATGTTGAAAATCGTTTCAAAACACACCTTTAGCACTAGAACGGCGAATGACCTGATACCCCCCTAGAACAACGGAGAGGGGTTATTTTGACCACTCGTAAAAATGCATTTAAAAATTCTAATTATTTTAGAAGGGGAACATACTTTTAATTTATATTATTTTCTATGCTTTATATATTATAAGCAAAGTGTTTAGGTGGTTTGTGATACATACGACATCCCCACGTATTTTGTCTCTATATAGGAAGCAAATTACGTGCGAAAATTGTACCACGCAGAGGATAGTTAAAGTGGGCCCCCAGTTTCCTAGAGCCATACAACTACGTACCTAGTAGTACGCATTAGACCATATCAAATAATTGTAAATTACAAGCAAAGGTATCTTTTCAATTTCATGTTTATTACAACCAACGCATTGACAGGTAAATAGTAATTACTAATGACAAGAATTCTAATATTTAGATAAACAACCAATAAATGACCTTGACTTCTTGGCACCTAAATTGAGTGTTCACCCCCCCCCCCCGTATACTAAATACTTAACTGCAGTAGAACTTTCCCCCAGTGTGTGTGTGTAGCTTCGCTACCCGAGACCAAGTGGTCGAGCGATTCTCCTGGCTCGGACACGAGGCCTCGAGATTACGTAGCCTGACGTCAGAGCATGTGATGTAGCGTTGCCAAGTTTATCGTACAGCTATGAAATGGAGGGGTGATATACATTTTGATTACACACACACACACACACACACACACACACACACACACACACATATATATATATATATATATATATACATATATATATATATTATAATAATAATAATAATCAACAACTTGATGCGACATGTTCGGAAACGTTCCCGGTCCAAGAGGACTATCTACATGACGACAGGTAAACTGTGACAAGTGGGAACATGCTAAAGACAGGTCGACACAGGAACCGGAACCTAATGCTGATATTGCAACACTCATAATTGAAAATTTACAGGGGTCATATTGAACCCTTCCACTATTCTAGGTGTATAACATGAAATTTCACAAAAGTAAATTATATTTTGTAGATTTCAATATAACATCTTAATAAGGACCAAGTATTATGAAAAGTGACAAAATTTCGAAGAAATAATAAGAAAAACAAGATAGTTATTAAATAAACGGTGACCCCTCCCGCCGTTCTAGTGTTATTATTATTTTGGCAAAAAGGATTTAAGAGTACTGGTGCCAGAATAATTAAGGAATGGATTCTGTTGTATAGTTTAAAGAAAACCCAGCACCGAAATAATTCAATATACCATACAGAAAATATGACCTTAGTAATGCATTACATCGCTTGACTCAAGAAGGTATAATGTAAGAACTTCATGGATGAGACAAAATTAACTGTTAATTAGTGAGATGGTAATAGGATACATCCGAGATATCGGGGCGTAGATTAGAGAATTCTACAACGTATTTAGGTGTTCTTGAGCAAACATTAAAGATAATATAATCTGGATTTTACTTGCCCACATATTGCTGCGATGCACCTTTTATGATATTTTTTTTACTGCAAACATTTAATTAATTCTCCGGAAATACAAAGCAAAATTACATTGTTTGAGTTTTTGTTTAATGTTCATATTATGTGCATATAGGTTGCTTCAATTTAAAGTGAAATTCGTACCATTATGTGCTTCCACTGGGTAATAAACCCTTGACCCCTTGATTACAAGGTGACGACGTGAATGAAATGGCATGACAATTGACATACAATTGTCAAGGGCGCAAGAATATGCTTCTTTATAATGTTAATATCCTCAGTTTATATGATAGCATTGTGATGCACCATAAAATTGTAATTATGCAACTGCAACTCTGCTTGGTTTCTATCTATAAGCATGGGTGTTTTGTTTCTCCGCCAGAGGCGCTAGTGTATCAAAATGGCGAGTGACAATGAGAAGACATATTGTGAGTGTGTTTGAAGGACGCTCTGTACGTGCCGCAACGTTGCAACAACTATTACGTCATCTAACAATTGAAGACTAAAAGTGATAAACGTTGTAAGTGCCAAAAGCGAAAGTGTTGGGAAATCGCTTCGTTCCGCACATCAGCCCGTAAGAACGTGCACACTAGTGACCTCTATACACGCCCTTTGAACTACTTAGAGGGCTATCAGCCACATTTCACGTTTACCACATTATAAAGCATGGCACATTTCACAGTTTAACGTGGAAAACGGTGTTTGAATTATTGTGGCACTTACAGCGCTTACCAATTTTAGTCTTCAATTAGGGATTGCTACGTCCATCGAGATTTATAGATGTCACGGGTTCTCATATTCAGTCTATGTGAATAATTGTGAGGCTTTGTGATGTTATAGAATTATAGATATTTCCTATTCAGTGATGTCTTGCAAGTTCTCCGGTCATAAAGAGATAATTTATACTAAATATATGAACTTGGCCCATTCAATCTACTTATCCTGCATAATATATATTTACAAAAACGTCGATTTCGTGGCGACTTGAGACTAAAGAGCAATCCAGTATGGGCATGTTTCGAGATTAGTAAGAGTAAATCTGCATCCCAGCAAACTAAACAGAGGGCGATAAAATATAAAGGAAACCGAATGGAAGATTACGAAAGTGAAATGATGATTTACACCAGTGGTTCGCAAACTGTGGTACGCATACCCTCCAGGGGTACATGAACTGCTTGAAGGGAGTATGCAATCAAATCGGAGCGTGGTTTTTCATCAATGGTGTACCTAAAAAACAAGTTCCGAGATAGACTAAATTTGTAGCCGAATCTCCTCTTGAAAGTTTCAAGAATACAACCAGACATCAAGAAACCGTGTCAGGCTATGCAGGCACATCCTTCTCACTAGAAACTCTGAGGATCTACAATAAAGCTCCAAAGTTGTGCTTGATAGTTTGTTTAAAAACATATTTCTCTTCTGTACATTCCTTCAATAACTCTGGATAAAATATATGAAAATTAAAGATTTTACGTACTTCTTATCATGCATGTGTTTCACATTTTTATTTTTGTAACTAATCATAAAGATTTTTAAACATAGGAACACCCAATAACATAACGAACATAGGATTCTAATCCCCAATGACCACTATTCGGAGAAAACGTTTAGTTACGACAAAAGGGTACAATGAGAAAAAAGTTCCATAGCCGCTGATTTACACGATTTGAGTAGATATGATACAGTGAGGTGAGATATTTCCTATCATTTGTCCAAGGGTCACACAGTACTAGGAAATGACATTCGAATCTCTCACTATTCGCCACACAACAAAAAGTCATTTTTGAAAACCTTAGATGTACAACCACCCTCAAGTACTTACAATACCAGTGTCGACCGAAGACGATCCCGTGTAAAGCAAGCACAGAATTGCCAGAACCGCAAAACTGGAACTCATGTTTCGAAGATTCAGTTTTCGTCTGGGATAGTAAAGATTCAAGGGCGGTATGTCTGTATCGCAGCTGACAATCAGCAAGCATGCACGTCATCATCCTCGATGATGCGTGAGATTGTCCCTAGGAAGTTATGCAATTCCAATGTCCTATGCGATGGGAACATCCACTTTGTATCATGACCATCGTGAGGACAAGCACAGCTTTTTGTAAGCTTATCTAAAATTTTTTACCCGAAATGTTCAATAGAAGTACTTACGTGACCTACTGCAGTTTTTCATACTTCCGTGCAACGTCAACATAAACTGAAGGTTACATTAACAAGAGCAAACAGAGACATTGGAATCCTTCATTTCCTGGTATATTTACAACGACAATGCGTTTCTTATGAGAGCAAAAGCGTGGGCCTTTATCCAGAATTCACAAGTATGCATTAGACTGCTCATGCAAAAATGACGTCAATACGCGATGCAATCTTATTAAAGAGTGAGGACATTTAAGGAGATATTTCATGAAAATATCATATTCTCAACTTTTCATGTTCCATTTTATATGTTCATTACAAATACAGATGTTTGCAAAGACAGGAAAACAAATATCCTTGCCGGTTAAAGCAGAACAATGATGCATGCCTCGGAGACCCGTACAGTTTATATGGAAGTGTTGTTAACATATCGACAGTATAGGTAGATTTCATGTGACATGAGGATGCGCACAGCCGTCATTTTTGCGGCCAATTTTATTTGTCATTTGCAAGAAAATATCCACCACGTAGCGTTCATTACATCTGTACCAACTGCACGTTAGTTTTAAATCGAGAATGTCTGTTTTAATATATCACCACCCCATTTCATAGCTGTACGAAAAACTTGGCAACGCTACATCACATGCTCTGACGTCACGCTACGTAATATCGAGGCCTCGTGTCTGAGCCAGGAGAATCGCTCACCCACTTGGTCTCGGGTAGCGCAGCTACACACACACACTGGGGAAAAGTTCTACTGCAGTTAAGTATTTCAATTAATATCGCCCTATGGCTGTATAACATATACAGGGGTGAATACTCAATAGGTGCCAATAAGTCAAGGTTAATTTACTGGTTATTTATATAATTATATAAACGTTAGTGATGTTAGAATTCTTGTTATGTAGTAAGTAGTATTTACTTGAAAATGCTTTGGTTGTAATAAACATGAAATTGAAAAGATATTTTGTTTATAATTTATAATTATTTACTAAGGTATATTGCTCTCACTACTAGGTACGTAGTTATATGGCTCTAGGAAAATGGAGGCCCAGTCAAACTATTCACTGCGTGGTACGATGTTCGCACGTAATTTGCTTCCTATATAGAGGCAAAATACGTGGGGATGTCATAAATATCTCCTGCCTGCCAACTTGAATTCCGTATACTTACAATAACTGGCCTCAATCATGGCTGCTCGAAGTCACAATGCAACAGTTCCTGATGTAAGTGAAAAACACCTGTTTGTCAGCATCCTGTTCAATAGCTCTTAGTGTACTGCCTGGAGAACGGATATCAACATAAAAAATTTAACAGACGGATGACGCTTTGGCGTCGATAAGGAGAGCGTCAGTTGGCAGCCCACTTTTTTGCCACTTTTGCCCCTGCACTGTGCTAAATCTTATTTACCAAAGGAAAGTAAAATGTCCTTACCCCCCCCCCCCCCCAAGTTTAGAATCCAATCGCCGCAACTGGTTGATGTTATGGATCAATTTGGTGAAGCAAGAAATGCTGCTACGATACATGAGCTTGCAGACAAGATGTTTTTTAAATTGACCTGAAGATCTGGTTGTCCCAGTACCTTTCTACTGAAGTCAAATTACTACAGTGACTTCTTCCTGTCTCTAAATTATCCTTAGAATTTCACGGTCATCGCTAAGCACAATTTCCAGCACAAATTGCCAAGCTAATCCTCTTCCTGACATTTGGCAACAATGGTACGCCATGGCAACTGACTGTTGAACTTCTATTCTTAGCGAGGAAAAGATGACCTTCTATGATTCTTCTTTAGAAAAGAGGACCTATACGATAGTATAGCCGTGAACAGAAAATAAAATCGACCAACTTTGAAAATTTAAAAGTCAAAATCTGCACGATGTGACAACAAAGCAAGGCAATATAGAAAATCGCATGTACCGAAAAGTAACATCAGAGTTTTAGTGATGTTATAATAGATACGTAATTGGCATATTTACTTATTTTTTAGGAATAATTGAGGACTAAAAGTGGTAAACGTTGTAAGTGCCAAAAGCAAAAGTGTAGGGAAATCGCATCGTTCCGCACATCAGCCTGTAAGAACGTCCACACTAGTGACCTCTTTACACGCCCTTTGAACTACTTAGAGGGCTACCAGCCACGTTTCACGTTTACCACATTATAAAGCATGGCACATTTCACAGTTTAACATGGAAAACGGTGTTTGAGTTATTGTGGCACTTACAGAGTTTACAATTACAGAAATAAACAACTTTCCTTTGATACATTTTACTACTTATTCCTTGCTCTCCATCATTTGTCAAAATTGCTATTGATGAAGAGAACTTGACGTAAGTTCTTCACAGTTTGTAAAACTGCCAATCATCCGGAATCAAATCGTGGAACCTGGTGGAGGCACATAGTCCGGATCTCACTTTAAACTATAGGTCTAATCCCGATTAGCCTTACTGAGCATAAAGTGGACTTAAAAAAACGCCAACTCAACTCAAAGCGTGGAAGTCTTCCCGAGTCAGCTTTTGGCTTATGGGAGGTTTTGAAAGCAGCTGGTTATATTCTCAAGATAGTTATACGCAAACAAGATAAACCTTTTTTGGGGACAATATGTCAATAAGCCTATCGAAATGTAGTTGCAACAAGTGGTTGGACGAAATATACCAACGCATCTAGCGAACGAAGAAGAGTTTGCAGGAGAGAGAGAGAGAGAGAGAGAGAGAGAGAGAGAGAGAGAGAGCTGGAGAAGTTGGTTAGAGCATCCTCTTTGTAAACTCAGTATATGTCAACAGTCTGACATTTTGATCGGCTGTTCGAGTCTGCACTCAAGCAGTATTTTTTTTTTCTGCTGACGTGTGGCAAGTCTCACGATAATCCGGTCCTCGCATACAGACGTTACCCTCGGGCGGGCGCAGCGTGGTTTATCAACCACGGTACTTTGCTGCTTGAATTTGTTTATTGTGTTCGCCACGCAGGTTTTACTCACATTCAATGCTACAGCAATTTCCTTATGAAACCTATTGCACCTGTACATGCCAATTATTTGCCATTTCACGGCCACAGGCACAGATTGTTTCCCCATTATCACGTAGCTTGCGATTCAAACAGCCTGTTTACTATCAAGCGTAACGAAAACAGGTTTGGACTTGCACAATGAAGCTACTCGAGATATGTCTTTCTGCGCCATCTATTGACACAAATTTTGACTAATGACTGATAAAATTTGTTCACTCCAGCGCAGTCCATGAGGAAGATATTGTTATCTGAAGACCTCTCAGTTTTCGCTGATTTTTTTTTTCATTTTGCGAATTTTATAAAAAATAAATAAAACACAAGAAACTTTTTTTGGATTTTTTCCTGCCAAAACCTTCGTTCATGTTCCACAATACTGGAAAGAATTCAGCCCTGTCATAACGACGTCGGTTACGTGTATACACATTCATCTATATTTCAATATGCTGGATTTTTTCAGATAAAAAATTTGATTATCCACTTTCGTATCTCAAGAGCTACAAGACGTATACCAATATTTTTTCGGCGATATATGCCTCACACACTATATTACTTCCATACAATTTCACTCCATATTTGTACCAAAAACTTTCGGTCAGGATTAATTTATATGAAAAAAGTTGGTGGTCTTAAACTTTTGGTAGGGACTGCACCAGCTAATTATTTATTGGAATCAAGAAAGCAGAAAGTTCAGCCTATTCAGGATATTTTCGTTCTGCTCTTATGGGTTTTTAAGACATGGATTTGTTATGATGCTGAAGTATAGGTTAATCTAAGCTTTGTTTGTGATTCTAAATGAAAACCTCGCATTGCAAAAAACAAAATGCAGGAACATAACACGACGATGGACAATTTGTCTACTATTATCTTTGCCTTTGGTTGTGCGATCTAGAAGACAAAAATACCGTACAATGGATATCCACATACAGTTATTACGTTTCCAGAGGTTGGCCACACTGGCTCGATCCTTGCTCAGAATTGTTTACGAACTTTTTGTTCCCTGGGGAAGGGTTGGATGATGTTCCCTGTCAACACTCTTAGAGTTGTCGACTTGTTCTAATTTGCTTGAGGACATCCAACCTCCACCACAGTTAAATATTTGTAGAAAAGTAACAATACCTTGCTGACTCGCCAATAAGGCATATCCGTTACAATAATGATGTACGTACTTACCTTTTTTTAACAACATGGAAAATGTAACTTTTCGAGAAGATTCCCATGTACGTGTACAAAAATATTTCAAGAGGATTTTAGATTTGACGTTACACTATTTTATAATTTTAACCACTTTCAAGAGGAGGAACCCACCAAAAGATATGGTTGACATCAATAGACCAATTAACCGTCCAAGCGAGAACATTTTGACGAATGAAGTTTTCGTCAATCGAGGTACTTTATTACGCATTATGCTGGCGTTTTCTAAGTCTTCAATTTATATCTTAAATACTTCGTATTTTCAAGTTTTAGAGATATCGATTGATCACTTTAAATCGATTGTTGCGCCTCGCAGCGAGACAGACTTGTTGATCGAGTTGATCTATGTTGCATGGAGCTACTATTTGATAGTTCTATCAGTTCTCATACTTGTGTTTATAGCACTGGTAGTTCTTCAGATATAGGACACACAACGACTAGCACATAAGCAACTTAATGTAATATGTTTACAAACAAGAAGACTGTAGCTCTCCCAGAAGTAGATATCCACATTTAATTTCAATTACGTTACTTGAACTGTAACAATATCAGTGGCGGCGATCAGGGCTGAGTGGGGGGCAGTGGCCTCTCAATGCTTGTCCCTTAGTTTTGGCTTGGCACCCAATCGCCCCTACTGAGCAATATCAATTATATGACGTAGCTAATCCCATGAAGGTATAAAAATAAACATATACTGTACATTTTGTTTATATTTTGTATTGAAAATTAGTATTAATTACATGTTATTATTCATTTGTTGATAACAATACTTTTCATCCTTGCAAAATTCCTACTGTTGTTACATCAGTACAACAATTTGATATTTAGCCTCTGGATTTCTTATTGTCGTCAACGTTCGCTTCAAAATACTGACAACCGGCTTCTGTATCATTGAGCCAAAAACGGACAGTAACAAGCCAATCCCCTTTCATATTCTCATACTTTGAGCCATCTTCTCCATCTTTAATCATGTTGTATTTCGCTCTTATAGATGAGTATGTGCCCTGCAATGAAATCACAACTATTAAAATGATGTTATTAATAATTCTGTTTTGCAAATAAGTACAAACTAAACGTTTGTGTTTAACATGCATAGGATTTGTGTAATGCAAAAACAGAAAAAATAATTTCGTTTCGTTTTAGGACGTCTGAAATGCATGTAGAGTAGCCTAAAAACGATATGTTTATTGACCAAATTGTAAACTGCAGTCTTGTTAATGTAAAGAACATCTGAAAAGCTTACTATAGTTCTCCGCTTTCAAAACATCTCTGGTTTTGTCGGTGAATTTCTTCAAAGGAAGGTGAATTTCGGCATCAATAGTTACGAAGGTTTTAAGATGCAACAAGAAGATGAAATTTAGAATCAGAAAATCAGGAAAGACAAATAGCCCGTTCACTCTCTTGTAAGCCTAATACCAGAATGTTTGCGATTGCCGTAACTGTTTCACCATACTGATTTTTGTACGGATGCAGTAAACGTTATTGCTTGTAAATGCTATATTTGATGAATACACATGATTACATACACACGTCTTCGTAGAATGTTCCACTGCTGCCGACTGAGACTGTCTTGAGGCAGTGTTGCCAACTGTTCACGCCGCTTCACTGGCGTGCTGCAAGTCCCACTAAATTACACTGATTAATGATTAAAACCTGAACATTCTCCCCCCTCCTTGATTTACTAAATCAACATAAAACACTACAACAAATTATTTCTCTGTTGGAAAAGGGATGAGTTTATGAATTGGTCTTTTAAATGTACCCTGAGCAGTGCGAACGTTCACTACTCTCACAAGTTTATCAGATCCTGTGTAGACCTCTTCGATGACTCTAGTCTTCCATGTGAGGGGTGGAACATGGTCTTCCTTCATTAGCACCAGCATCCCTGGTCGGAGATTGGGTTTGGTTGTTGTCCATTTGGTTCTCTGCTGCAGGTTGTTGAGATAGTCCCTGGACCACCGCTGCCAGATGTGTTGATAGATCCGTTGAATCCGTTGCCACCGATCCAGACGATTTTCTGCTATATGTGTCACATCAAGCTCGGGAAAAGATGTTAGAGGACTACCTATTAGGAAATGACCTGGGGTGAGATAACTATTGTCAGTAGGGTCATTGGACATAGCAGTGATAGGACGTGAATTTAAACAGGCTTCGATTTGACAAAGCAAAGTTGAAAGTTCTTCAAATGTGAAGTGCTGATTTCCAGCTGCTCTTCTTAAGTGGTATTTCATTGATTTTACCGCTGCTTCCTGCAGGCCATTGAAATGGGGCGCATGTGGAGGTATGAAATGCCATATGAATTCTTCTGATGCTGCATACTTGTGTATTTCAGTCTTGAATTCTTGCGACTCAAACAGCTGACGCAATTGTTGTAGTTCTCTGTAAGCTCCAACGAAGTTTGTTCCATTATCGCTGTATAAATTTCTACATTTTCCCCTTCTTGAAGTAAATCTCCTTAGAGCTGCGATAAAGGCAGATGATGTTAGATCTGAGACTAATTCTAGATGTATAGCCTTTGTAGTGAGACAGACGAAGACTGCTACGTAACATTTTCTCGAAATCTTGCTTCTTGCGTTTCCTGATTTCACATTAAATGGACCAGCATAATACACTCCTGCATTGAGGAATGCTCTACCTGGTTGAAGTCTTGTTGATGGTAGTTGACCCATTAGTTGCTCTGACGCAGATGAGTTTAGCTTGAAGCAAGGTAAACAATTATGTATAACCTTCCTGATAACTTGTCTTGCTCTCGGAATCCAGTATTTTTGGCGAAGTGAGGCCAACAGTAGCTGAGAGCCCGCGTGAAGTAATCTCTGATGCTCTGCTAGTATAATGAGTCTTGTTAAATGATGCTCTGATGGCAATATAAGTTGGTGTTTGCTCTCATAGGGTATTTGAGCATTTTGTAGTCTCCCACCTACTCTAAGCATGCTGTTTTCGTCTATGAATGGATAGAGACTTCTTAATGGACTATCCCTTGCCACTTGTCCATTGCGTTGAAGCTCCTGGAATGCTTCTCTGAAAACATCTTGTTGTGTTGCCTTGATTATTGCTGCCAGGCTGAATCTCAAATCGTTTGCTGTTAGCTGCTCTGTTTTCTTGTTCTCACGATTCTTTGTGTTGTGAATGAAACGCTGGCAATAGGCAATGACTCTAACTAGTTTCGATAATGACGAAAATTTGTGGATGAAGGTCGTCGATGGAACTTGAATGACTAGTGATGTGACCCCCTTTCTTTCTTCTGTAACTTCTTCTTTCTCTGCGTGTGACGAAGAATTTGGTCATGAAGAAGATTCTTCACTCAAGAATGTGGGTCCATTCCACCACAGTGTATTGTCTTGCAATGTGGCCGGTTCTACACCTCGAGATACAAGGTCCGCAGGATTGTCATGTGATGACACGTGTCTCCATTGTGAAGGACTTGTTGAATCTTGAACTTGTGCCACCCTGTTGGCGATAAAAGTTTTCCACTTGTTTGGCGGCGATGACAGCCATGCTAGGACTATCTTCGAATCTGTCCAAAAATATACTTGACTGATTGCAAGATTGAGTACCGCTAATACTTTCTTCATTAATTTGGCAAGTAAAACTGCTCCACATAGTTCCAGACGTGGAAGTGTAACCTGTTTTACTGGAGCCACTCTGGATTTGGCGCAAAAAAGTTTAACTGCAACATGACCACTTCTGTTTGTTGACCTAACGTAGATTGCTGCACCGTAAGCCTTTGTACTGGCATCGCAGAACCCATGAAGCTGTATGTCATTGATTTTTCCTTCAATCAAGATGAATCTACTGACTCGTATATCATTGATGCGTGGTAGGTTTCTATACAACTGCAACCATTGCTGCAATAACGTCGGTGGTAAGCTCTCGTCCCAATCGATGCGTTGAAACCACAACTGTTGTAGAAATGCCTTGAAACTGATGACTACAGGACTGACCAATCCAAGAGGATCGAATATTGAAGCGATTATTGACGTTACTCTTCTTTTGCTTATTTCTGCTGCGTGGGCAGATGTTGATGCTGCCTTGTTGGCGATTAAAAATTTGTCTGTGCCTGGATCCCAGAGTAGACCAAGAGTTTTGACACCTTTATCCTTATCTAATTGAAGTGGTAACTGCACTTCTCTGTGGCTATGAGGTACTGCCTCTAAAAGTGCGGGATGGTTAGAACACCATTTTCGAAGATTGAAACCGCCACTTCGTAGAAGATGGATTAATTCTTCTTGTAATTTCAGTGCATCCTCTACACTGTCACTGCCTGATAAACAATCATCCATGTACATATCTTCCCTTACAGCTCTTGCTCCATTCGGATACACGTGTTGTTGCTGTTCGGCTAGCATTTGTGTACACGCTGTTGCGAGAAATGAAGCTGGCTTTGTGCCATAAGTCACCGTTAAAAGTTCGTAAGTGTCTACTGGCCTGTCTAATGAGTATCTCCAGAATATTCTCTGCAATGGTAAGTCGTCTTCATGCACCATAATTTGGCGGAACATTTTCTCCGTGTCTGCCGTGAATGCTATGCTGTGTGTGCGAAATCGTAGAATGATGGAGTACAGATCTTGTTGCAGAATTGGACCTGCTAGTAAAATGTCGTTAAGTGAGTTTCCAGATGTAGTTTTGGCGCTGGCATCATAGACAACTCTGGTCTTCGTTGTGCTGCTGTCTGGCTTGAATACTGGATGATGAGGCATGTAGAATACTTGTGTGTCATCCTTGACTGTGTCTAACTTTCTCATGTGTCCTAAATTCTCGTATTCCTTCATGAAGTTATTGTAATCTTCTTTCAGAGCTGGCTGCCTCTTCAATCTTCTCTCCAGTTGTTCCAATCTACTCATGGCTTGCTGAGTTGAATCTCCTAAGTGTGGATGATTTGGGCGTTTAGGTAGACGTACTATGAAACGACCAGATTCGGAACGCGTTGTATTTAATTTAAAGTGCTCTTCACATAGCTCTTCTTCCTTAGATCTGTGTGGTGACTCTATTCCTACCAACTCCCAGAAGCGTGCAAGTTGTTTTTCCAAACTGTCATCTGTTCTTGCAAAACATGCAGTGATTGATGAGTTGCATTCTTGAGGCATGGATCCACCCAGTATCCATCCAAGTTGCGAATCTTGCAGAACAGGGTAATTGCCTTCTCTACTTAGACGTTCTGGCTTCAGTATGGAGTAGAAAAGCCCTGCGCCCAAAAGAATGTCTATCTTGCCAGGTTTATTGAATGTGGGGTCTGCCAGTGCGATGTCCGTTGGAATATTCCATGTATCGTAATTTATGTGCTCTGCAGGCATATCTCGAGTGATTTTTGGCAGAACTGAACAAGAGATTGTAGTTGAGAAGTCATTCGCGAGTGATGAAATGTTCACATTCACACTGAAGCGAGTTTCCGACGTTGAGTTATTTATCCCATGAATTGGAATGTAGGTCCTTTGTTTCTTGAGACGCAGTCTTTAAAGGTTTCCTCCGTTACGATGTTTGATTGACTTCCATTATCTAGTAAGGCACGACATGTGACCAATCTTCTGTCCTTATCCTTCACTTGTACCAAAGCAGTTGAAAGTAGAACATGCGATGTGTGTCTGGTCTTGAAACTGTAGTATGATGCTTGCGTATTCTCCCGATTGTGAGTCTCACTCTCCGCCACTGAGCCTTGGGTGTCGGTGTGTCTGTTCTGTGTTTCCCTTCGAACAGCACCGAGCTTCCGTTGATCATCGTGCAGCAAAGTGTTGTGCTTCTGTGAACATGCTCTGCAATTGCCTGATTTACAGTCCTTGCTTCGATGTGGCTTCAAACAGTTCCAACACAATTTGTTTTCACGCACACACTGTCTCCTTTGATGTACATTTGCACTGATAAAACCTGGGCATGCATACAGAAAATGAGAAGGCTGTTGTTTACAATACAAACATGCATTTGATGAAGAAGCCAAATATGAATGTGACTGCTGTGTAGTTTTGTTTTGTTTGGTCCTTGCGTCACTGAATTTATTATCCCTAGGTGTCTGGCTGTTTTGCGGTTTGATAGTTTCTAGTGCTTGACATTTATGCTCGAGAAACGTAAAGAATTCTGAGAGTGGTGGGAAGTCTTGCTCAGTGTGAGTTAATTCCCAATCACGTCTTGTTTGCATGTCTAATTGAGATACGAAGTGCTGCAATAATACTACATCCTCTAAAGGTTGCGACAACTGTAATGCCTTTAATGCCGAAAGATTGCTTGTAATGGTATTTGCGAAGTGACGCAAATCTGACGCATTTTCCCTACTAACTGAGTGAATGTGCAAGAGTTCCTTTATGTGTGTTGCCGCTATGAGCTTCTTGTTTTCATAGCGCCGAACTAGCTGTTCCCAAGCTATTGTGTAATTGCCTTCAGTGATTGGCAAATTCTGGATTAAGCGTAGTGCCTGACCCTTCACAGCTGATTTCAAATAATGGAATTTCTGAATTGCAGATAAGGTGTCATTATTGTGCACTAAGGCCACAAATGTATCTGAAAACCCTAACCATTTGTCGTAACTACCATCAAAAGTAGGAAGAGAAATCGAAGGAAGCTTGAGCTGGTTGTCTTTATTTGTAAATTTCTGATTAGATGATTCTTGACCCTGATTATTGATTGCAGCATGTTTAGAAATTATGTTTTGCATTTGAACCTTTATTTGAAAGTACAACTCTTCAACTTCAATGCGGTAAGTTTCATGTTCTTCTGACTCGTCGTCTTCGAGTTCCAGCTGTGTTTGCACTTCATTGAATTTTGCCCAAACATCTGATAAATACAGAGCACGGCATTTCACCTCCTCAATAGTTTGAGTTTCCTCAAAGTTCTGAATGAATTCTAACAAACGTGTAAGTTGCCCCTTTACAACTCCGCGCTGTCGTGTTAATTTCTTCCGTGCTTCTTGATTCATTGTAAAAGGAAAGGAAAGAAACAAGAGGGAAGGAATTGAGCTTGTGTGGGTGTTGTGTTAGCAGAAATGACTGACCTTTGTACAGCTGATTGCTGCTCCTGACTCCAGACGTCAACAAGGCTGCTCGGAGCTCCGTTGTTGATAGTGGCTGCAACACGAGAAGAATTGTTGGCCGCGACGAAATGAACTGCGCGCGAAACGTGCCACGCCCGAAATGTTCATGTAACTTTCTTAGTTCCCGTACTGAGAAATATACGTATGCTGCTATGTTCAATGTATGTAATACACAATAATGATACTGTTCACTGTGTGTAATACACTAACCGAATGTACCGAGTGTGTTCTTGAAGCGACACGCACATAACTGTGCTGCAATGACTGTTTTTCACATCACAAACTACGCACTTGATAACATCCACAATGGCACCCGACCGCACGGAGGACCATAAATGTTTGCGATTGCCGTAACTGTTTCACCATACTGATTTTTGTACGGATGCAGTAAACGTTATTGCTTGTAAATGCTATATTTGATGAATACACATGATTACATACACAAACTAAGAAGTACAACTAGATTGTGTTCCCGCAACACACACGCACGTCTTCGTAGAATGTTCCACTGCTGCCGACTGAGACTGTCTTGAGGCAGTGTTGCCAACTGTTCACGCCGCTTCACTGGCGTGCTGCAAGTCCCACTAAATTACACTGATTAATGATTAAAACCTGAACAAGAAGTATATTGAAGCAGCAATTAAAATTTCCCATCTGTCTTTATCCAAGAAGACGTGAATATTGGCAAGGATGGTGCAAATTTATGCCCACATCAACATAACAGTTGGGCTGTAAAGTTCGTAGGCTGACTCATAGATGGCGTTACTAGAATTAAATCCATGTGATTTTTACTTAGTACTAACCTTCAAAAGATACGTGTATAAATTTCACAGCTGCGGGATAATTAGTTCGTGAGATATAGCATTGTGAGTGAAGCAGCTTTTGTTATTGTGAAAAAATGGATAAAAAAAGAATTTCGTGTGTTAATAAAGCATTGCTTTTTGGCGGAAAAAAATACTGTTGAAGCCAAGGCTTGGCTTGATAAACATTATTCGGACTCTGCACCAGGAAAATCAACCGTTGAGAAGTGGTTTGCTAAATTTAAACGAGGCGAAATGAGCATCGAAGACGATGCACGCAGTGGACGCCCCAAAGAGGCTGTTACCGACGAAAACATCAAAAAAGTCCACAAAATAATTTTAAATGATCGTAAAGTGAAGTTGATCGAGATAGCCGAGACTTTAAAAATATCAAAGGAACGTGTTGGACATATTGTGCATGAATATTTGAACATGCGAAAGCTGTGTGCAAAATGGGTGCCGCGCGTGCTCACAATCGATCAAAAGCAACAACGTTTTGATGATTCGGAGCAATGTTTAGCGATATTCAACCGTAATAAACACGAATTTTTCCGTCGATATATTACAATGGATGAAACATGGCTCCATAACTACACTCCAGAGTCCAATCGACAGTCAGCCGAGTGGACTGCACGTGATGAACCGAATCCAAAGCGTGGAAAGACGCAACAGTCGGCTGGCAAGGTTATGGCATCAGTATTATGGGATGCGCATGGTATTATATTCATCGATTACCTCAAAAAGGGTCAGACCATCAACAGCGATTATTACATAGCGTTGTTGGAGCGTTTAAAGGATGAAATCACGAAAAAACGGCCCCATTTGAAGAAGAAAAAAGTGCTGTTTCATCAAGAGAATGCACCGTGTCACAAATCAATGAAAACGATGGCAAAATTATATGAATTAGACTACGAATTGCTTCCCCATCCACCATATTCTCCAGATCTGGCCCCCAGTGAATTTTTCCTGTTTGCAGACCTTAAAAGAATGCTCGCTGGAAAGAAATTTAGCACTGATGAAGAGGTAATCGAAGAAACTGAGGCCTATTTTGAGGCTAAAGAGAAATCGTACTATAAAAATGGCATCGAAAAATTGTATGACCGCTATAATCGTTGTATCGCCCTCAAAGGCAACTATATTGAATAATAAAATCGAATTTTGTCAAAAAAATATTTTTTACTATGTTAGCCTACGAACTTTTCAGCCCAACTGTTACATTTACGTTACACCTTCGTGTTGGCATTCCCTAATTAAGTAGTTAAGTGTTCGTTCCTCTATTGAAGGCACAGAACGAAGTAGTTCAGATCCCACTTTAAGGGCTTAAAACAAATGCTGACGAAGAGTTGGTCTGCACGGGGCCTCCGAGATATTATATACGGGCTTCACACAAGCTGCCGTGACGACACAGGATTAATCATATATAGTCCATTTACAACATTTAGTAAAGTGTATTATAAGAGTATATAATATTTAGATTTCTGACTGAATCGTTCTTTCTTATTCATTCTGAACGTTCCACTTACCTCTAAGAACATATACGTATGCAGGGTGTTTCTGTGATCGTGTTACACAATTGCAGGGATGATGGAAGGGAATAAACGCAACAAAATGAGATAGGGAACCCTGCTGTGGAAATGCCCCAGTCAAAAGTTACAAGCCAAAACCTTCGAAGGGCAGGCAACCAAAAATAACGCGGAGGGGTACCATAAAAGGTGTCTGGAGAAGTGAAAAACAAACAGAAGAATCACTGTAGCGACTTTATTGAGTAGTAACTGCAGCCATCAAGTATCCAAAGTGACGCCCCCTGCCTCGATAAAGGCATGACAGCGTCGCAATAAGCTTTGTCGCACCCCATCTAATATCCCAGGAATCGTTCGAACCAGATCACAGACTGCAAGGATTGTTGCCAAGAGTTCCTCTACATTACTCACTGGTGTCTTGTAGAAAACACTTTTGACATGACCGCACAAAAAATCAAGTAGGGTCAGATCAGGTGAACGGGCAGGCCAAGCAACAGCTCCACCGCTGTTTGAAGGTCTGCGTCAGAATATCACGAGCACCAGCTACGAAGTGTGCTGGG
The DNA here is from genome assembly GCF_977018435.1 of Lepisma saccharinum. Classification (NCBI taxonomy): domain Eukaryota; kingdom Metazoa; phylum Arthropoda; class Insecta; order Zygentoma; family Lepismatidae; genus Lepisma; species Lepisma saccharinum. The sequence continues at coordinate 197,823,197 of NC_139229.1, read as the reverse complement.
GCCCCATCATGCTGAAACGACATGCGTTGACGAACGAGAAGTGGGACATGTTCCAATAACTCGTGGAGGATGTCTCTCACAAACACAGTGTACACTGGTCCAGTTAATCGTGGCGGTAACAGATACGGACCTATTAAATGTTCTCTGACAATGCTCGCTCCCATGTTTACAGTAAATCTGTCTTGATGGCTCTTCAAGGGGATTTTCATCGGCCCATACATGACTATTGCGACTATTCAGCATTCCGTCTCTCGTGAAACAGGCCTCATCAGTGAAAAGCACACAAACATGGAACTGGGAGTCGACCACACTGCGCTGCAGTAACCATTCACTAAACACAATGCGGGGTGCAAAATCACCCACTGTACCGAAGGCATGGACGCGCTGTAGATGGTAAGGGTGCAGCTGCTGCTCCTACAGAACTTTCCAAAAAGTACTATGGGCCACACCAATTTCACGTGCCACAGTCCGTGTACTAATGGATGGTTGTCCTTCCACTCGTTCAGCACTTCTTCAAGGCCGGGTGTCCTTGTAGTTTTTTGCCCTCCTTGCTCGTGAAATTGATGTCGCAATTGCTCCGTTTCCCTTAATCGTTGGAAACGTCTGGGAGACATGGTGTGCGCTGGATGTCTGCGCTGTGGATACGTGGTCCGATACAACCTTTCTGCTTCCCTACAGTTCCCATTTGCTCGTCCATACACAAACACCATATCAGCCAGTTCCTCTATCGTATACCCCATTTTTTCCCTTCCATTATCCCTGCAAGTCTGTAACACAGTCACAGAAACACCCTGTATAACATTAAAAATTATGTAAATAATATTGATAAATGGAAAATCCAATACTTACTGTTCTGTATAACCTACCTTTACTTTTGAAATAAAGAAGGGAAAAAGAGCCATGGAAATAATATTAGATACAATACAAATACTACATTCAAATTTACTCCAAAATTTCTAATGAATTCTAAGCATTCATACATATTTAATTGTTGTGCAAAAGGAATATTACTAGTTGCAAGTTCGACAGCCATGTAATCAACATTACCAATCAGCTAGTTCACAAATTCTTGTCGTACTTCTCGTTGGTTGAACACAAACATTTTTGCATTAGAATGTATTTGAGTTATTGTATTACATAAAAATACACAAATTTATGTGTAATTGGTCAGGATATAATCATTATTAATTTGCGATTACAATTAATGTTCTTACTCTGAAATAAATAAACTTACAGAATTTCTTTTTCGAACTACTAGTTCATTCAAATGCACGTATTTCCCCAAAACATAAGACTAATCTTTTGACGTCATCAATGTTTTAGCAACACAGGTTGAGGCCCGTATACAAAGTATACACGAAGTATACGCATTTCGGAGGCCCCGATCTGTGTCGTATACATTCAATAACAATCATATATTTCTTCATTAGGATCTAGAATAGTCATGTACAAAGAATATTATATAATATATTATATGATATTGTAAAAAAAAAGGCAGGAAGTAGGGAAACTGAATAATTTTATCATGAATAATATTAGGAGAGAAATCTATGTTAAGGAATGATTGAATATTCATTTTCTTGTACCTATGTACCATACACATGTAAGCTTCATTTCTGCTTCTTGGAAGATGTACAAGTATATCTTTCAGTCATTGTTCATCTTTGTTAATATTGCCATCTTCTAATGATTGATTGATTGATTTGCTTCATTTTACTTCGTTTTGTGCTACTTTTGGCTAATTTTCGAAGATGGTTATGAGTGATGACGTGATGAAATAGATGAACGGACACTCACAAACATCCATGCCCAGGCCGGGATTCGAACCCGGGAACCCTGGCGTCGTAGCGCGATGTGCTAACCACTACGCCACGGGGGGCCGTCTAATCTTCTAATGAGACACCTCTTTCGCTTATAACTCCATTAAGCCTTGTTTCCATGATTATGAAAAACTAAATATGCTGACCAAGGCAGTAATTTATTTTATTAAAAACATAAACTAACGTAACGTTTCAACCTTCTAGCAAGGTCTTCTTCAGACTCTGTATCAAGTACAAAAGTAACCAGATACAACAAGAAGGGTAATATATATACACAAACATTACTCCCTCCAGACTATTTAGAAAGTTGTTTGGAACTTTCTAGCAGATGACTTTCACTTTCCAACTTTACTTTCACCTAAAAGGCTAAACACAATTACTTCCATATAGAATGTGGTTGGACTTTTTAATCTCACGCTCTTTTCCTTCATTTTTCTTCATTCTCCTCTCCTCTTTTTCTCTTGTCCTTTCCACTCTTTCCAACATCTTCTTCCATTCTTTGTTTAACTTCAGTCCCCCATTCCAGTTCATTGTGTCTTCTTCGCCTTTCTTCTCTATTTCCTTGGCTTCCTTCCATTTTCTCACTAGCATTCTCTTCTCCCTTCCTATTTGCTTAGCCTCATCCCACTCTATGTCATGTCCTGTTTCTCTCGTGTGTTTAAATATTGCATTTCTCTCTCTCTTAAGTCGTACATCATCCCTATGTTGTTTCAACCTGTCTTTCAGCCTTTTTTTCGTTTCTCCTATGTACACACTCTGACATTCTTTACATTTTACTTCGTAGATAATCCCTTCTTCTTCCTCTTCTCTGTTTTCCTTTTTCTTGTTAGCATTCCTCGCTATTCCTAAGATGCTTCTCCCTCCCTTCCTGTAAGTTTTAATTCCTGCTTTCCTAAGTACTTTGCATATCTTTTCTGTGGTCTTCCCCATACTCCTTATTCCAAACCTTCTCTCCTCTTTTTCTTTCTCTGCCAATTCTCCCCTGCCCGTTTTCTTACTTCTTCTGTTTATGTCCAGTCTATCCTGCTTCTCATAGCCATTCTTTTCCAGCTGTTTCCATAGGCTATTTATTTTGCCTTCTTTTTCACATTCTTTCATGCATATTTTCTTGATTCTGTCCTCCATATTCTTTATAAAATTTATTTTTGTCACCTCACTTACATCACTTCTTTTGTGGCAGAATACCCCTGCTGCACACTTCTTCTGATGCCAAGCGGTTTCAATTTCTTGTCCTCTTTTCCTTTTCATCAATATATCTAGATAGCTTAACTTGTCTTCTTCTTCTATTTCAAGTTCCAATAATATCCCTCTTTCTTCATCTTGAATTTCTTTGGCAAAAATGTCAAGCTGCCTCTTCGTTCCCTTCCATATGCCAAAACAGTCGTCCACATATCTGCAAAACAGAATCATTTTGTCACCTCCCTTTTCTATCACTTTCTTTTTTTTTTTTTTCCATTCATTCATAACCAATTCAGCCAATGCTAAAAGAGAGAGAAATGCAATATTTAAACACACGAGAGAAACAGGACATGACATAGAGTGGGATGAGGCTAAGCAAATAGGAAGGGAGAAGAGAATGCTAGTGAGAAAATGGAAGGAAGCCAAGGAAATAGAGAAGAAAGGCGAAGAAGACACAATGAACTGGAATGGGGGACTGAAGTTAAACAAAGAATGGAAGAAGATGTTGGAAAGAGTGGAAAGGACAAGAGAAAAAGAGGAGAGGAGAAGGAAGAAAAATGAAGGAAAAGAGCGTGAGATTAAAAAGTCCAACCACATTCTATATGGAAGTAATTGTGTTTAGCCTTTTAGGTGAAAGTAAAGTTGGAAAGTGAAAGTCATCTGCTAGAAAGTTCCAAACAACTTTCTAAATAGTCTGGAGGGAGTAATGTTTGTGTATATATATTACCCTTCTTGTTGTATCTGGTTACTTTTGTACTTGATACAGAGTCTGAAGAAGACCTTGCTAGAAGGTTGAAACGTTACGTTAGTTTATGTTTTTAATAAAATAAATTACTGCCTTGGTCAGCATATTTAGTTTTTCTCTTTCGCTTGCAAGCAAATATGTATTTGGTTATCATAACACATTATTGCCTAGATTCTGTTGTTTATTTCATGGGAATGGATGCGCAAATTTCGTGACCCGGATCCAGTATGTCCATAGATCCAGTAAATCAAATTCTTGTCTCCAAAACTTAAACTGTGGTGTAACATTTAAGTCAGACAAGGCACATTTTGATATAAACTGTAAGGGAGTTGCACGAGTTCATAAATAATAATGTATGTTTGCCGAACAATCCACACAACCTAAGGCGTAACTTGGCAGGGACAAAGGGAGCACTTGCCCCATCCCCATTTTCAGATTTTACAAAATTTACAAATTAAGGATGCTTTGGTTAACCTTCTAGGACCTGATTAGCAATGCAATAAAGGATAATTTACATGATTTCGCAAGTATAACAGTTATGTATCGCAATAGTCCTGTATGGAATGGAAACCTTTCGATTCCTCCCACCGGATAAGTTACGCCCATGTACAGTCATGGAAAAAAGTTCTTTCCCATAAGGCTTTAATAGGAGCAGGTAATGCAGGAGGGTAGGCAACACATATTGCACCCTTCGATGATCGGGTGATTTTGCCTGTCTTAACACCGAGAAATGTCTTCCACGCGAAGGTCAACATGGCAGGAAAGCAAAGAGGGTCACGTGGCTATTGGTTACGTGGAGTGTTGTGCTTCTCCACGTCCCCAGTTCTTGATCCACATTGCAGAAAAAGTAGAGCTGCGTGCAATATATGAAAATAGGTTGTTTTCAACTACACGCTTAATTATGATTTTCCCAATTGTAAATCTATCACACGTGTCTCCCGATTTAGTCGGGACAGTCTTTTACTTTGAATTCCTGTTTGTCATAGGCGTAACTTGACGGGAGCAGAAAGGGCATTTGTAACCCCCCCCCAAAATCAGGTTTCTTAAAGCTGCTAAAACAGCAATTAAATACTATGATTTGACGCGTCCAAAAAAAGTATTATATTGAAATATTTTTCCCAAATACGTAGATAGCAATTTAATACTTTGAAAGTGTCTCAGATTTGTTTATTATGTCACATCTTAGTGTGGCACAGGTCTACTACAAAAGTGGAATTTCATAACAGAAATATGAACCCACTCCTTTTATTTCGTAGCCGATTTCATCTTGAAACTGAAACTAAGAATATTTGTTAACAATGTCATTGGTAAACAATAAAAAAATGTGTTAGACCCAATTCTTTAATACCTTATCATAATCTTTATCGCAAGTTTAAATTTTGTTGTAAGTCCACTTTATGCAAAAAAAAAAGGTAAAGTTCTCACCTGTGCTTAGCGCTACGCCATGAAATCGTATAGGGGGTGTGGGGGTAACGCCCCACACTTTCTTGATTCGTTCGTGAGTGGGGGTGATGTGATCAGCATCACGCCGCCCCACACTTTCTTGATTCGTTCGTGAGTGTGGGTGATGTGATCAGCATCACGCCCCTGACCACCTTTACCCCCCGGGTTTCCCCCAGGTACCCATGTCATTCGACGCTGGGTGGGCGCCGGGGCCGCTTCCAACGTTAGAAAAGTTCCCGGGCTTGAACCGGCCGGGGATCGAACCCGGGGCCTATAGCATGGTAGTCAGACGCGTTACCGACTGAGTCACCGGCACAGATAGACTAATCTGAAATGCATACAGTTTAAAGTGGGATCCGAACCACTATGTGCGATCACCTGGTATCGTACCCGAGACCCCTTGATTACAAGGCCTTACCACTACGCCATCGGTGAGGCGCACACAATCTTTGTATTTCGACCTTTTAAAACCTATATGTATCATATAAGAGGTTGTTTAACGTTGCAATGCCTCTATGGATTATATTTAGCCAGTATTCGAGCACATAGCGTCAGGTTTCATAGAATATAAGCTTCTCTTCCATGTTTATGGTTTCCTGTCTGCAGTAGAAAAACTGGCAGGTTCCCATTGCTTTTCTTTCAATAGTCTTCCAATGGTTGCATATCATATCACTCAAATTTGATTCATTCGTTGCGAACACAATCCCCGATGGCGGAGTGGGATCGTGGGCGCCTTGTAATTAAGGGATCCCGGGTTCGATACTCTGTGGAGGAACATAGTGGTTCGGATCCCCCTTTAAACTGTAGGTCCATTCACGATTAGCCTAACAGGACATAAAGTGGACTTAAGACACCAAATCAAGCAACCAATACAAGCCCGTTATTGTCCAGATTATCGAATCCAGAACCTTCGTCGCGAATAACATAAGCAGGAAGACAACGTGAAATAACCGAACAGAAACAGAACCTAAAACCTACATCGGATAGATTGGATTAAGTCGACGATACAGCACGGGTTCTGAAATGAAAAAGAATACGAAAGTTGAAGGACCTCTATACGCACCCACTTTTCCTCCAGGGAAGATATCCTTCTAGCTGAGAAGCCTTTACGTAGGAGTGCCCTGAGAGAACTTCAAGGCCACGACGATAAAGTGTTCTACGTGCAATGACGGGACCAAATCATACGTCAGATAGCTGTGTTCCTCCTTATTTCGTACGCCATTGATAACTGGAACACGTGACCTCGTCTTTGGTAGAGCAAAAGCCTGCTTGCTTGCCACCACCCTTTAGTTCAGTGACCTTCGCCCGTAGTCAGCAAGAGTGAATGACTCACCAGATACTTGTTGTCTGTGAGGCTACACAAGAATAGATATTTCGTTAGTGGCTGTAAGTATTGTTTCATCTGCAGTTATATCAGTTAACATTTCAATAGTTTCCTAATGGTTACGTTAGTGATAAACATGTAAATTAGTTCTCGAGAGTGAACGTTTTATCTATTTGAACGGGGGATTTTTATACAGCCTGCATGTATTATTTTTTCCTGAAACAAGAAGAAATTCGAAGACGCAAAAAGAGTTGTATAAGAGTAGTTAACAAAAGGAAAAAAAGAAGAAGAAAACGAAAATGTAAATGCTGAAATAAATTATGGTAGAGATCGAGTGAATAACATTTTGTCATGGGGCCTCCTGGATGGCGTAGTGATAACGTCGTCGCCTTGTAATCAGTGGATCCCGGGTTTGATACACGGTGGATGCACATAGTGGTTAGTATCCCACTTTAAACTGAAGGTCGAGTCCAGATTAGCATATCTGTGCACCAAACCAAAACTAAGAAAGAAATTATCACAGTGTAAGAAAATTTCATGTTCAACCAGATACGAAACAAAAGGGAATAATATATTGCAGGTTGGAGTTCACATCTGTAGCATCTAACCAGCACAATTATGAATCGCAACATATCGTATCAGATCCATTTTTATTATACATGTATGATAATATAAGAGAAGTAGAGGAAAGATAAAACCAAGCGAAACACGGACGCCTTCTCCAGAATTTCAAATCTCGTTACGTAAGGTTCTTGGTTGGAGTCCCGAACAGGCATGACTTTCTTGTTCTTGCCCTTTTTTCTGCTTCATTTCATCATAATTCATCGTTATGGTTTACCTGCAGGGGAAGAATAATGACAATAATTGCCAATACAAAGCCAATGACAAACAGAACAACTCGATTACGGAGGTGCCAAGAAGAAACGAGACTTGACAGTTTCTCCGTCTCTCGGTTTGTCGAATTGAAAATTGCTCTCCCGTTCTCGGTCTCGATTAGTTAAATATAGAAATCGAAAATGTATGTGAATGAATATACATGTATTTTATATATTCCGGATTTGTAGGAGATTTCGTGAGAGATGAAGTAAGTACTCTTCCATCGTATTTATTTTTATAATTTTTATTCCCTGTTCGATGATCGCGACGATAAGGACCATTACATGAAATTGATGACGAAATAGTCAAACACCCCCGACAAGGGCGGTACTCAAACCCGGGAACTTTGGCGACGATATCGAATGTCAATCACTTAATGAGCTTGACCACCGAGCCTGCTTAATGTTGTTTCTGTCAGGTAATTCGTAATAACTATCATTTGCTTCATAATTTATCTTATTGTTGTGTTTAACCTGAATTCAAAGAATTAGTTGAAAGACAAAAATGCAAGATTGAATGTCTCTGATGTTACTTCGTGCCGAATAATATGACGTGGTATTATGATATGAATTTATTAATCATATAATATGCCTATTCATTCCATTGATTGATCCCAATTGAGCACACAAAATATGCTATAATGTCCACTCCATGGAGGAGTGGTTAGCACAGCGCGCTACGATGCCATGGGTCCCTGGTTAGAATCTCGACTTGGGCGTGGGTGTCCTTGGTAAGTGTCCCTTCATCAATTTCATCACAGCATCACTCATCTTCATCGTCGCTATTTGCCAAAAGTGAAAGAATAGCAAATCTAAATAACAAACATCCAATCAAATCGAACATCTCTACCGATTTAATTCTATACGGTACCGAATTCCCACTTTATTACTGCATCTTAAGTCATTTTACAGCATCTCAATTGTTTTCCGATTCGAAAACATTTGGAATGTTGTTTTGTGCAGTTGATTGTGCATTGTTTCGTTGTTTGGATTGTTTAATTAACGTCGCATTAATTAGTTTTAGACCAATCGTGACGGGGGAAGCAAGAGCACAAAGGAAGCGAAAAAGACAAGGAAGAGACCACGGCTTTCTTTAAAGATAACATCCCGTGAATACAACTCAAGTGACTGCAGAATATTATGAATAAAATTTATTTCGCTTTTTCCTTTTATTTCTATTTCAGTTATTTTACTTCGCTTTTCTTCTACCACTCGCGTTACTCGTGTCGGTGAGGAAGAATTATAAACTCGTGAAATGGACGATGGTACAAAAAAATATATGCCTCTCCCACGGTTCGAAACTGTCAGTACAAAATATTGTCTTATATTTAAAATTTACGGGCAAATATGGTTTGTCACGTAGCAATTTTCGCTTATCTCTTTCTCAAGGGGTTCCATTGCCTCTCTGATGTCGTAGTGGTAACGTCTTCGCCATGTAATGAAAAGCTTCCGAATTCAATACCAAATAGAGAGGCATTTGATTCGGATCCTATTTTAATCTGTAGGTCCAGTGCATGAACTGGACTTAAACAATTAACGTGTGGCATGTGGTCTGTGATGAGAACCATCATTTCAGCGAACCTTCTTGACAATGACTCTAATATCACTTGAAAGAATAGTATTTCCTTACGAGTAGCTTCGTCAAGAAACCAGTTCCTGAAATTTTCTTCTGGAGGCATCGTAGCACCCAGCTGTTTGTTGTGGCTGGGGCACGAGTCATGTGACTCATGCTATCAAAGCTCAATCCTTCCCGAGAACTCAGAATCACCAGGCAAACTTAAGCGAATATTTTGTTATTTGGGTTGCATAAACAACAGGCTTAAGACGTTACGAAATTCTACGTCCCGTGGCCCAGGTATTTTTTTCTAAGACATACGGGAAACAGCTTTAACCCGCAACTCTTCCTGTTAAAACGGAACCTGTGGTCACGCAAGTTATCCATGTTTTGCGTAATGTGTAAGAATAATACAGATCCATCTAAAAAAAAAATCCTTTCATTTTTCCTAGCATAGTTTCGATATGTGTTTGCCTGGAAGATATCTTACCGCTTTAATGGGACACGAATGCTCCTCAACAGCTTCTCTTACTACAACACAGTACGGTTCGTCACCCTTGAAAAAGTTTGAGCATAATTCATCTTGCTCCATGTCTGGATATTCTTCACACACACTCCTTTGTCCAGGCTTGCATTTCGTTGCGACCATTTTTGCCTGTAAGAAAGAATCAGTATATACTTTATTGGGACACTCTGTCCAGAATAGTGTTTACACTATTTGAACGTCAATAATGGGAACACTATAGAGGGACCAAAAACAAAAGAACCTTTCCAGAAAAGTCTCCGCGCACCTTCCCCTTCTTCCGTGGACCAAAAGGAAGCATACTCCACTCTCCCCCTCCCTTCCGTGCACAGGAATCGCGGATCTGCGCAGGTTGTTTTGCTTGTGGTTCCACTATAATAACAGCAAGTATGAACTTTTTGCGTGTGACATACCTTAAAGTTATAGATGTTCATTGGCAGCAATACTTTGTCTGCAATGCTAGGGTCACTCTGGGGAATATGCCCATCTGGGTTAAATGCCCAACCCCTCGTATCTCGCGCAACGTTAATGTTATGGCAACTCTGCGACTCTTGTTTGAAAGCGCACTCCGTGGTGAGACGAGGCAGCAGGTTTGGAACTTGTGAGAAGAATCTGAAGTCATCCAGGGTTAATTTCATGAGGTACGAAGACAATTTTTGAGGTAATATTTTTTTTTCGACGTAGCTGTATTAAGAGTGTGCAATAATATTCCCAAGAGAGAAAGAAACTGAAGTATATTTGGTGTAAAGATCAAGAGTCAGGGAAATATAGCTACAGAGTGAAACTGCCGCATGGTGCTCAGAGTTGCCAAACCAGTGATTAAATTTTCTGCTTGTAGCTGTGGGGTGATATGCCCACAGAAATTAAGTACAATATGCCCATGGGCATTTCATCCCGCTATTATGCAGTGGAAATAAATTAGTGAGTTAAATGGGCAATCTATCCTGTTTCAGTGTTTCTGAAATTATTTCAATGCCTAAATGAAATAATAAATAATAAAGATATATATATATATATAAAACAACTAACAATGAACCTTATTTTCTTATCGCCCCCTGCCACACACAGATATATATACACCACATGTAACATAACATTTTGATCTCCAGCTTATTAAATTATCCTTTTTTTGTTGCAGAAACCATGCCTTGAACATACGTTCGCAAAACTACCAGAGCATCTTGGACAGAAGAAGATTTACAGCAAGTAGCCGTAGGTGTGGACAGTTGTGGTATGTCCCTGTCAGAAACAAGAAGACTGTACTGAATCCCGCGGTGGACACTGAGTCGTAGGATGCAAGGTGGTGAGTTATGAAAAAGAGTACTTGGTGCAAAACCAACGTTGGGCAATGAAAACGAAACAAAGTTGCTTTCCAATATCCTGAAATTACAGAATTATGGATTTCCAATTACTGCTCAACTGTGCCGACAGTTGGCATACAGTTTTGTGAGAGGCATAAGATTATTAATTGTTTCAATTCACAAAATAAAATTGCAGGTTATGACTGGTTTGGTTTGTTCATCTCGCGCTATCCTGAAATATCAATTCAAAAGGGTGTGCTCGGTGTCAAGGTCTTAACAGGCATGAAGTGTCAAAGTACTTTTCACTCTTGGAAAAAAACTTGGAGTTTTCATGCCTCCTAAATCAGCCTACATAAACAGTGAATTGTTCTTAATGTGGTTGAAGGATCATTTTGTACCACGTAAGGAACAAGGCACAGTATTATTAATATTAGACGGACATTCCTCTCATTGCAATAATGTTGAACTTCTGGATTATGCTTCAGAAAATGATGTGATATTACTGTGTCTACCAAGTCATACAACACATTACTTGCAGCCTTTGGATCGAAGCTTTTTTAAACCCCTGAAGACATTTTATGATTCAGCAACTTCTTGTTGGATTAGGGCCAATCCTGGCCGTAAGTAAAGACGATTGCAGTTTGGTAAGTTGCTGTGTCAAGCATGGTCTAAAGCAGCAACAGTAGGAAATGGATCAGCTGGGTTTAGAGCTTGCGGAGTTCATCCTTTCAATCCGGACAGTGTTCCCAAACACGCATTCATTGGAAACGTAAGGTCAGCAGGTGGCCAATGCAATAATTCGACAGATGTGGTTCATTCCACCACGCAGTAAACATCAGCTGCGACATCTCCTCCTGGTGAACCTGGTACTTCAGGAAACACTTGTAGAACCAATAGACCTTCTTCTAGCGAAGCACAGAATCATCATGATGTTACAAATGAACAAGGAGATGCTTTTGCAGACATTGTACGTGCCAGTTCCTATCGTGCATGCTCCAAGTACTATTTCCAAATGGAAACAGCAAACTCAACTGTTAACTGACGAGGAGTTTCGTTCTCTAAAAAGAAACCTTGTATCATGAAATAAAGTCTGCAGTTACAAAAGTTTCTCGTCAGCCATTGCAGAGAACACAAAAGAGCAATGGAACGGAATGCTCGTCAGGTCCATCGACAGCGAATGGATTGCCTGATAATTCACCTGACAATGATGAAGACAACTACTGTGGGCTTTGTGGAGTGCATTATTACAAGAAAGGACCACAATGTGACTGGATCCAGTGTATTCGTTGTAGCATGTGGATGCATGAAATATGCATCAAATTCACGTCCATGTGTCCAAAGTGCAATGTAATTTCTCACAAATGTAAACAGTAGAAGAGGCTATGGTAAATTAAAAATAAATGTTAGAAACGCTATGCTTGTCTGTACAAATGATGTTCTGTTTACTAAACAAACGTTAATAATCTTCCAGTTAATACTGTGTATTATTTTCCTTTAAATATGTCATGTCAAGTATTACAACAATTGTTTCTTGTATTGGGCATTTTAGCCCTAATGGGTGGGCATTTTACCCTGAACACGGGTGATTTGCCCAAATTGACGTTCATCTGTTTATTTGTCTCTGGTTCTTTTGCTATAAGACTTACAGTAATACAACTTGTAGGTAACAATAACAAAACATGTAGCTTTCATTTCACATCCTTTTCATTGCGACACTCCTTCATTTAGCGAAGCTATAAACCGCCAAAAAAAAGTTGGGTGTATTCCCCCGAGTGACTCTATACAACAGATCGACAAATCAACAAACAGCAGATATGGTTTCTACAGGAAGCGAAGCGCAGGTAGTGTCAATCGCATGTTTCATGTCATCAGTGACACATGTGGGGTACGCATCATTCAGTTTCCCAGAGATAGAAATCTAACGGTGTTAAATTGGGAGATCTGTGTGGTTAATTGACACTTCTCACGTCGCTCAAGAGAAAAATTACTCACCTCTGCCACTTTGGGTACACAAATGCCTACCACCTGTTGGGCTGTGATGAAACTAAAAACAACAGAGTGCCTACACACGCTCACACACACACTCAACGTAGACATCGCAGGTTCAAATACAAAGGTTCTAGTCAAGTTATCTTTAATCTTTTCTCTGTTGTTAATAGGAAACGCATTTCTATGTCCATACCTACTTTCTTTGCTAATTAAAGATTTTGGCGTTTCATGTACACAGCACCGCTCTACTGAAATTCTATAGGATCTAAAATGCCTAAATAGACTATAAATTCCTATAAATGCCTAAATGAACTATAAATTCCTATAAATGCTTACAGTCCTATTTTGACTTGAAAAACGCATTTTAAATCATTTGCTTAACTTTAAAAATAACTTTTATTTAGAGCGACACTTAATTTCCACCACAAAGGATGGAGACCCGTACTTTGAGACCTTGAATGAATCCGAGCCGCAAAAGAAGAAATGCAATACCAAGGAGAGTGTCAACGTCTGTGCAAATGCCATCTCCCAGCTTGCTGCATGATATTGTGAAAAGTGGAACGAACTGACTGGATGAGGCGTTCTCCGTTGTTAAACGCTGTACTACATCTCAAGCAATTAAAGGGACCGTAGATGTAACAAATCAAACAAAAAGGAAATATTTATTTATACGTTGAAATTGATAGAACCTCTACATTTGATGCGATCTGCTTTAGGACGGAATCCTAGCTACAATATCATTCAGTTGTTAAAACAGGGCCGGCATTATTCCCGGCCTCCAACAGTGTAAGTGCGCTGGAAAATTCCAAGAATATGGAATTGGCTGTTTAGCTGTTTCTACTTGTAGTGCCTGCTGTGACGAGTAGGATAGGCAACCTTGTAAGTGACCAATCACGTCGCCTATTTCCCCCATTGACACAACAGTTAGGTGAAAGGGGAGGGATTGCACCGGAAACTACAACTGCCCTAGTATAAAAGCTGTTCATCAAGGAGAGAATACCACTGCGAACCTGCTTGCAGTTTCAGTTTTATGAGCACACATTAAGCACAGATAGACTAATCGGGACTTGACCTACAGTTTAAAGTGGGATCCGAACCCACTATGTGCCTCCAACGGATATCGAACTTACGACCTCTTCGTTACAAGTCCACGACGTTACCAATACGCCTCGGGGAGAACGAAACCTGCCTTGGGAATAAGGAGCAATTGCGTTTATGAAGTTCGCACCAGTAACTTCCTGCGGCGTAGAAAGAAGGTTATCCATGGACACTTCTGGGTTGTAACGATCACATTCAAAGTTAATGGGCGACTGGATGAACTTCACCACGGAGAACATTTAAAAGCATATAGTGGCACAGTGGTTCAAAATGTGATAAAGTTTCTACATTGGACAAATTGCAACTAAAAATCAGTTATCTTATGAAATTGTTATTAACTAATAATTATGCCTATTAATTTATTTTAAGCACCTGAAAGTCCTAAAATGTAGTTTATAAAGTCCTAAATCCCTCTTTTTTAGCACCTAAAAATCCGTTCCCTAGTTACTAACATTCAAAAAGTGAAAACACTATTTTGGGACACTCTGTATTTATGAATTGATCATGATTTTCTCTGCGTGTTGGTGTCTTATTTATTCCTTACTACGTCATATCAAATGAGACTGAATCATCATTAGTATTTATTATTTAGTGTTTAAACAGAATATAAATACGAGGCACTTTTCTCTTCTGTGTAAAATACAAGTAAGTCCTACATGCAGGAAACCGTCTGAATGAATTTGGAGGAAGTTAATTCAATGTTGTAAGCATCTGTTGGAAATGAAGTGGCCTCATGTCGATTTTGGAAGGATATTTATACTTAACTATACTCTGTTCAAGTAGTCTGTGGAGCAAGCGAACGAAAACAAATCCTCTGCTGAAGTAGTGACTCGAGAGGGTTTGACCAGAGTAGGTGAAGTGGCCCACCTCTGCGCCAGAAAATGGGGCTCGGTGGGGCTCGCCTTAATGGATTTCTCTTGTAAGGCATGAGCCCCATTTTCTCGCAGTGTTGCCAACTCCTCACTCGAAAAAAATCACCAAGGTTTTTTTTGGTCTAACCTAACCTAAAGCAAGGAGCTGGCAATCTTGCTTGAGGCTTCTTAATGGTTTGCTCTTGTAAGGCATAAGCCTTATTTTCTCGCAGTGTTGCCAACATTTTACTCGAAAAAAATCACCAAGGTTTTTTTTTCTTGGTCTAACCTAACCTAAAGTAAGGAGCTGGCAACCTTGCTTTATGCACTGTAAGACAAGCCTCAAGCAAGGTTGCCAACCTACTGGTGCTTTTGCCATAGTTTTTTACAAAAAAAGAGAGGAGAGAGAGAGAGGGAAGAGTTAAACAACCGACAGCCTACCTACAGTTTTTTTTTCTTGGTCTAACCTAACCTAAAGCAAGGAGCTGGCAACTTTGCTTGAGGCTTGCCTTACAGTGCATAAAGCAATTTTTGCCAACCTACACACACTGGGCAAGGAGAGCCGGCACTGCCGTAAAAGAGAGAGATGGGTGGATGGCAACACAGTATGTGTGTGCGTGTGTGTGTATAATATGTAGCATTATTAACTAGAGTGTGTTGGCAAACCACCTGCAACTAAAAAATAGAGATGCCAACGTTGCTGTAAGATGAAGAGAGAGAGAGACCTACGGCTGGCAACAGTGGTGAGCGAATGCGCCATATCGTAATTTTCCAACTCCGTATATCGTGACCTTTGTAAACCTCTCTCGGGGGAACGATGTGCCACACACACACACACACACGCGCGCGCGTATTGTGACACAAGCAAATAAACAAAATAATAATAATTGTTGTTTTTTAGGATACCTGGCCCCTATAACCCCGCCAGGGTGCGTGGTGCCCAACCAAAAAAATAAAGGTTTTCCCGTACGGCCTTCGAACGTAAAATTGATTGACGTGGGGGGGGGGGCGAATCTCTTCGGGGGTGTTTTTCAATTTGTACATTTACCCGTGCATACTATTCATCATTAATTTAGCCGTGTTCTGTTTGGCTTCCACGCCGCCGGTGTGGGATTCGTGACGCCGCGATAAACATCAACTTCCGTACCGGGTGGAACGTCCGCTCCGGCGGCGTGGAATTCGCGCCACTCCCAAGTTCACGCTGAAAGGGGGGAGGCCAGCTGCTGTACGTAACCCCCGACTAGCTTGTGATAATACTCGAGATGCTACCGTGGGAAACATAAATATTGCTTATTCTGCAACGCTTTGCTGAAATAGTAATGCGAGAGATGCCAGTTGAGTTTGTGCCCTCGAACCTGGTCCGCGCGCAACACGCTCTGGCAACACAATTCGGGTCGCCCTAAACTTAGAGGCCTAGTGAGTTGGCAATACTGACGCGACCTAGTTTTTGCTTATATTGTCACCGCAACCGGATGCGACGACGGGTGGAGAGAAGAGAGAGGAGGGGAGGAGGGGGGAGATGACTTTCGTTTCTGTGGAAGCTTCTAGACAGAACAGTGAAGTTTTTGCGATTGTGCGCGATTATATTATTATTTGTGAGTGTTAAATTGTTAGCAGTTTTTTGTAGGTAAGTTTTGTTTCTTGTTATTTCTTTTGCATGTGTGTGTGTGTTAATAATAATAATTACGAGTGGCGTTAGTGAATAGAAAGTGTTGTTTTGATTAAACATCGAAATTTATGATAAATAAAAAAAGAATATGAGCATACATAACGTGCGCTTGAAAAAAACTATTCTTCATCGCGAATAACATAAAAGCGAGGTAATAATCGGAGGGAGGGGGAGGGACGATGATTATGATCATGTTAGTTTACTCATGGTGGATGGTATTGACGCGTGTACTCTAAATTGGATTTGCTGTTTTATGCACAGTAAGGTTAACCGAAACTGGACCTACAGTGGGATCTGCCGGGTATCGAACTTGGAGTTTAAAATTATACATGTACACAGGGGAAACTTTATTTTTTGAATGTGTTGATACTCTAAATTGGATTTGTTGTTTTATGCACAGTAAGGCTAAGCGAAACTGGACCTACAGTGGGATCTGCCGGGTATCGAACTTGGAGTTTAAAATTATACATGTACACAGGGGAAACTTTATTTTTTGAATGTGTTGATACTCTAAGTTGGATTTGTTGTTTTATGCACAGTAAGGCTAAGCGAAACTGGACCTACAGTGGGATCTGCCGGGTATCGAACTTGGAGTTTAAAATTATACATGTACACAGGGGAAACTTTATTTTTTTGAATGTGTTGATACTCTAAGTTGGATTTGTTGTTTTATGCACAGTAAGGTTAACCGAAACTGGACCTACAGTGGGATCTGCCGGGTATCGAACTTGGAGTTTAAAATTATACATGTACACATTGGGGAAACTTTATTTTTTTGAATGTGTTGATACTCTAAGTTGGATTTGTTGTTTTATGCACAGTAATGCTAAGCGAAACTGGACCTACAGTGGGATCTGCCGGGTATCGAACTTGGAGATTAAAATTATACAAGTGTACAGGGGAAACTTTATTTTTTGAATGTGTTGATACTCTAAATTGGATTTGTTGTTTTATGCACAGTAAGGTTAACCGAAACTGGACCTACAGTGGGATCTGCCGGGTATCGAACTTGGAGTTTAAAATTATACATGTACACAGGGGAAACTTTATTTTTTGAATGTGTTGATACTCTAAGTTGGATTTGCTGTTTTATGCACAGTAAGGTTAACCGAAACTGGACCTACAGTGGGATCTGCCGGGTATCGAACTTGGAGTTTAAAATTATACATGTACACGGGGGAAACTTTATTTTTTGAATGTGTTGATACTCTAAGTTGGATTTGTTGTTTTATGCACAGTAAGGCTAAGCGAAACTGGACCTACAGTGGGATCTGCCGGATATCGAACTTGGAGTTTAAAATTATACATGTACACAGGGGGAAACTTTATTTTTTGAATGTGTTGATACTCTAAGTTGGATTTGCTGTTTTATGCACAGTAAGGTTAAGCGAAACTGGACCTACAGTAAAATTCGAATTATACATGTACACAGGGGGGGGAATTTTATTTTTTTGTCTGTGAAGGTTCTAAGGTTTTGTGAATATGTTGGAAAAGCACTAGTATATACATAGAGCAAAGTTACAAGGTTTTACGTCCCATAGGAGTCCTATTGGAAACATAATGATTATTGCTTAAACAAGAACATTTTCATAGTTTCACACCTCTACTAGATTGGTAGAAAAATATACTAGTAGGCAATAAAATCTGAAGAAGATTCGTGTCTAGCAAAATAAGCTAAATAGAATTACACATGCATACAATATTTATTGTGTTTTTTCTATCTACAATCATATTTTTCTTATATATTTTTTAAATTTTTTTATAGGGTTGACTAAAGCGCATATTTGAGGAAGACAACACCACCCATATATAAATAAACCCCTCAAACTAACACTAATTAGAATTAGCTTACAAATTTTTTCTCATAAGGCATTTTTTCGTAAACACTCTACCACCAACAGATCACATATAAATAAACATACCCCAAAAAAAAATGCGCTCCATGAAAAGTTGCCCTGTGTGCAAAACAACCATATCAAGCAAACATTTTGCAAGACATTGTCGCACCTGCGTGCCAGGCAAGCATTTGGCTGCCACCGAACTGTGTTCCGGATGCAATAAACGCATCACAATTGCGTATGCCAAGAAGCATAAGCTTACTTGTCTAAGCGAAAGTACATCTGGGGCTCAGCCTTCGACCTCCACCAAGAGGAAGGCAGAAGCAGCCTCCATCAATGCACCACCCACGAAACGCGTCAAGCGTATGGCGAAAGCGAACCAATCTGCTTTCGAGCGTTTGTTGGAGGATTTTGTCCTCACTTCGGAGGGCTTATGCGACGTTCGTAGCTTTTTAGAGGAGAAGCGAGCAGAGATAATTTCTATTTTTTGTAATGCACTGGCTACGTACTCCTCCACCAAATTCTACGCATCGCTACGTTGCCAGTACAAGAAGCCGTCCGATGAAATTTACAGCTTCTGCCACAACACCAAGGCGAAGACGCTGCATCTGGCGGATGTCGACAACCTCGAGGTCATCTACAACCAGTTTGCCGAGGAGCTGGTGGTTAAACAAGAAGAACATCAAGCTAAGGGCTCGGGGGGTTCGCTGTGTGGCGATCCTCACGAACTGTGCATCAAACTTTGCAAGTTTACGCCTCTCTCCGCCTCCAGCTACGTCCCCTTACCATCTTCCATCGCGGCAAAGAAGGCCGTCCTGAACATTCAGAACAGTGACGCCAAGTGCTTCGTATGGTGTGTGCTTGCAGCTTTGCACCCAGTTGAGCCAAAAAACCATCCACATCGAGTTAACCACTACCTACCCTACGAGTCGGAACTGGAGGATCCTATGGCTGGGATCGACTACCCGGTGGAGGTCCCGGACATTCGCAAGTTCGAGGCCCGTACGCACAACCCTCGGTTGGCCATCAACGTTTACGGCCTCACTGACAAAAATGTGGTGTACCCCATCCGGGTGAGCGATGTAGACGACGATGATGCTCGGGAAATTCATCTTCTGCTCATCAAGGACGAGATCCATCACCATTACACCCTCATTCGCTCCCTCTCTCGGCTTGTTTCGAGCCAACGGAGCAGTGATAGTCACCACATAGAAGTTTGTCGCAGGTGCTTGTCCACATTTGATAATCGAGAACAGCAGGATTACCAGCGCATCAGAGGTCCCAACATCGCTGCAGAGAAGCTCGCTCGCCACAAACTTTATTGCGATGCCAACGAGCCTGGGGTGGCAGTCTTGCCCAAACCTGGCACCGTGGAGCGTTTCCACATGCACGGTGCCATGGTGGAGCACCCCGCTATCATCATCGCGGACTTCATCACCTCTGCGAATTTTCCGAACTTGGACGCCGGTCTCTTCAGGCGTAAGGGGGTCTACCCCTACGAATACGTCACGGACCCTACCAAGTTCGCGGAGACGTCGCTACCTCCTCGAGCAAACTTCTATAGCAAGCTGCGAGGCTCGGACATATCTGAGGATGACTATAACCATGCTCAGTCCATGTGGCGCGAGCTGGATTGCCAAAATCTCGGGGACTACCACGATGCGTACCTCAAACTTGATGTGACGCTCCTCGCCGACGTGTTCCAGGCGTTTCGTGCAACTGCGAAGACCATCTACAAGCTGGACCCTGCATTCTTCTACAGTCTTCCCGGACTGGCCTGGTCGGCCATGCTTCTTCTTACGAAAATCAGGCTTGAGCTTCTTTCGGACGTGGACATGATGTTGTTCGTGGAACGTGCCGTGCGGGGTGGAATGGTCCAGGTGTCGCTGCGATACGCACGCGCCAACAATCACCACATGGCCACCGGTTACGACCCTTCGCAACCGTCCAGCTACATCATGCACACGGACGTCAACAACCTCTACGGACACTCCATGATGCAGCCGCTCCCCTTTGGAGGCTTCGAGTGGGCCGATCCCTCCAACTTCGACGTTGAAGGTTTCGACGATTCGGAACGCGGATTTTTTGCCGAGGTGGACATCGAGTTCTCCGAGAAGGTGCAGGATTTATTCTGCGATCTTCCGCCAGTCCCGGAATTCAAATGCCCGCCCGGCTCGAACCAAGCAAAGCTCATCATGGACTTCGTGCCCAAAGAGCGTTATGTCCTACACTACCAAAACCTCCGGTGGTTGATGAAGCGAGGGGTTACCGTCCGCACGGTACATCGAGTTTTGATGTTCGAGCATTCTCCATGGTTGAGGCCATACATCGAGCTCAACACCGAACATCGCACAGTCGCCACTTCTGATTTCGATCGCGATTTCTTCAAGTTAATGAACAATGCGGTGTTCGGGAAAACTATGGAGAATGTGCGAAATCGTGTAGATGTGAGGCTAATATCAAACAAAGCACAATGTCGCAGTCTCGTAGCAAACCCGTTATTCAAATCAAGGACCATTTACAATGAGCAGCTGGCTCTGATTCACATGAAGCGAGGTGAGGTGAGGCTCAACAAACCAATCTACGTTGGAACCGCGGTTCTGGATCTGAGCAAACTACACATGTTCGAGACGTACTACGACATATTACGTGCACACTACGACCACAACATCTCGCTTCTCTACATAGACACGGACAGTTTAATATACCAGGTTCACACAGCCGACGCGTACAAGGATATGGCCACGGTTCCATCTTTGGTTGACCTCTTCGACACCTCGGGCTATCCCCAGCCGAACCGATACGGCATCCCGGCTCGCAACAAGATGGTGCCCGGCAAAGTCAAATACGTGAAGAACGGTGATGTGGCTCTCGAGGATGTCGGTCTTCGCTCCAAAACCTATGCTATTCGGGCAGAAGGATCCATCACGAAAAAGGCTAAGGGTGTGGACAGGCGGGTCGTCCGAGAGTTACTCAAGATCGTGGATTACGTCAAAGCCCTTCTAACTAGGACGTCAATTGCAGGAGTGGAGCAGCGCATCCAGAGCGTCGACCATGTGTTGACAACCAACCAGGTGAGAAAGGTTGCCCTGGACGCACGCGACGACAAGAGGTGCGTTCTGAAATGTGGGATTCACACGCTCCCATGGGGCCACTATCATCTAGAAATTAGCTTAGAATGTGGTAAATGGCATGTATGTATGTATGTATGAAAAAAAACAATTTATGTAACAGAAGTTCTAATTTAATATAGCCAAAATATTAGAACAATAGTGTTTATCTTCAAATGCAAAAAAAAAAAAAAAAAAAAACAGGTGGAGGTTTGGAATTTTTAGCGGGACTAACTCCCTGCCGCGCCCTACGGGGTGAATATGGGGCACACGCAGGGCCAAAGGGGAAGTTCCTTTGTGCGTTCAAGTGTGATTTATTATAAATGCATTAAAATTAATTTTTTTTATTATTATTTTTTTATTCCAGATTATTCTCACAAATGTAAGAAGGTGTTCCTCGCAGTACATCCTAAACATTGCGTTGCAGGTTAATCTAATGTTTGAACCTGCGGTCAGTATAATTTTTGAGAATTATGTGATTTTTTTTCTTGTACTTAAAACTGTTCGGTCACTCTTTCATTTTTGACATCATACACAAAAGACTTCTCTGCAATCAGGATGACGCTGCACAGAGTATCGGCAGGCAGCGCGTCGTGGAACTCGCACACGACCTTGATGTTGGTTCGATCGTTGACCACCACCTGCTTTCTCTTAGATGTGTTGATGACGAACATCGGCCTGCGTGTTTTGAATTCGCTGGGCGCGTAGTACACGTCCACGCTTCCCTCGGTCACGCGTTTGTAAGCCGTGTAAGCTTCGTAAAGTTTGAGGTAATCGTTTTTGGTCATGTCGAGGTTGTAATTCTCGCGCGGGAACACCTCGTTCCTACCGTTCTTCAGATAAACGTTTTTGATCTTGCAGTCGTCGAATTTGCTGGAATTTTTTTCCTGATTCTTATCGCGCCCGGTCTGAAAGAGCACTACGACGAAATCTGGCATGTCGAACTGTATGTTGTTGAACTGCGTCGTCACGTCGAATTCCATGTGACTTCCCGACGCCACCTTCTGTACGCACTGGTAACCGTGAAAGTGAATCGCCACCTGCGGACTTTTCAAGATCTCCGCTTTGTACTTGAGGGCGTAGTTCGTTTCGTATTCCACCACAGGCATTCTCAATTCCATGCTCCGGATGACGCACTTGGCCGCTTCGGGTAAAGTGTTGGGCAGCGGCGTGGTGCCGTCCGGACCCAAAGTAGCGTATCGCATCAGTGCGTTGTTGTCGTTGGCCGCTCTTCGAAACGTGACGCGCAGTCCTCCCTTCCACATGATCTCCTTGTAGTCCGAGAAGAAACCAGGCAGCAGACGCATGGGAAAGAGCACCGTGTGACTTGTCGTCGATATTTTGGTCCCGGCTTCGAATCCCCCGGCCTGATAGTACGTTGCGTCCGTTTTGGATAATTTCAACGTTCCCACTGCCGTCGACGTGATGCCTGGATAATCTATTCTGTCGATGACGGTGTTGTGTTTCCTCACCTCCACCTGCGAGAACAGGTGAGGCACGAAGTTGTCCACGAGTATCAAATTTGCTGCTGCGGGAAACGCGTCTCCGCTTTCCTTCTTCACCACGTCGAATTGAAAGTAGAGGTCCGCTCTGTGAGGATGAACAAACCCGTCGCCTACGTCCACGTCGTATTCGATCTCCCTGTTCGCTTCGTTGAGATTGGCGAACGTGCGACGGTTGGGAGGGAAAGATTGCAATTCGTAACTTTCGATTTGCTCCATTTCACTATGTGTGTTATTTATTATACGTTGATCTCCACGATGGCAGTGGTCGTTGCACCTGCGAAATCCACCACGTCTCCTTTCTCGTTCGTTACCACCAACTCTATGTCGTCTATGCGGTTGCGACATACTGGAAAATAGATCGGCGAAGAGGGCGTGTAGATGATCGGTTCCATGAACTCGGAACTTGGTTTGAAAGTGGCTATGATTCCCGTCTGCTTGTGACTTCCTAATAATCCGTCCGAGGATTTCGTGATCATGCCTTCCGCCACGTTGCAGTGTACGTTCAGAGTCTCTATGGCCAAGAATTTAGGAATGTTGGTTGCTACGTGCTTGATGCCAGCTTCGAGTTTTGGGTGGTTGTTCTCGAAACCTAAAAGTTCTCCCATGGTGCCCAGGTCCACGGTCTCCGTCGCGGATAGGATTTCCACTCTGTGCGTGACCGAATTTTGAGAAAAGTACGTGCCTTTGGGTAATTGAGCTTGCAAAGTGGAAAGATTGTATTGGCCTGGCGTGACGACGATGTGTTCGCTTCCGACGCTAATTTTGTTGTTGTGCTGCGTGACGTTAGGTATGAGGTACATGCTGTAGAATGCACGCAGAGCCACGGATTTAGGATAGACGATGTCGTCGTGCAGCGTGAGTTTCAAGATTGAAGATTCGCTCGTGAGATGGAACACGCCCATCCTAGTAATGCTGTTTGAGGTTCCACAATACTTTCTGGAAATCCTCGATCCTAGGGTTATTTATTTTAGAGAGAAACGCCAGCACGGAGAGGCAGAGATGACCGCAGTTCACGTCTCCGAAATTTTGAATGCGTTCGTCGTTGTAGTATATAGAGGTTTTGTTCGTTTTCAGATAATGAATTAAATTTGTAGGTGGAACACCTCCGAAAGAATCGAAAACGAATGCTTTATCATTATTTTTGTGGTAACATATCCAATGCGTGCCTGGATTTTCTTGACCGTCCAAGTTGACTATTCCGCATTCTCTTCTTTTAACGCTTGAAGGTAACGAGTCGGACATGAAAACTCCTCTGAAGTGTTTGATTTGTAACGGTTCGATCAGAGATTCAATATCTCGGTTGGTGAGTGCTGTTGTTTCTTTTTTTTTAACTTTTTCATCACGCCCTTGCCCCCTTTTTTCTCCATGGCCAGGTTGTGACGTTTCTGTTCTTCCAATTCCGCCTTGTTCTTCTTCGAGTCGATGACGGTTTTCGCGATGGCGGCGCTACCGCCGGCTAAACTTCCAACGGCCCCCAATGCTGCCAGGATGGCCGGGATGCTGAATATGAAACCTCCGACCTTTTGCTGTTTCCGCGAACGCTGCAAGCGTCTCAATTGAGGTGTGCTGAGAAGTAATTTCATTCCGTGTCCTTTGCTCAAGCAAGAACGTTTCTTCTCGCGTTGTTTCTTGGTGAGTAACCCATCGAGGGCACCTAGATTTTTAAGATTGGAGTATGGTATCTGGTACACGACACCCTTGGGCTTCATGTTGATGCTCTATGTGTTATTTTTACGCTATGTTATTTATATATATATTCTGAGATTTTTTCTCGTGTAGTTTTTTACGGTATGTTATTTATATATAAATGTTCCGAGATTTTTTTTTCACGGCCTCGCAGTCGTTACACAAATTCTATTACGTGCTTCGTTTTCTTGCCAAGAAGTTCCTTTGTCCCCTTGTACACGATTCGAGTTTTGTTCTCGATTAAAATAGATAGCTTCTCGTCGGATAACATGTTAGCGTATCGATCTGGTAAAAATAGACTGTATTGTGCGTTGAGCAACAGGCGTACCTTGGGACCATACTGGGTAGAAACGATTGAACCGGAAGTTATCGTGTAAGGTTTGTCGACTTCCAATTCCTGAATTTTTACATACTCGACTGACAAATCTAGCATTTGTTTTAATGCTTGGAGATCACTCATTTTTTCAGTCGTCATATCAAAAAAAATTTCAGAGTGTTAAGAGAAATTTAATTGTTTTTTTTCACTATGTGTGTTATTTATATATACCGAAGATTATTTTTTTATGATGTGTGTTATTTATATATCAAGTTTTTTTGACACGTATATATATTATTATTTTTTAACAGAGGAAGAAAGTCCGTGCTTCGGAAAACGCGATGATGTACGTAATGATATCTTCCGCTGATCTCCCGAAGATGGTCCTTGAGAACCATTTCACAAGGGATGCGAAATTCCGACGTCGTTCTTGCTATGATTACAAGTTTCCCTACATCCTCGCAATCGCCGTTTACTGCGTGTTTAAATATTTTACATAGTAGCTCTGGCGGCAAATCAGTTATACGAGACATGTTGTTATTATTATTATTTTTTACTCTATGTTATTTATATACCCCACCCCAAATTTTGTTTCGTGCTCATGGCGATGGTGGTACCCAGTGCGGCGACCCGTTCACCCAACGATGCGTCTCTGCTCACGAACCTTTCGAAAGCTGCATGTTCCAATTTCTTGTCTGCTTCGTGACGTGCATCCAGATCCGTCTGCGTGGTGTTGTAGGCAATGTCGTGATCTTTGCATGCCGCGTCCAACGGATTCACACCCTTGTCTCCTCTCTCCAATCTTTTCTCGAGTTTGGTACCCGGTCCGCAGTACTGGTAGCCAGGTAAATGCATCTCGAAAGGTAACTTGTTGATGATGTCGTTCACGAGTCCCTTTCCTTCGGCCACGTTCCAGAATCTCGGAGGCAGCGTGTTGATGATTTTGATCAGGTAACCTATGCCCTTGTCGTCGTTCACGATGAAGTTGGAAAGTTTCGTGCTGATCATGTCCACGATGCCAACCTTCTCGTTGTAGAAATTACGATTGCCTGCATTCTCTTCGCCGGCTATCACCAACAATCGGTCCACGAGCTTCCTCACGTCGTCCACCCAAACGAATTCTTTGGGTACCGTGTTGTAGCGTTTGACGCCGCTGCCTGTTTTGACCTGGTTCCAAATCGGTTTGATGAGATTCCTGTACTTCTCGCCGCTGCTCGATTTCACCCTATTCTGCGAGGCGTCGTTGTTTTGGTACAAGGCATCCGTCATGATCAAAATTTCCTTGTAACTCTGGTAATCTTCCTCGGTGTAATCTTTCGGCTGCTTTTTGGCAACGAGTTCCCACAGTCCCACCGTACCCGGATACCTGGTCCAACTATCCTTGTCGCCTAAATTGACTTTAATGTCGTTGCCTTCGAAGGTCACCTTCGATTTCCCAATCTTCCACACCACACCGCCGCCTTCGTTGGTTTCCATGCTGGGATACAATCCGAACACTTCATCCTTGTCGAATTTCCCCGTACTCAGGTAGTTTCGTGCCAAAGGTCCCAACTCGATTTTATCCGAAGACGACGACGTGCTACCTATGGCTCGACGTCGTGCCGGTGCATCCTTCAGTTCGAACGGCGTTGAAGGAATGCTCGAAATAGGCGTGGGTACGGCGTAACTTTTAGCTGCGAGCGGTACGAGTTCGTTGATCAAATTTTTATTTTGTTCCGTGACACTTTTAATTTCTTTACCTAGACCGCTGATGGCATCGATCACAGGTTGATCCTGACGTTTCTTCTCTTCGTAGAATCCGCGATTCTCGGATTTCCAACCTTTGAAGCGTTTCGCGAGGTAATCGCGAAGCTTGAGATTTTCGTCCTCGATTTTTCGTTTCGTCATGACGTTATTTATACACGTCGTTTCTCACAACGTTGCAACGTTTAGAAAGTCGTTGATTTTGTTTCTGTATTTTCCGTCGTTGGGTTTCCTCGTCATGTCGATCGTCGCGAATCCGAAATCGTCACCGTTCCAGCAAGTAGAGCAGCAGCGTTCCGAAAATTGATTGTAGTTCATGTCTCCGCCTACGTAGTCATCGTACGCGTGCTTGAGGTTGGTGTGATCTTGACGAAACAAACATATGAAATTAGCGTTGTCGCGTACTAACTGTTTTGGAATTTTGGAAAACGTTTGAGCTAGGTAGAAGCAATCCATTCCTTTGTGACGACCTTGCGTGAAAAAGTTGCGAATTTCATTTTGATTTTCCAGGATGGCGTCGTCGAACACAACGACTGAATTTTCACGACAATCGTCGAGTGGTTTTATTTCCGAGGCGAACGTTGCAATGTCCAGACCATCGTACAGTTTCATCAGTTGCTGGTATTTGGATTGCTCCAAACTTTTCGAGAACACGTACAGGTGCCTGTTCTTCCAATCTAACCAATTCGGTGCGAGGAGAAAATTGTCCACGAGCAGTGTCGTTTTCCCACACCCCGAAGGACCTACGATCAGACAGCGGATGCTGTCGGGAAGCAACTCACCGTTCTTTTTCTTCGTTTGACTTTCCGGATCCGGTAGACGCTTCACCACGTTCCACGTACTCACAAGATCACTTCGTTCGCGTCGATCCAACTCTTTTCCGGAAGTCCCAGCCATTTGACAAACAGTTTGTCACCTTTCCTACGCAATACTTTCTCGATGAGGTACGTGTCGGGGTGTTTCGTTTTAGAGAGTTCCTCTTCGTAAAATCTTCCTTTCAAAATCTCGCCGCTACTATCTTTTATTATATACGTGTGTCGGTTTCCGGGTAAAACTCGAACCACCGTAAAGAGTTCCGTGCTCCAATTTTTTGCGAATCCCTTCTCGAAGGTGCGTTTGAATTTGCTGATCCTCACCCGGTCTCCAATTTTGTATTTAGCTTTTTTTGTCGTGGGTGTGTACTTTGGACAGTAAACGGTAGAAATTAAACGCTGCTCGTCAGATTTCGTAACGTCAGCTGGCTTCATGCCTATCGTTCTGTGTACCGTATCATTATAGGTGTCGACGAGTTCCGGCAGGATGTCGACCCATTTGTAATTTCCCCGAAGCGTGAATCGTTTCCACATGTGTGTTTTCAAGGTTCGATTGAATCTTTCCACGATGCTGGCTTTGATGTGACTGAAGGTCGAATAATGTCGAATGTCATGTTTTTGAATAAACTTTTGGAATACGGCGTTGTAAAATTCTTTACCGTTGTCCGTTTGCAAAAACCGAGGTCGTCTGTCGCCGCTTTCGCGAAAAATTAATTTGAATGCTTCCGCGACGCACGATCCCGTTTTCGCCTTCAAAGGTAGAGCCCATGCGAATTTCGAAAACGTGTCTATGACGGTGAGAAGGAACTTGTTGCCCTTGTTCCATTTATGTACGTTTTTCAAATTGCCGCTACTCATCTCCACGAGGTCGCTTTGCCAGAGGTCGTCGATGCCCTTGGTTACCACAGCCAAACGTTCGTAGTTGCGGCGTGCAGGTTTATGCAATTCTTCGACGATGGCTTGCCTAGACATTTTTTTGTTTAGAGATTACGTTTCAAGAGAAGCACCAGCGTGATGGGATTCAAAGAGGGTGGCACCTCGCTCGTGTTTTGAATGATCAGCTTATCGCCGGCACTCACGTCGAAAACGGTGAGATCTTCGTCTTCGTGTATTTCATATATGTTGCGCGTTTCGTTCCAACGTGCCAGAGGAATGTTTCCCGCTTTCTGGACACCACGATTTGATATTAAGGTCATGGTGGGAACGCTAGCTTTTCTGCCGTGAGACCAGTACGAAAATTCGTTTATCTGAATTGTCCCATCGAGGAGAAACTTGTAGTACGGATGATAAGGATGCAACATGTACAGTTTGTTACCTTCGACGAACGTGGAGATTCTCTGTTGATTGGGAACGCTGTTGATTTCGATGGCTTGCAAGGTGAACAATTTGGCGAATTTAGTGTCGAAGGTGACGAGATTACTGTGAACTTGTCCGAGTTTATTTTCGATGGGCAGCAAATGCTCGATTATGGTATCTGTTACGGTAGAAAACGACGGTTTGATTTTCACTTCCACGTTCAACTGCTTGTAGTTTTCGTTGAGTTCTTGCAACTTGGCACCGAAAGAGGCCAGCGTCGATTCCTGCGTGGATTCCAGCACTCCAACTTGATCTCTGATGTTGACGACGATGTTCTGAAGGTTCTCGACTTGATTCAATTTCGAGCTCTTCTCGGTAAGATCGTTCACGATGCTTCGCATCTCTGTAAACTGCGTGTGAAGGTCGGCGACGCTCTGCGAAGTGGGCAGCGTCGACACCAGCGAACTAATTTCGTCTCGAATCTGTTCCACGTTCGCCGTTTCCGTTTCTAGTCGTTTCAGCATTCGAGATATGTTTCTTTTCAAAGCGTGCAATTCTTTGGAGGTGGGGAGATTGGCCACCCTACTCTCGAGATCGCTCAATGAACTTTTGATGTCGCTCGATTCGGATAGTGCCGTCACCGCCGTTTTCAATTTTTCCAAATCTTCGCTCGAAGGCACGCTCGTCCGTAACGATTCCAAGTCACCCTGTATGTTGTCGAGTACGTGATGAAAATGAGCGAGATTCGTTTCGACGTTCAAATTTTCTAAATATTCGATCTTCTGCTGAACCGTGCTCAACGTGTCTTGAATGCTCGTCAACGCTCTCGCTTCAGCGTGAATATTTTTAATTTCTTCGTTGATCAATTCCAAGGACGCCTGAAGCGTAGCGATGGTGGTTTGAATGTGTTCGAAATCTCGATACGCCTCCAATTGAATTTTTATGTTCGCGACGCTTTTACCGATGACCTGCAGTTCGTCTGACGATGGTAGGTTCGTCATGGTATCTTCCAAAGTCTGCAACTTGGATTTAATTTCTTCCAACGTGCCGGTGAATTCTTCTTGTAATTTGGAAACGACGACATGCAAGCGTTCTGCGTCTATATCGTTCACGACGGTTTGAAGTTCGGAGAAATTCTTTTCTATTGCGGAAGTTCGTTCTTCGATTTCGAGTTTCAATTTTTCCAAATCTTCATTTTTCGATTGAAATTGCTGTAATTTGGCCAAATCATTTTGAAGCGAATCCACGCTCAACTGTATATTTTGAACGCTGTCGTAAGAAGGTACGTCGACATAATTTTTTATCAGCGTCTTCAGTTCGGAATCGATTTTCAGAATAAGGTCGAGACATTGCGTTTGGAGCGTGGCGATTTCCGACTCTAAACTTTTGTTTAAGGTCTCCTGCAAAGCGATCAAATCGGTCCTCAACTTCTTAACTCGAATGTCCAACATGAGAATCTCTTCTGCATGGTCTACACGCTTGGTGTTGCCGAAAATGTCGTTAGGCATTTTTGGTTAACGGTTATTGATAATAGGATAGACGATTCGTAATTCTACGAAGAGAGGAATAAGTTTGTCATAATCTCCGAGGAGTTCCATGTAAAAATAATCTCCAGCGGAAACATCGTACGTAATGTTAGAAAGCATCTTGTCGTGCTTAATTCGAAAAATATTCTTGCCGGTAGAAATTTTGATTTCGCCTGCGTTCACCGGATTCACGGTGATTTGAAGTTTCCCGTCGATCGGAATTTCGTAGAAATGTAAATTGTTATTAAAAACATAAAACATCTTGCCCACATCATCATCCAGTTTCGTCCAAATGCTGTTGAGGTGAACGATCAGTAAACCATTGAGTTTAGATAACACGGAAGGTAAGAGGTTATTGAAATTTGGCGGTGCAGTCTCCATGTTGATCTGTTTGCGGAAGCCAAAAAGATTCATTGTCCTTGTTAGTTATTTAAGAATACGGCGCGCGCGCGCGCGCGCGCGCGCGTGTGTGTGTGTGTGTGTGGCACATCGTTCCCCCGAGAGAGGTTTACAAAGGTCACGATATACGGAGTTGGAAAATTACGATATGGCGCATTCGCTCACCACTGTTGCCAGCCGTAGGTCTCTCTCTCTCTTCATCTTACAGCAACGTTGGCATCTCTATTTTTTAGTTGCAGGTGGTTTGCCAACACACTCTAGTTAATAATGCTACATATTATACACACACACGCACACACATA
The DNA here is from genome assembly GCF_977018435.1 of Lepisma saccharinum. Classification (NCBI taxonomy): domain Eukaryota; kingdom Metazoa; phylum Arthropoda; class Insecta; order Zygentoma; family Lepismatidae; genus Lepisma; species Lepisma saccharinum. Next base: position 197,792,292 of record NC_139229.1, on the reverse strand, counting down.
CTGTGTTGCCATCCACCCATCTCTCTCTTTTACGGCAGTGCCGGCTCTCCTTGCCCAGTGTGTGTAGGTTGGCAAAAATTGCTTTATGCACTGTAAGGCAAGCCTCAAGCAAAGTTGCCAGCTCCTTGCTTTAGGTTAGGTTAGACCAAGAAAAAAAAACTGTAGGTAGGCTGTCGGTTGTTTAACTCTTCCCTCTCTCTCTCTCCTCTCTTTTTTTGTAAAAAACTATGGCAAAAGCACCAGTAGGTTGGCAACCTTGCTTGAGGATTGTCTTACAGTGCATAAAGCAAGGTTGCCAGCTCCTTACTTTAGGTTAGGTTAGACCAAGAAAAAAAAACCTTGGTGATTTTTTCGAGTAAAATGTTGGCAACACTGCGAGAAAATAAGGCTTATGCCTTACAAGAGCAAACCATTAAGAAGCCTCAAGCAAGATTGCCAGCTCCTTGCTTTAGGTTAGGTTAGACCAAAAAAAACCTTGGTGATTTTTTTCGAGTGAGGAGTTGGCAACACTGCGAGAAAATGGGGCTCATGCCTTACAAGAGAAATCCATTAAGGCGAGCCCCACCGAGCCCCATTTTCTGGCGCAGAGGTGGGCCACTTCACCTACTGACCAGTGAACGCTCGCGAGAAAGAGGGATTCCATGGAGGGGCAACGCGAGTGCAGCTACCAGCCGCCGCGCATTACTTCCTTCCTCCACTCGCTTTCTCCCTTTCCTGTCATCCAAATTTAGTGTTACGTTATGTGCAACTTATGCTAAAATTACTATTTTATTTTTCATTAGGTCATATGATGTGACGTACGCTTATCTAATATATGGTGGGTTAAGTGACAGACTATCGGGAGAATACACTTCACCCATTAGTTTGCAATAAAGTTGCCCAAATTGCATTCCGTGCTTATGAAACAAATTTAGCTGTTCAAAAAGACGAAACTGTTTACTTATTACTCTGGTTATTGTTCATAATAAGCTGGCCACTGATTGCTGGTTTTAATACCGGGTGGTTCAGAAATAATTGAGGGATTAGCAAAAATTTATTGCAAATAGTGTATTAAACTTAAGTTAATGAAACAAGTCTGGAACGATTGAGTAACGCTTTTTTTTTTTTTTTGTACACCTACAAATGTTGGATGCGTGCACCACAGGTGACACGGCACACATCGACACGATCTTCTTGCCACACTCGCATCAACATTGACCTGTCGATAGTGTCTATCGCTGCGTTGATACGAACGCTCCCAATGGCGCAGGAACAGGAAGGGGGAAAAGGGGGGTACATTATACCCCCCAAATTTTTGAAGAGAGGTACAATACTCCCTAAACCGTAGATTCGAGTTGTATCGCCAGTACGTCTCTAAAATAATTTCAAAGGGGACTCAATGTGCTGCTGTAAAAAGAACCTATTTTCTAATAGCTCGACATAAAATTTATATTGTTTACATACATTATCTTTTCTCAAGAAAGAAATCCAACCCACTATTAACGTATTCTACCATATTGTGATATCTTAGTTACAGTCCAGCAGAATTAACTTGAGAGAAATGGCCGCTCTGTGAGTGATGCAACTGCGCTGGAATTGGCTACAGCGGGGGACTTCCCGCCGTAACGAGCCAACGAAAACTCTACAAACTCTACTCTAGAGTTTCCGTTGGCCCGTTACGGCGGAAAGTCCCCCGCTCTAACCAATTCGAGCGCAGTTGCATCACTCACAGAGCGGCCATTTCTCTCAAGTTAATTCTGCTGGACTGTAGTTCACTTTAGCTGTTCTCTTGGATTTTATTTTAAGGAGATGAAAATTGTTTCAAGAGTAGTAAGAGATGGAGTAAAAAAAAGTTTAGTTTCAGGAAGTCATGCTACAGGCTAACGCTCCTTTTTTTTTTAAGGAAAAATATGAGGTACACTTTTCTAAAATAATAGTGTACTGATTGATAAATTGGTGAGTGGTAAATTGGCGCTTTAAGTCTACTTTATGCACAGTACGGCTAATTGGGACTAGGCCTACAGTTTGAAGTGGAATCCGAACCACTATGTGCCTCCATATCGAATCGAATCGAACCCTGGATCCCTTGATTACAAGGCGGCGTCGTTACCACTACGCCATCAGGGAGGCCCACTAATTAATAAGATATATGTCTAGTTCATAAGATTATACGACGAACCTTTCCTTTCAAATTTTTCAAATAAAATTTTGCTCGACTAAATGCTTCCACAATTCTCAGAAAAGAAGTTGTAAAAATTTTGCCTGCCTGTCTGTGATATTATATAAATTATAACTTCATATTCCGTCACTATAAACAGAATTTATAAATTTTCCCATTTTAACTCATATAAATGCCTTGAAAATTGTCGTCAGACAAATATTTTGCAGATTTTTGTATTTATGTTTAAACTGTAGATCTAGTCCCGATTGGTTTACCTGAGCATAAAGTGAATCTAGAATAAGTTTTTGACAAATTTCTGAGTAGAGACCGAGCCAAGAACTAGCACATGCAAGAACGAGATCGACCTCATCACACAGGAATCTGGACTCGTCTCATTTCGATAACATTCCTTGTTGAAATGGAGCAGCAATGTTTCCCACACATTGAAAAGGGTTGCGAGCTTTGATTTTCTTAGAGGGAGTGATGGACTTAAGATTATTGTCTCAATAAACGTATAGATATTTGTCAGTAGTTCCCCAGAAACACAGGTTTCCATTCATTTAAACCTCTCACACCCTATCTTTTGAACCTATGTGGTAACTATGCTTATAATTGAATGTTAACTGTTCAAATAATATATTTCATATTGAATTGAACACAAGTCAACAGAAAATAAAATTATATAAATCAGCTGAATATACGTTTGACTGTGGATGTTCCGGTTGGTTTCAATTGCTTTACTTCGACTTGCTCCAATTTATTTTTTTGTTTGCAAACTTTTCTGAATCGAAGAAATACTGCAGGGCCATTTATTGAAAGAAAAGTATGTATAAATGTATCAAAACTTCAAAAGAATTTCTCTGATCCGTTAAGGTTAGATTCTTGGCACTGGACTTGCAGTTTTGATTGGATACACACGATCATGGAGTGACGTGACAATATGTTTTGAATTTTCCTCTTATATGCGAAAATCTTCAGTTAATGATGCCGCACATGATTGCGCTTAGCTTAAAGTTCATCTTTTCACATAAACAACGTTGCCATTGATTAGAAGATCATGTAGCTGCATTTAATTCGACTACATCCGGAAAGAAGTATTAAACCGACTATTCAAGTTACCCATCAAAGATTGAGAAATAAATCTTTCGAACGTATAGTTTGCCTTTCATTCCTGAACTGCCATCCCCACATGGTAAATCAAGTGTTTTCAATGTTTCAAGTGTTTTTCTAGCTACGTCAATTTCTTACCTTGCTTCAAAAACTGAAGAATTTCGGTCTTGCATAAACAATGATACCTATTACTTTCATTACTTACAGAGTGGGATAAGGTCTCTGTATGATCTGTGTTGTGTCTTGATGTGTGATTGGGCTTTGCTAATCTCTTATCACCATTCATCATCTTCGCGATTAGCCATAGCTGGCAGAAAAACAAAGTAAAATAAATCATTCAAGTTCTTGTAGAGCGTCGTAAAGTGCAGCCCTTTTCCATTGAAGGTAACAAATTTGTCAAATCTTTTACGCGCACCATGCTACGAAGCGAGTGGTTCTTTGAGAGAGTCCCTTCATCAGTTTCAACGTATCATCAGCCATCCTCATCTTCGCGATTAGCCAAAAGTGAAAAAAAAATAAACCAAACCAATCAATAAATCTTTTAGCAAACCTTTAAACTGGGACCTCCCGCGAGTCGATCAGGGATCATCACAACTCATTTTTTTCCTAAAATACACAACAAAAGATTATAGCATTAAACAAGCACTCAGGCAACATTAAAAGACGAAGAAACCCAATATACATCAGAAATACAGCACAGTTTTAGTATTCGAAGAAAAGTGCTTGTGCAACACCTACAAGTCTGCGAAAAAACCCTCGAATACATGACATCTAAAAGAAACTAGAAATGGTATGTTAGATATGCGCAATAAATGTCTTAACAATAATTTTATATGCAGATATGAGGCTCTAAAATTAAGTGAACTGAACACGAACTCAATAAGTAGGATATATCTAATAATGGAGTTTACATATCCAGTGAGTGCGAAATAATTTTCGCTGGTTGGGAACTGTCGTTCGTAACCAGAGGTTGGGATGGATGAAGACAGAGGGTGGCAAATATCTCCCCCCCCCCCCCACCAATACACACCACTCCTTCAAATCGGTCTCTGTATTAAAATTAATAGTTGAATGTTTTTTCGCAACTTTCATATTACAAACTTTTGATTTGCCGTTCCATTAAATTACAAATGAGGCCCAGAACAAGGTCCAGAGCCTTACATGTTTCAGAAATGTTATGTTCTTAAAACATGTTTTTAAAATAACCATACATTGGAAGAAATATATTAAAAAAAATGTTTTATCTAAACATCCCATTACAAACCTGGAAATTTATGTGTGTATTTCTACAATGGAATTTTCCGCACCCGAATGTATATAATTCAAACACAGGCATTTTTTTTTCTTTCGAGACGAGCTGGATTTACAAAGGTGGATGGTACGCAGCTGCTTTCTTGGGGAACGTTATACATAATAAGTTGTCTCGTATATTTAGAATTTTCTACACTGAAAAATGTCAATCCGGGATAATTTTAGGGGGGGAATTGCATTTATCAGTCTGTTTTTTCCTGAGTTCTTCAATGCTTCCATTTGAAAATTATATTTTCTCACTATTTCGGAAAGCTGTAGCCCCATCAGCCCATCTCTGTGTACGCCAGTGCACCCCCATATAGTATATATATATATATATATATATATATATATATATGCAGGGTGTTTCAGTGACCATGTTACAAACTTTCAGAGATGATGGAAGGAGACAAAAGCATCAACATAAGATAACCCCTGTCCGGAAAAGCCTTGTTCAGAAGTTACAAGCCGCCCGACCCTGTGGCCGAGTGGTTAGCACATCGCGCTGCGACGCCAAGGGTCCCGGGTTCGAATCCCGGTCGGGCTTGGTTGTTTGTGAATGTCCTTTCATCAATTTCATCATTTCATCACTCATCCCCATCTTCGCAAATTAGCCAAGAGGCACAAAACGCGAAGTAAAATAAACTAAATCAAATCAAATCAAATCAGAAGTTACAAGCCAAAACCATAGTGGTGAGAAGGGTATGCTAGCATTTTCACATGAACTGTTCCGACTTCATTTATTTTTTTGGGGTCACCTAAAAAGTGTTGTGTTCGAGAGACCTGTGGATAATGAAGAACTCCTGGTAAGAATCCTTGCTGCCAGTGACATCGCCAGAACGACTTAATGGATGTTAGACGATATGCGGCAGACCTTCTCGCAATGCTATCATTCCTGCATTGATGCTAGAAGGTGGTATTTTTAAACAACTGCTACAAATGCATTGGCTAGTTATGTATGATGGTCGGAAATAGTAATTTACCCAGTTACTTATTAAAGCTACAAACAGATATTTTTTTTCGTAAGAATCCCAAATTTTTGTTAAAGTTTGCTGGTATTGTTGAGACAATTTTATGCTCAGATGGGCTAATCGGGACTGTACTTGCTACTAAAGTGGGACCAGAGTTACTGTGGTAGTTTTGCATCCTGGAAAAAGGGATTGCATAGAACCTTCTACCTTCCAACAACGGTTTTCATTTATAACTGTTGACTCTCCGCTTAACAAAACACAAACTGTTTGCTTTCCTCGTTCGTTCTTGACTGGTTTCATTAATGTAAGTTCAATAATTTACTTTCAATAAATTTTTGTAACCCCTCAATTATTTCTGAAACACCTGGTATGTGTGTGTGTGTGTAAAATCAGATATTAATCTTACTTTACTGCCCAGTTGAAAAATACTCGTTTACCTTAAGATTGTCGTCAAGATCCTCTGTGGTTTTGAAAGTGCAGTTGATTAGTACAACATTCCTTTCCTCCATCCATATTTCGGGGCGCTCGAACTCTATGATACTGCCCTTAGAGTCCTCGCAGTTTTGGAATTCCAACAACTTCACTTTCATCTCCTGAAATTAAAGATGAGAATTATATATGTCGAGGATTTAACCACTTCCTGGCATACAGCTGACGCTTATTTCACAAGGTAAGAGGCAGGTGCTTCTTCCCCACCCCTCCCGCCAAAAGGTATATATTAGTAAGGCCCGCTTTGGACGAAAGCATTTCCTCTAACATTTTTGCTAGTATAAATGCTACGTAAATGCTTCCAAAAATCTTATATAGCAGACAGTGCTTTACACGGAAGAATTTAATGTAAACTTCCGGTAAGTTTTTGCGATTACAATGTACGTACAATATACAGGTGATGCAAATTTCCGTTTACAACGCGGAGGAGGTGAATCGCCAAGTAAAATGTAAATGGAATTTTCTCGAATGACGCAGCGTGTCAGAGCTAGAGGATGCCGAAATCGTGTGAAAATGGACATCACACCTCCATATGTCGACAAATAGTACTCATAAAGAAGATGCCGAACAATATCCCCAAAGAAAACACACCTGGGAGAGCTAATTATGCAGAAATCGCGTGTTGAAAATTAATGCGGCAGGGATTCCCCACAAGAAGTGAGGGATTCCCCACAAGAAGTGAGGGATTCCCCACAAGAAGTGAGGGATTCCCAGGAATATGTCCGAAATGGAACGCAGATATCGAATTGGGGTACAAAGGGAAATGACGGAGGTCACAGCACATGAAGAACATTTCGCCAGGAAGTGTCCGAAAACCAGGCTGCAGAAGGGGATTCCCCAGAGAAGAGGGGACACAGACAACATGTGCAAGAGGTGTACTATGATGACACACACGTACACAAGTAGTATCCAAGGCTGTACGTAGAAATGAAATACGGACGTACACGTGAGAGAACGACCAGCACGTACTGATATCGGCTCCAAATACTACGACGGAAGAAGTAGTGGTACATAAAGCTCCCCTAGATGCGCTCAGCGGGATGCTGCCTGTCACGGCCCGCTATCGCTGGTATACGTACGTACAAACAACGCGTCAGTGTAGGCGACTAGCGATCTGCCTGTCAGTTACGCATGTTGTCGCAAGGTGTTCATCTTGAGGAGTGTGGTGAAATTGAGCACATTGCTAAAGTGACCGTTATGAAGTACGTAGTGCGTACCATCTGTGTTGTCCGTACGGGTTGGACACCTGTCTGGAGTGTTCAGTGCTGTAGTCGTGAACGGTACATCACAAGTTAGTTTGGTACGTATTCGTGTGCTCCTTTGTGAGCCTGACAATGGCGACATACACCACCAACGAGCTTGCCGATATGCATCTCGTTTACGGTGAGACACACCAAAACAGCCATCAGGCAAGGCGTGTGTATCGCGAACGATTTCCAAATCGGCGCCTACCATCACATGTCCTGTTTCAACAGGTGGATGCTCGTTTACGTGAAACTGGATCTGTACGACCTAGGGTGTGGGATCGTGGCAGACCGCGCAGTGTGCGCAGTGTCCAATTTGAGGAGGAAGTGTTGACAGGATACGGGAGACGCCAGGCACCAGCACCCGTGCCATTGCCCATGTGCGACACACGCAACATACCAATGTGTTACGCGTGCTGCACGATGAGGGTATGCAGCCATACAAAGTGCAGAGGGTGCAACCCCTGCAGCTGACGGACTTTCCCCCACGCCTTGATTTTTGTCAGTGGTATTTGCAACAAACCCTTGCAAACCCCAATTTTCCAAATGCAGTGTTGTGGACCGACGAGGCACTATTCACCAGAGAAGGCGTCTTCAATACCCATAATAGTCACGTGTGGGATGTGCAAAACCCGCATGCAATCATTGAGCGTCATTTTCAGCGACGGTTCGCATTGTCGGGGACAACCTGATAGATCCGTATGTGTAGCATAATACTTTGTCCGGTGGGAACTATAGTGTGTTCCTACGGGAAGTTCTACCTGTTGGAAAATGTACCCCTTGCAATTAGGCAAGATGTATGGTATCAACATGACGGTGCCCCTGCACATTTTGACCGCTGAGACAGAGCTGTACTCAACAATACATACGGTGATAGATGGATTGGTAGGCGTGGACCTGTTCTGTGGCCATCTCACAGAACAGTGGACTGTGAAAGTACAGTGTGTTGCATCATTTGCAAGTTAGCACATTCAGCCTTAGACCGCAACTGTGTGAGCTGGCGGTTGGAATCAGCTGTTCAAACCAGCATGGCCGAACACAATATATCATATCGGGAGGCGAAACTTAAGCTGCAAGGCATCTTCCTACCCACTCCCACTCGCGATGATGTTTATCGACCCCGAGTGACGAAAGAGGCATTCCCTGACTTTCAGACCTTCCACACGGAACCTTCCTTTACTAATCACACTGTACACTCCTCAAACAGGACATATGCCAATATATTTTCCCCGCTACGTAATCAACCTGACAGAGACTTTCCTGAAAATAAGAATTCTCAAACATCAATTGATTCATCTCGCATTAAGGTGCCATACTTTAAGACCAATTCTCAACCACGAAACACTAAGAAATCCAAAATCCACCTTTCCCTGAGGAAAGAAATACATTGCCGTCCGCGATGGGAAGACGATGACGTTGCAATAGTCTCCCCTGCTAGTTCATAGACCCTTACCGACCTAGAGGAAGTGACATCCCAACCCGTAGGAAATAACGCATACCCTCTAAATAATACTCATTCCCATTCCAAGCATTTCCAACGTCAAACATATTTGTACCCGATCAAGAGGCATGACAATCCACAGTCGCACATTACTGAACAACCTGCCGAACACAGCGAGGTATATCAAGCTCTATTAGATATGATTCCCAGCATGTGGGACACTGTTAGACAAATACGGGACAACACCCACCGAAGTCGAGTCATCCAGCATATTCAATTTTTGACAGACAAACTTTTGACTTTACTCGAAGACAATGCCTAAGGTGACATCGGAAATGGGTACCATATTACAATGGAATGTGAATAGGTTCTCCCCACGTAAACTCGAACTATTAGATTTAATTGCTGAATACCACCCGCTTATTCTTTGCTTACAGGAAGTTAAAGGTACGAAGCACGAGAATTATAGACTCGCCCATTATCACTTGTACGACAACCCAACGCACCAGCGTGGTACTGTCATATATGTTCATGAAACCCTTTCTCATACAGAAATCCAAATTCCACATAACCTTTCCCTCGTCCAGACCTTTCAACTAGAGTTAGTGGCTATCCGAGTCAACATTAATGACCGATATATAGTCATCATTTCATTATATATTCCCTCCTCAAACAACTCCCAAAGAATCCGCTCTCACGAGTTACAAGAGATCATGCTCCGGGCCCCTATCTCATTCTCGGTGACTTTAATGGCGATCATCCCTCTTGGGGAAATCCGTACGCGGACCGTTTGGGGAAAAATTTAGATGCATGGATTACACACAATCGGTTTATCCTTTTTAACGATGGCAGCCCTACTCATTATCCATTAAATGGTAATCGACCCTCCTCTATTGATCTCACAATTTCCTCTCCCCGCTTGTTTCATAGTTTTCACTGGGTAAAGGAACAAGATCTCCTTGGCAGTGATCATTCCCCCATATTACTTATAGGCCGTAGATCGGTTTCCACATGCTTGTTGAGAGACAATAGGGAGTCGGTTCCAGTGAAACGTTGGACCAAAGTTTCAATACAATGGGACGCGTTTACAGCACAATTTTCAAGCATTTATGAGCAAACAACACCCCACAATGACGGAAATATAACATACTAAAATATTCTCCGTATGATTACCGTTGCAATAGACTATACACATCGAAGTCAATAAAGTAGTCCAATTAAATTTCCTTCCCTCAGTTGGTGGACCCGAGATTTTGCCTTAATAAAATGTCAAGAAAAATCAATTAAAACGATACGAACGAAACCCCTCGCCGGGGACAAAAATCGAACTTAGGCGACTGCAAGCTAAGGCGAAGAAAATATATAATTACAAGCGAAAAGAGAAGCGTGGCATTCATTTTGTAATTCTCTTGATTGCACAGATAGCCTAAGTTCTATATGGAATAAATTTCATTCTATTAGGAATACGGCCCAACCAAAACGGAAAAATCTCGATAGACAGTGGGAAGCAGAATTCATTCAAATATTCACGCCACCCTCTGTATGCGCACGAGAGGCAAAATCCTTTGCGTAGAATTTCGATTTCACTGACGATTTCCCGGCTGTTAATGCTATCGAAATACAACAAATTTTAGAAATTGTGCCGAACACTTCCCCGGGATATGACGGTCTCACTTATGACATGCTCAAATATCTGCCATATCAAGGTATACAATTACTTACTCACATATTCAATACTGTCTATCGCACCGGACGAATCCCTATCGAGTGGCTTCACCATATAGTCCTTTCCATATTAAAACCTAAGAAACCTCCCGAGGAGGCAGAGTCATACCGACCAATAATATTAATACCAGTAGTCGCCAAACTTTTCGAACGAACACTTCAACATCGCATTAACTGGTCGTTGGAAAAGAATAAGTTATTTTCGCCAACACAAATGGGTTTTCGCAAGCAGCATGGTAGCCAAGATGCCATAGCTACCCTTACAGTTGAAATTCAAAATAGCCAGATTACTCAAGATTATTGCTTTGGCCTATTCACTGACATAGAACATGCTTATGATGCTGTTCACATCCCGATCTTATACAAAATGATGGTCCAACTAAACATACACGTACATCCCATAGTAGGGACCCTAATCTGGAATTTATATCACGAACGAAATTTACAATTCTGGTTTGAAGATAGGCTGGATAGCCTCCGTATAGCTCGCACGGGGATCCCTCAGGGTTCGCCCCTTAGCCCCCTACTATTTAATATCTATACCCACCATATACATCACCTAAATGTGCACGGCTTTAAATTGTTACAATACGCCGACGATCTTTGCTGCGACGCCACGCAAGGCCTACTCGCCCTAAAGATAACCGTCACAATTCTTACAGATCACTTCGATACCTTAGGACTCACTATTTCCATCCTGAAATCTAAAATTATAATTTTTATCTCGAGAGAAAAGAGCAGTTACCCCAACAATATCACAGAAATACAGCACATTCCAGTAGTCGACAATGTCAAATACCTGAGTGTATACTTCGATAGGAAACTAAATTGGGCAAGGCATATACAATATCTCAAGGAAAAGGGGTTAAAAATAGTTAATTTACTTCGCTGTATATCCACGACCAAGTGAGGAGGACTCAATGTTATTATTTTATAAAAATTGTTTTCGCGCATTGTTTGATTATGCAGCACCAGCATATGGTGGGGCCAATCCAAAACTTCTTACGTCTATAGACGTATTACAACCACGAGCCTTACGTACATGTCTAGGACTCATGCCATCCAGCCCCAATGTTAGTGTATATTTAGAAAGCAATGAATCCTCTTTGTCACACCGACGTATCAAAACCACCGTGCAATATTTGTTCAAATCGTGGGCGTGACACGCTCATTCCTTTAATAAAACATTTGCGATTCAACGACAATGGTTTGGCCTCCCGAGCCCCCTCCTCCCACTAAACGTTTTTTTTTCTTACAATGTTACAATATTGACCCTGAAGCTTACCACCAAACTTTTACCCATCCGGACCCGCTTATATATCAACTGAATAATCCCACAGAACCCCGAGTAGAGATACAATATGAAGATCATGGCAGACATGAAAATTATAGAGAATTGTGGCCCACATCAACCTTTATTTATACTGACGGATCGAAGTCTGCAGACGGTGTGGGATGCGCTTTTTACGCACCATCTCATAACATCACTCGACAATTTTTCCTCCTATCCGATATGTCTATCTTCTCGGCGGAATGTTATGCTATCTATAAAGCATTACAATTTGCCCTACAGTTACGACTCGATCATTCTTTAATTTTCACGGACGCATTAAATGTACTTCAAGCGTTATCACGAACAGGTCGGGCAGCATATAAGTTAACGGTATTTCCCTATCTTATTCTCCGAATCATGCTAGACCTTCAACAACAGGGTCTGTCAACGACCTTTACATATATTCGCTCCCACAGTGACCTCAATAAATATCAAGATCGCGTTGATGTAATGGCTAAACAAGCGAGAACGAAAGAAACTGTTACCCCGATGCGCCTGCCGTACACTGACCTCCTCTCACGGGTCAAAGTCAAAGTAGAACAACAATGGGAAATTGGTGCACCCAGCAACTCAACAATACGAATACATATAAATGGCATGCACAAGTCGGCAACAAACGTCCTTGCTTTCAACACATTAACCTACCCTGTGCAGTTTTAGTGTTTACCATGAGAATGCGTACAGGTCACGTTGTCATACATCCCAGTTCATATATCGTGCCTGCAACTTGCTGTCAGTGTGGAGAACCTATGCAATCAACCACACATTTGTTTTTACAATGCCCAATGCGACAACATCGCAATACTCTATACAAACAGTTACAACGTGTGGATCTCCCATTTCCGATGTCCCTATCAACTCTACTCTACGAACCACGGTCAGACGTCATGTGGATATTGTACAGCTTTGCAAGAAAACACAACATTGTAACATAAACAAACAGATACTTGGAATGTAAACAAATCAAATAGGACCCCTGGCAAGAAATCGCTCATAGGCGGTGTGTGCCAAGCAAAGAAGAAGGAAGGCTATTCTCCCTCGGAGCATGAATTTTCAACGAAGAACATGAATTTACGCTGTGATACATACCCACATCACACGAAACACCTTCGCGATGTTAGACAATGCTACAGGAACTTATTACGGTAAGTAGTTTCTTCTGTAAAAATGAAGAAATCTGTTTGAACTCTACGAAATGAAGAGAAGAAAAATGTCATACACAGTATTCATAGCCTGTGATACTCAAAATGAATGACGTATTTCAAAGCAAAGCACTTTTAACTTGTGCTATGATACACAACAGGTAGCCAGAAAACAATGCTTTATCCAATATTCATGCAAAGCAAGATGTTTCGAAAACTGATTTTACTGGCACGATATATTATCACAATTCCCTTTTTGTGTTCGTTCAATCCAAACCTGTACGACCGCTCGCGTTCTGGTTTCGTTCTATCGTGATCACGCAATAACAGTAAGAATGATGTAGGCGGCCATTACTCGGTATTCAACCTGAACGTTCACACAAAGAAATGTTAATTTATTACTTCTCAATAAACTTGTCGAATTCCACTTGAGAATGGTAAACAATGGTCGACGCTAATATTCAACTTCGGGCTCGTGTTGGCGTTGTGTTTCCTCGTTGTATTAGAGAAGAAAATTTCTTACCTCATATGGAAGTATGGCGAGATCGACGAAACGAAACGGTACACACATTATTTTGACAGAATATGTCGTCCGCGACCTACCTCACTGGTTTTTCATGTCCGCTACCATTTCCACAATATACTTGTCGGGCCAAGTAACAAATTTCAAGCCAGACTGAACAACGAAGGTTGCTACTACACAAAATATTCCACGCGATACATTAACTCCTTCCGTTACGCGTGCATCTTTCTCCCGAGTCCCATCCCGCATTTTCGTTCCTTGCGACGAATTGTCCTACACCACAAGTTGCATATTCCGGAAGCACAGAATTGTGAATTCGGAGTCCAGCAAGATTGACTCCTCATTCCAACAATGACTATAAACAAACACGAAACTACGTTGTGTGTCTGTGTTGAACAATCACTTTTTCAACGTTACATAATTATACGTAGAATCCCTAACACTCAACGAAAACGAGCTCCATTTGCGGTACAAGCTTGGACTAATTAAACTGACAAGGGAGGTTATTAACTGTCCCCCTCCGATTTCCATGAAACTTGCCAGGTGTATAGAGGGGCCCAAAGGAAGAAAGACGTGTTCTTTTGTTTCGGCTAAAAACTGTATTAGGGCGCAAAACACACCTCAAATATCAAGATGGGGGCAAACTGAAGTGGGGATCTGACCCCTGTGTCCCCCTCCGATTTCCATGAAAATTGGCAGGTGTATAGAGGGGCCCAAAGGATGAAATACGTGTCTTTTGTTTCGGCTAAAAAACAGTTTTAGGGGGCAAAACCCCCCTCAAATGTCAAGATGAGGGCAAATTGAAGTGGAGATCTGACCCCTGTGTCCCCCTCCGATTTCCATGAAACGTGGCAGGTGTATCGAGGGGCCCAAAGGAAGAAATACGTGTTTTTTGTTTCGGCTAAAAACTGTATTAGGGCGCAAAACACACCTCAAATATCAAGATGGGGGCAAATTGAAGTGGGGATATGACCCCTGTGTTCCCCTCCGATTTCCATGAAACTTGGCAGGTGTATAGAGGGGCCCAAAGGGAAGAAATACGTGTTTTTTTTGTTTCGGCTAAAAAACTGGCAGATACACAAGTGGAGCATTTGAGATATGAAGTGCATGTCACTGGTAAACACAGCTATCACCGACGAGACGAAGAAAGACAAATATGCCACGCGAGAGCATACAATGTGACAAAATGCGTTACATAACACACGATACATGCTTGACACAAATCATGTGCAACGCACCCACCACGACGTATCACCTATGGGCAGTCTGTCAGGAGATACCTCACAAGCAGAGGAGATAAGAGTAAGGAAACGTGAAATTGTGCCAGGACGCCACAGTTAAACACAATTATCAGGTGTGCTGTAGTGGGATGGTATGTACGATAAGACATCATGAATCCAAATTCTGTATGTGTGACCCCGTATATAAAGGCTCACAGAAGAAAATAAGGACAATCGTTCAGTATGGAGGTACCATGTTGAATATAGTGAATGTGGTCACACTCTTAATACAGGCATTTAATGCCAGTAGCACATCTCCTTTAACTACAGAGGAGGCATATGTCGCAGACATTGTGAAGGACGTCATTGAAAGATGTACCGAAGATCCTACGTACATCGTTGGATTTGCTACTTCCTTGGACTTTGACCAGCAAGACGATACGTATGCACACGATTTGGAAGATACAGATGATGACACGGAAGAAGACTATACCGACCATAGTTCACCACATACTGTATCCATTGGATATAAACGAAGAGCAGTTGACTTTTGGAGGAGTGGACAGAAGCGACGTTTGTCTCTGACCACCGTGCAAAATCAGTATAAGAAGGTTACCTCAACACGGCAACTACGAAGATGGGAAGAGCAGGTACGTGCAGGAGGAACACGGAAAGAAAAGCTGTGTCAGGTTTCCAAATACGTTTTAGAAAACTTTAGTGATGCCGTGCAAGCACAGGTTCCAATTCATGATCTTGATATTCGGAGATGGGCTCTGAATTGGACGTTCCTCGGTTTACAGCGTCACGGTTTTGGCTTTGGAAATTCAAGAAAGCACATCACATCGTTTCCCAGAAGGTCACCAAATTCATATACACGCACATCTGCTGGCAAGGGGGAACATGTTCAGAACGAACGTGCCTGCTTTGTGGATACTGTTAAATCATGTATTGCACAGTACTCTGTCGCAAATGTGTTTAACTCTGATGAAAGTGGTTTCAATTTAGAAAACACACAGTGGTCGCACACTAGCTATTAAGGGAACGAAAAAAGTGGAAACTATCATGCAATCTGTTGCATCCACAACACACAACTACACCATTCAACCAATTATTTCGGCCGCGGGAGAGGTTCTTGTCTCCTCTCTCCGTTGTTCTGAAGGAACCTGAAGCTACCTTTGGACCCTATGTCAACCGAACACTGTTCCGACCAGCAAATGTGTTCATTGCAGCCTCTACATCGGGGAAACTGACAACAAATCACTTTAAGACCTGGCTCAAGAAGGTGTACTGCTCAGCAAAGATGAGAAAGTCTCTCTGGCGCTGCTGTCCTGTGAGCAACTTATTTGTTCGAGGGTGGGGTCAGGTGGGAGGTGGGTGGGGGGGTGTAGCAAGGACTGCTCGATTTCTGACACCCTTTCAATGTTGCCAAACTTACATGGACGAAAGGTCATTGAGTTCGAGTGCGTCTGTTGTTTGTACCGAAATGAAGGGCAAAACCGTACATAGAGAGCCAAGGGGTGATTTCGAATGTTGTTAAATTTTTTGACAACGAAGCCAGAGAAGGATGTTACACGTTTCCGGTCAATCAAGCTACAAAGCGTGCGGCGGCTGCAGCTCAAATGTCGGACACTTTCATAAAGAAAATTAGAAAGGGCAAGGACGTATTTAGGGAGGGGTGTCCAAGATGTCAAGACCCCCCCCCCCGAAAGATTTATCAAGTATTAAAATTTAATAATGAAAAATGTATTCGTTTAGGCGTTGTTATATAATATCCTCTGAACTTATTGGAAGACAAGGATTTATATTTGGATCATACGGCTTTGAAGGACAGGATGGACGTGTTTAGGGGGTCCGGACCCTCCCCCACACACACACATCCGGAAGACTTATTAAGTACGAAAATTAAATAATGAAAATACTCGTTTAGCATTTGTTGCATAATCTGTGGTTATTAATTTCCTCTGAACTTTTTAGAAGCCAAGGATTATATTGCGATCATACGGCTTTGAATGACATTACAAAGAAGATTTATGTACAATACTACTCAAAATAATATGCATATGATATTAATCAGAAACTTACTTTTCTCCAACTGCATGTAACATCATTTTTGTTATTCTATAAGTATTCAATTATTCATCTATTTGACACCCAATCGCCGCCACTGTCTCTAAGGATATAATTATAATTAAATTGAAGATAAAATCTATTTCTTAGATGGTAATATTTACTATCGCATAGTAAGAATCACAACCATGACAATAGATTTTATTGTTATTAATTATTCAACCACTGACCGCACCACGATGAACGTCGCGTTTTGCGGCAGGTCCGCCAGAATTCCATCTGTCAGGGAACAGCTGTGAGGCAACGTGGCAACAGCGTGCCATTTGAGAGCAGAGGAAAAGAAGGATTTCCCCCCAATTCTCGTCTGCTGCCTTTCACCGGGACAGAAACAAGTGGGGGTGGATTTTAGTTCGCATATTTTCCGGGGGGTTTCTCTTCTTTGTAGTGATGGGTCATGGCAGTTCCTTTTCGGGAGGCAGTTCACCGGAGCTCGCTCACCGAAAGGAGTCGTTCACCAGGAGTCGTTCAAAGGAACGACGAGGCCACGGAGCATGCTCTCGGACGAGGCAGTTCCTTTTAGAAAGGCAGTTCATTGGAGCTTGCTCGTTGAAAGAGTCGTTCACAGGAGCTACCATACCAACACAGCTCCAAGTTGGTTTCGTTGGGCGGGGGAGGGGATGGAAAGAATTAGAGGGGAGGAATCCGCCTTCGCGCAAGAATGGAAGAAAACATAAACAGCTACTAAAGTCACTAAGGCTAGAGTTTGGACTTGAGGAACCCCAGACTTTTCGTCTCCACTTGTGCTAGTGTGAAAAGGGGGGGGGGCGAAAGCGGTGTTGCCAAACGTCTGAGAGTCTGATTTTTTTTTTGTCCAGTCGTACAGGATATCTTTTCCTGTCAACATGCACCCTTCGCTCGCTCGCATTTCAGGCAGAGGCAGGGAGGCGGAGACCCACGATTTCGCTTGCTACCCCTAGGCAACCGGCTTCGCCGTGCTTGGCCTTTTTGGGAGTGGATTCTCTCGAGGGGGGGGGGGGACGATGAGCTACGTCGAGTTCCGATTACTCAATATTATCCATCCTTTATATCGCGCTGCGACGCCAAGGGTCTCGGGTTCGAATCCCGGTCGGGCTTGGTTGTTTGTGAATGTCCATTCATCAATTTCATCACTCATCCCCATCTTCGCAAATTAGCCAAGAGGCACAAAACGCGAAGTAAAATAAACTAAATCAATCAATCAATCAAACCATCCTTTATAGTTTATATTAATTTCATTGTTGTCTACACAGCGATATCAAATAGTGAATTATATATTGATTGGAAGTGAACGAACATTATGTGTTTTACTGATATCCTCACAAGAGTATCTACAGAATGTTTAGTAATCCTGAAATTTAGGTTGAATTCAGAATTTATGTAATATTGAATGGGTGATTGGGTCGAGGGGGACTCATGGGGCTGCAGTTCCCTCCCGAAATTTTGAGAAATTCAAAAGTTTCAACTAAAAGTATTTTTTAGAAAAATCAGGAAAACCAAATTGGTAACAGAAGAACCTCTTAAATCATCATCCCTCCCTCATTGTTGAGCTACTGCAGCATTGCTGTTGTAAACAGAGTTGCACGCATAACTAAGCGGAAAACCGCCACTATCAACAACCAGCAACAAAAGACGGGACCTCGCTCGCTCTCTCTTTCTCGCGCAGGTTCGTAGGAGTGAGTCATCGACTGGGAGCGTTGGCGGTTGGCAGCATACAAGCAAAGATCACGACTCGTGAGGAACTACCACTTGTCATGGCAGTTCCTTTTCGGGAGGCAGTTCACCGGAGCTCGCTCACTCAAGCAGCCGTTCAAAGGAACGATCAACTCCTCTCGATGTTGGTTTCGTGCAGCTGAAGTGAGGGGGGATGGGGGAGGACTTGCTGGAGTTAGAAGTGCCACACACGTAAATTTGCCGTTGCGTAGAAACGTATTTTCGTTTCGTCTCCCTCTCTCTTAGCATCACGTGTTCTACCCTGCTCGAAAACCTTCGCTATTGTTGCCATATTGTCATTCCATTCCTGGACACACTCGCGCAAACTTCATTGAAAACAATTGAACAGCGCTCCAGCTCGCGGTTCCCACAGGTCAGCAGGGACGGCAATGTGGCAATATAGCACGGCGTAGTCGTTGCTTCTTTTATGCAGTGCATGTTCATTGGCTAGCTAGTAACTAGTGTTGCCAACTGTAATAATGAAGCACTATTTCTGTCACGGAAGGGGAAAGCAGGTAAAGTGGCGGTGAGTTTTGTTGGATTGGAAGCACCATATTTTTATTTTATACTAAGTATTTGACCGGTTTGACGTTGTGTGCGTGTATTGCGTGTGTTTATGTAAAAGTGTGTGTTTGCTGATGAACGTTAAATTCCATAATGCCTCCAGTTCTGTCGAAGTTGAAATCAAAAACCTTGCATAGCCAAGCTCGGGAAATTCTAAGCAACGTGCACGAGTTCATGAAGGAGGAAGCCAGTCATGGTGTTAGCATCCCAATAAAGCATTTTGGCAAGAGAGCAGCGAACAGCAGCAACAAATTGTTCATATTTCATAATTTTGGAATTATTCAAAATAAATAAATTATGTGGCTCCAACATCATTTCAACTCTGGCTCCGGCACGTGTTCTTGTAGATATTGCATAGAGGAGGCTGTCATTTTTGCTGCTTAATGCGATACATATTGTTTTCTGTGTTAAAATTGCCATGCTTTGATGGGTGACCAAGTTCATAGCAGGGCCGGCGGAAGGGGAGGGCGAACCGTCCCATCGCCCAGAGCGGCAAAATTTGAAGAGAAGAAAAAAATAAGCCTATTGAAAACTGTGATCGAGCGAGATATTCTTTTGCGCTGAATAGTATTGAAATAGCATAAGAAGTCTCATTATTTATTTTATATTTTGATGTTTTAGTTAGGAATATATTGATTTTCAATTTTCCGTTGCTGCGTAATGACCGGGGGGGTCGAAATAGAGCGGCATCTGCCGCCACCTCCCAGGGAGGCAAAATGACTAGCGCCGGCCCTGGTTCATAACAAAAGAAAAAGCCGCGCAGCTTATCGTCTAGTGGCAGTATATGTACTTGTTATTGTTGTGGAAGCCGGCATCCTTTGTAAATGTACAACAAAGGCAACCGACTGTCGCCGATCTCAGAGAGGAAATAATAATACTGCTTCAGGAGGAGTGTTATGGTGCAATTGTAGCGGTTTAACACGTTGGCATGTTATTATCTGCCGTTGCAGTTCCATACCAGTGTATACGGGTTTTGGGAGTGAAAAGTTAGAACGCCACCAGTGCATTAATGCAATGAAAAATAATATATATATTTTTTTATTTTGTTTGAAATCACTCAAATAAGGAATCGTATGAAGAAGTCTTCTTTGCAGCATTTTTGGTAATTTTACTTATGTGTTAGTTCATATTTTGCGAATTTTTAGTCCATATGTATGTAGCTACATACATAGTCACTTGTTAGTACATATTAATCCTAGTCCTGGTATAATGCATGACGTTTAAAACTCAACGTTAGATAGACCTGAATTCTCTAATTTTATTGTTGTACGTAACAGCTGTGCATCGGCGCACCGCAGCGATTTTTCTATCTGCTCCATTAGCAACACTGCTTCTTTAGTTCTGTCGCGCATTGCACGGCAGAATTATCTGCGCTGGACTCTAGCTTGAGTGAAAAGAATTAGGAGAGAGGGAACTCCGCCTACTACTCCACCTACCACAAGAAAACCAAAGCACGTACCCAGCAGAAACAAAACAAAACACCGTCGCTCTCTCTCGCAGTCATGAGTCATCGACGGAGCTGGAACTGCAGGAGCGGTTGACAACGTACACTCAAAGCTCACGACTCCGAGGAACGACCACAGAGGAACTGCTCGTTCACTCCGAAGGAGCGAGCAGTTCACAGTTCCCAAGAGGGAGTCGTTCAAAAGGAACGACTCGTTCACGAACGACCCATCACTACTTCTTTGCTGAGCAGTACTTCCCAAACACAGGTGATTTTGGTGCTCTGCTATTGGGTTCGTGGAGTGGACATAGTGATATTGTTATGCAAGACGTGACACAAAACATTACTCTGTTGACAATACCTAAAGGATTGACTGTCACTCTCCAACCATTAGATGTGTATGGATTTAGGATTTGGAAAAAAATTGTGCGACTGTTTTCCGATCTTGTCCTGTTACTACACAGTGACATTAATCTCCACCTACGCAATAACATTATCAAACTACAATCACTCACACATAACCAGTTGTCCTCACCCAGGTTTCGACACGTCTTCCAATATGCACGGTATAAGAG
Organism: Lepisma saccharinum; assembly: GCF_977018435.1. Taxonomy (NCBI): domain Eukaryota; kingdom Metazoa; phylum Arthropoda; class Insecta; order Zygentoma; family Lepismatidae; genus Lepisma; species Lepisma saccharinum. The sequence goes on along the minus strand of NC_139229.1, from coordinate 197,771,265 downwards.
TGAGTATCTTCCCGAAAGGCCACCTCCATTTGAGAATCCGGTGGCATTCTGTTTTGGTGGTGACAGTAATCCGATATGTGATGTTTGTGGTGCAGTGGCAGTAATCAGATGTGCATGATGTAACCGAACATTATGTTTAAATAATTTTTTTAGGAGTACCATTACTGTGACGAGTATGTACATTGACACCGTGGAAGCAACAATAGGGGCGGTTTTCAATGTGATGCATGGGTGCTTGTCTTTACTTTGTGTTGGCAGATCGGTTACCATAACGTTGTTTCGTGTTACTTTCTGGTGGTAATAAATGTTTTAAACATGCTGTGTATTCATCTGTGAAACTATCCTCTTGTATCCTTGGCTATGGATATCACCTATATGATATCTAGGTCATGCTTGATAGGGTTATGGTTACCGTGTGCGGCTATTTTGATGCTCCGTTACCCTGCTCTGCTCGGTCTATTGTTATGTCCATCCCTATCCGGGAACAACGGTGTCTATGAATTCGGCATCTCTTTATACAATTGCACTGCGTTTGGTACCGACAATCCTACAGTTCTGTGCTGTGTGTGTTCCAATTATATGAGCGTGTTCTTCCTATGCCAGATTTACGTGGTTTCGGGGTCAGATCCCCACTTCAATTTGTCCTCATCTTGACATTTGAGGGGGGAGGGGTTGCCCCCTAATACAGTTTTTTAGCCGAAACAAAAAATACGTATTTCTTCCTTTGGGCCCCTCTATACACCTGCCAAGTTTCATAGAAATCGGAGGGGGACACAGGGGTCAGATCCCCACTTCAATTTGTCCTCATCTCTCATCTTGATATTTGGGGGAGGGGGGTTGCCCCCTAAAACCGTTTGTTAGCCGAAACAAAAAACACGTATTTCTTCATTTAGACCCTTCTATACACCTGCCAAGTTTCATGGAAATCGGAGGGGGCACAGGGGTCAGATTCCCACTTCAATTTGTCCTCATCTTGACATTTGCCCCCTAAAACAGTTTTTTAGCCGAAACAAAAAAACACCCATTTCTTCCTTTGGGCCCCTCTATACACCTGCCAAGTTTCATGGAAATCGGAGTGGGACACTTAGATAACCTCCCTTGCGAGATCATCATTGCCCGCTCCGTACATATACACCACCTAGCGTGATTCCCGCAAACTACTTGGACGAACTTCGTGAATATCTGTTGAGTGTTAAAATCTATTGATAGCATCGAAACTCTCGCTTCGTAATGGACATCACGGTAAACGTATAATAATGTTCAAACGTTTTTAGAACTTTTCGTGAATTACAGACAAACCTTATGGCATAATCGAAAGTATGTCATAATGCGTTTCATTAAACTTAATAATATATTACTCGGCTTTCAGCTACCAATTATACTTAAAATATTGTTGAGAATTTCTTGATCTGTATGTAACAAGATGGTGGCATTTCTTGCAAATGGCAGAAGCCACAAGAAAGGAGTTTGAGCGATTACCTTGGATATTCCAAAAGGTGCCATTAGCATTTTGTTTTAATGTCTGTGTGCCCCCTTCTCCCCCATACGCATAAACTATTTTGCCTCATTAGGACTGTATGTATATATAGTCAAAGCCGCACCACCCCCACTCCGCTACATGCTCTGTACATGCAAGACTGCACCTCCCGCCCTCCTCTCTATGGCGACGTCTTTCTGTATGGTGGTGATGCTGGATTGTATCTCATTGTAAAGCTTATTTTTATAAGGGGAAAAGTTAGACTAGGCAATTTTTAATCAAGCTGAAAAGTAATAGCCTACATTATAAGCAAAGAAAATAATAGCGCGATTAAAAAATCGCAATTTACAGGAAATAAATTAGCCTCCGCGGTCAATATTCATCCTACAATATAATGATGATTCTTATCTCATAAAATACTATTTTTATGGTAATAATTTATCCAACACGAACAAATTGTGTACGTGCATACTATATTTAGGAAGATATATAGTAAGTCAAAATGCTGTTGCAAATTTGGAATAGATGGTGGTGGCTATATTGGAAAATCCGCCATGTTGTACTCCAACTAGTAGACTTTTCAACACTAGGAAAGTTGCTACAAGATAACGTTTGAAGAAATTACTTTGCAATTTTTTTCTTGGTTGAACCATAAAATTCCTAGACTAATCTTAAGCTGAGTACATACCGTCAACACTTAGATGTGTTGCTAGAGTGCGCGTCAAATCTCCTGCATATGACCTTGAACGACTGAACAGCACCAGCGAATCACGGACGTGCAGCGTTGCCTAGTTCAGAAGCTGTTTCACCTCGCTACTAAATCGTGTACCTGGCGCTCGGATATAAATAGATTATTTCAAGTGTCAGTAGTTCAACAGATGGAAAGATAATGAATTTGCGAGTATGTACGAAAAACAAGCGTGATTGTAGCTTATACCGTTCCCTCTGTAGAAGCAATGTTATTATAAACGTATTTGCATTGTATCCTTTTTGCTCTCCCTTCGTTCCTGTTGCATTCTGAAACTTTCCGATTAGCTAAGGGAACAGGGCACGTTCGTTCCCAGTGATGGCAGAAGAAGTTGACGAAGAGGATACCGTCATTGTTCGTATTTTTTTCATGTGTTTAGTGGGTGTGTGCAGCATGTCGTTGAGTAAACCAAGTGGTAGTGATGGCGAGAGAAGAGGGAAAAATACAGTGTTGTACGAAGCCAGGCACGACAGGTGATTTTTCAGGTGTACATTTTTTTTTAAAAAAAAAGTGTTTGAGTGACGAACAAAGAAGTAAAATTGACTTTAAGAAATGCCAGGATCTAACAGCTCAAGCGTGTGGTGTGAATCAAGCTACCGTTTCTCGGATATGTTCGGGGGCAAAACAATGTGGATCGGGGCCTGCTCCAATGTTTCAATAACCTAGACTAGAAAGCACATTAATATACCGAAAAGAACGACAAATTTAGATGACTTTGAAAAAAGACGTAGTTCGTAGAACAGTCTTTGAAATTTACGATCGTGGCGAATTTTCTACTACCAAAAAGATAACGTACTCTTTACGGGACAAAATATCTTACAAAGGATCTACAACTTCCACCTTGAGAATATTGAAAGAATTATGCAGTCCATAATCAGGTATGTTCTTTTCTCCCATTATGTTTATTATATGTTATATTATCTAATGTTCCGTGCTCTCCGTGACAAGGCGTTTCGCTCGACCACGCTGTCTCTTTTCGTGTGAGATTTCGACATGGCACCGCTGCAGTGCGCTGCTATTGGCTATCGCCATATGCAGGAGATTTGACGCGCACTATAGCGACTGAAGTCTTATACAAAGCAATAGTTGCTTCATTGAAAAGTTTACTATAGTAAACAATTTGTTACAAATGGAGGGTGACGTATTAATCGGGAAATGAGACAGTAGCTGGCAGGGGTGAAAATTTACCCGTGCTGCCAAGTACACTTGGTCAATTAGAGGCGGGGGTGGGGGATAGCAGCTCCCGCGTTAATTACATACCTTTGCAAAAGTAACTAATTTTTGTTCACATTAACAAAAAACGTAACTGGGTTACAGTTAGAGTATTTCATTTCAAAAAGGTTACTACTGGGTCCGTACACTTACTCGGAAGCGTAACAGTTGCTTGTAACTGCTTGGATCTCCAAGAATCACTAAGTACTTACTGTGCCATCATCCAGCGACGTCAACCCCTTCCAAAGAACACAAAGAATTACCAGAACTATAAAAGTTGAACTCATGTTTCGGAGAATCGGTCCCGTCTGGAGTAGTAAGAATTCACCGGCATCATATTTGTATGGCACCTAACGACAGGCAATCACGCATGCCATCCAAGCCATCATCAGTCACGGTGACACCTTCTGTTGTCACCAGGAAGTGACGCAATTTCGTGGTTCATCTCGGCTGGCATATCATCCACTGTTGTCATGATCGATGGGAAAGCTTATCGTGGAGCTTATTGGAAAATGATCTTTGCAAAAGTATTGGAACCAAAGTACTGGCGTCAACAAAGAAGGCACGTTGCAAATTTTACCTACGCTTTCCTGCAATCCAAAGCAAGGTAAAGTCACCGACAGGAAGTAATGATACATGAATATACACGCATAGAGATAATTTGTAACATTTGTTAATCGATCTGCTACTGTACCAAGATATAGTGTCTGGATTAGACACTGTTATAGTGTCAATCTCAAAATTTGAAAATCAGGGGGAGCCTTGAGGCAGAAATTAATTCTGCCGGAATTTTTGCTTATTTTTTTATTTTATAAAATTAAAAAAGTGTTTTTAAGTAAAATTTCATAAAACTTTTGTTTTCGGTTCCAAGAAAATAGGTTTTAGTCATGACCAAAAGTGTCATAAAAATTCAGCAGCACTAGTCTAAATATAGAGGTGTGTGGCAGGTCATGATTTTTGGAAGGTGGGTGGAGTGAAGGGAGGGGATGGGTGTTACAGCCCTAGAGTTAGTAATTACAGCCCCAGGTCTCAACTAGAGTAGAGATGGTTGAAAGAAGACCTCAAAATGCTGACATGCTAAAATTACATAAATCAGCTAACTGTAGAGCGCCCTCACCATATTGTTCGGTCCGGTTCTATGGGGACTGCAAGTACCGTGAACTAAACGTCTACGTCCACGTGCGTTGTCTACGTGTTTATGCGTGCATTATATGGACTTAGAATTTGCTGACTGTGCGCAGACAATGCTAACTTCAAAATTAATGAACAATGGTGTGAGTATGTGTTAACGTTTTTCAGAAATTTCCATAACTTCAAACATTGATAACAAATCTAACTTTCGTTAACCAGTAGCAAAATTCCTGTACGTGTCATTGTTTGTTCCGGATAACCTATCGTCATTATATTTTTTGTCCCTACACCTGCGCCTTGCAAGCTGCATTTTTATAGAAATAGAACTGTCTGTCTGCGACATGCAACAATCGATTTTATATATATATATATATATGAGGAATTATTATAGGCAGAGCAATCAAATTTAGTGGTATCTTAAACTCAGTAAATGATAGTTAAACTGATTACAATTTATTTTATTTTATGTGCACTTTTATGCACATAGATTACATAGGCTAATCTGGACTAGCCCTACTAAAGTAGGATCCGAACCACATTGTGCTTTCACCGTTTATCGAACTCGGGACTCATAGCCTACTGGACAACAAATTTTCAAACTTTTTTTACCTTCTGCATAAAATTAGCCAATTCTTATAGATTTGAACCTGCAGAAACACGAATATGAAAGTTTAAATTGAAAATTTGCTCTGGGTTAAAAGAGATAGGCCTTTAATGTCATCTTTGCTTGGCTTCACTTTACTGATGAAGTGACGAAAACAGTTAGTGAATATTGAGAGTTGAATCCAGCCTGAGGGATTTTACTTTGCGATGGAACCTGGAGGTGCATATTTCATCAATTGAACATTTTTATTTTTCCTTGGAAAAATTAACATGGGAGGGACAAATGAACCACCCGCACTCATACATGTTACTACAGTTATTAGTGATCCTTGTTCAGCGGCTGTCAGAGTACCCACCTGTCTTTTCCCCTTTAATGCAATGATTTTGTCCTGTTTGGTTTGCACCATAATAAGTCCACTCTGATCTACGTTATACACACGGTCAGTGGGGAAATTGAACTTCTTGTAGGCATCTTCCAAGTTGTTGAAAAATTTAGCCACGTTTTCGCGACTGAAGCCATTTACTCTCGCAAATGAGGTTCCAGTGGGATTTCGAAGAGTCACTACATCTTTATGTCTTTGCTTAAACAATCTAAACCAGTCTTTACCAGCACATTCTCTTACCACAGAGAATGGGTGCTTCACATTATTTCGAACAGCTAATTGATAAGGAACTGAACAAATGTCACGTTTTGTGAGTCCATAGTAACGAGATTCCATTTCTAAGACATAACTGACAAGATCATTTACCATGGCTGGAGAGAAGATTGGCTTTCGACCTACACGTATTCTTGCAGCGTCATCTGCAGATTTGTCAGAATGTTCTCTAACTAATCGAAATAATATGGTCCGTGGAACATCATATGTTTTGCTGGCACGCAGAAATCCCATTTCTTTTTTCCTGACTGCTGTCACTGCCTGCGTCATTTTCTCTGGGTCCCACTTCTTCTGCTGTACTCCTCCTTTCGGCATTCTGGGAGGGACTGTGAATCTGCAAATTATAAATAGACCATTTAGAGCATTAAATATGGAGATTAAATATAGGATTTTTTGTCATAATACATTTACAGTAATTATTCTATCTTAACATTGGCACAATTTCATTTTCTTTCTGCAAGGGTTTAGGAAAATCTAATTTCGTAATAATAACAGTAATAAGGGCTGAAGAAGGAATGGCTGCCGCATAATAAGATCAATGTCGAGGGAATATTTGCCAAAAATGTTCTCATTAACAAGTTGCAGAAATTTGGAGGGTGTCTTGAACCCCCACAACATGATAAACATTCTCTGCCATTTAGCTGTACCTTATAACTGCATGCAGGAAGTCATAAAACTATAAAAATGTGATTTTAACAAATTGTATCAAGGCCTGAAAAAGAGAGGGTAATGTGGAATAGTATTCCACATTAACCACCCTCACCTATTCAACATTACCCGCTAACTACTTTTCTTTTTTAATCTTAAATTAGATAATATCGGAAACTTCCAGGACACCTAATTGACAATGCTTATTTAGCTACGACATTGGTGAACAATGTCACAAAGAACACTTGCAGAAATCTTACCTTGTGTTTGCTTTCTGTGTACAAAACGACGGTAACGAAAAAAGTCCGCTCCCCTCCAAAACAGCTTTATGTGCTCTGTCAGCAAACAATCACAGTGCATGGCGGGGGTTGCTTCAATGCTGCCATCTGTACATGCCGTCTGATGGTTCTAAACTATACTGATAGATGGTAGACGTATGTAGTTGTAAATATCATGGTATTCCACTTTTGCCGACCATTCCACATTCGCCGCTTCTACTCTACTAGGGTACTGAATTGTCCTTTTCTTTATCTTTGTTATTCCTCCAGAAAAACGTGGAACCATGCAAAAATAACAATAATTTATATGGTTACTTGGCTCTCTCCGCACCATTGGAACAGCAAATGGCATATAAACTTTACCTCATTTTATCGACTTAGGAAGATTTCTAGCAGACGTACTGCACCAAACGTGGGAAACCCAGGTCTTGTCCTGGTCTCCAATCTTGCACCCAAAATAAAGTTGGTACCCTTTCGGCTCCGTGGTCATCAAACCTCGATTTCGCAAGGGTTTTTTTCATGAAGATTATGTGTTGCTAAGTGTGAAGAAAGAAATTCTGGAGCGTGGAAAGTATTTTTTGGAGTTCTACGTACTACGAAACTTATATTTTTTAAATTTTTAAATTACTTGCCTACGTAACGTTCGTACGTTTTTCCAGGGCTTCCATCATGGATTCATGTCACAGGCGTACGTCTACACATTCTCCTTTTCTTCTTATGATTGACTTGTGGAATGGGATAATTTTCGATATGTTATTGCGAGATGCGATGAGGAATATCATTCAACATATTGTTGAACGGTGTCGTCAGCATGTGTAAATACGTTATCTTCTGGAACATCGTGCAAATTTCTTTGGCAACTGCAGGTCGTAAAGGGGAGGGTTGTATTTTCTGAATGACTTGTCGGATGGGATAATTTGCGACGTACGGGGACGGTAGTATTCTGTGGAAATGGACAACAAAGACTTTGAACATACGACTTACTCAACTTTAACTTCAATCCGCAAGTGCCTGGCCTAAGGATAAAGAGGTAAGTTACCTTATGAGGTCTAATTTCTTGGTACCTTTATAATGTTTCAATGCGGAAAATAGTGTTTGGGCAGGTTGCTCCGGACAGTTTCCAACATGCCTTCCAAAGGAACTCTATAGAGTCATGTAGGTCCGCGATAGCGGTTGCAGGCAGTAGGTTAATTAGCCCAGGGGCTGAGCCCGGAATTGGCGGGAAATTTTGACAGCAATTTTCATGACATTTGTTGGGGTGCAGCCCTGAAAAACCGACTTTCACATACATCGAACGGTACGGGTGCTACGTAACTAACATGGCCGCAAGCAGACTTCCACCTAGCAACTTCAAACGGCTATATCTCAACTATAAACGGCTGTACAGTACTAAATACTTCTTTCCGCGCTCCAGAATTTCTTTCTTCACACTTAGCAACGCATAAGCTTCATAAAAAAAATCCTTTGCAAAATCAAGGGTGGGTTAAATGACCACGGACCCATGCTTTCTTCACTATCGGGGTGATAGGCCTTCGCCGTGTTGAAAACGTAACAAAAGAGATTTGGACTATTAACACAGTTACGTGGCATCACTAGTGTATCTGCTAACTACACGGATCACAAGTAAATAAGTCTCTTTAACACACACAGTAGTAGTTCAAAGTGCAGCACAAGAAATAACACCCTCACATAAATAAATTCCGCTAAGAACTAATTCACCGACAGCAGCAGAAGATATTGCTTCTTACAGTTGAAAGTTGTGCAATATCTCCTGCCGATTGTGAAATGTGATGCTTTTATTATTTAAGATTGGGAACAACAATGAACAATTGAAAGTAAGGAAATACTTATTGTTGTTCTTATCTGCATTTCTACCTTCACAAAACACAACAGTGTTGCCTGTGTTTACGATAGGAACAGAGTACAAACACCAAATAAAGTACGCCTACCTCCTAAACAAGAGCCAGTCGACAATTATAATTGTCATTTTCGTGTTTTCACCTCAAAATTAGTAAGAAATGGCTATTTTCTTTCCAAAGGCAAATTGTGTGTTGGCCAGAGGCGACGACGTTACCACTACGCCATCGGGGAGGCCCCGATTACAAATTGCCTTGATCGGTCCGTAGGTATGTTCGTATGAGCGTAAGAATCGATATGCCTAATTTTCACAATATCTTCAAAACGTATCGAGCTAGTGTAGTTATCCTGACCAACAGAGTTGAATACTTTCCGACCTTTCCTAATTTGCTACCCGTAAATCACGCAATATATTATAATGATCATATTGCCAAGCTGTACATCGATTGTCAATTAACACCTCTCTGAGTTCTTTTCCATAGAAAGTAATCTGGACAGATTTGTGAATATTTTAATGGTGACCGAAGTGTGGAAATATATATATATATATCGTTATATTGATTGATTGATTGAGTTCGTGTATTAAGTCCACTTTATGCACAGTAAGGCTCATCGGGACTGGACCTACAGTTTAAAGTGGGATCCAAATCACTATGTGCCTCCACCGGGTATCGAACCCGGGACCCCTTTATTACAAGGCGACGACGCTACCGCTGCGCCATCGGGAAGGCCCTAGTACGTTGCTCCGAGAGTAATGCCTCCAATTTTCTTTCGGACAAACCACAGTAGATGCAAAATATCACAATGAAAGATGCATTTCGTGGGCAACATTTTCCAACTGGTGATGCCGTCATCAAAGCTCTAAAAGAGTGGACTAAATCGGTTGGTGGTGATTTTTACGAGCGTGGCATACAGGCTCTTGTTCATCGCTGGCAAATATGTGTAGAGAAAAGTGGTGATTACATTAGACAAATAGTGTCTTGCATCTGAACTGTACTTTATTCAATGGTGTATTGTAATCTTTTGAATCTGCTATGGTGTGTCCGAGAAAAAATGGAGGCATTACTTTCGGAGCAACCCTCGTATATATCGTTATAGTTAACATTTTCAACAACATATATATTCCGGTTATATACTTCGAGATCGGTACACATAAAAAACGATTAACGTCTCAAAGTTCAGTGTGAACCATGGCCCAGGATGATCGCAAGAGTGTATTTTTCTTTGGAAAATACACTGATATGAGTAGTATGTTGTAATTATGATATAAAATCATATACTGTAGTTTCAACAAGTGATAAATATTTCCCTTTCATAACAAATGGTCACATTCTATGAAATGTAAGCGATAATGCGTCTTCACTAGCATGCACTGTTAATTGGACATTTTTACTGCCTGATGCTTCTACTACTTCTATTCCAGCAATTTCCTTCCGGTGAACACCTCTTTTTCTCGTCTTCAGGTGAAAATTACTTTTTGCTGGCGGTTGGGATTGAACCTGCTACTGACCTGACGTTCTACTACAAATTCGACGTGGTGCTCAACTAGTCCATAGCGATTGAACAGATTCTTCTGGCTGTTGAGTTTAGGCAGGGATTATGGTGTTTATTTACTTTTTTAAAGATAAAGCAAACTGTGTGTTTCCAATTTCATCCTGTTCCGAACATGGCAGGGCCATAGAACCAGGGAGCGCTTCGTGTCTTGCTTAAACGCGAAAGGGAATGACATTGCCGAAAGAGGAAAAAGAAGACAACTCGAAGGCAACTGATAGCGAAACCAACATTGTACACAACATATTGCATTGTAACAATGCAATTGCTTGGTGTAATGAAATAAAAAATGTATTTTGTGACCAGTTTCTTTACTCTTAGGGTGATTTGATTAGAATGGTATATATTCTCCTCCAGTGTGTTGGCTTTCGGTGCACATATCTATCCACTAGGACATCTAGGAATGACAGGCGCCTGTTTTGTTTCATTTTCATAGTGTATCTAAATGATGGATAAATATTTTTCATAACATGGAGAAAATCTACTGATGGAGGTCTCCAAGAGGTCCTATTATTAATTTATCATGTACATGTATAACCCATGTCTTAAGCCTTCTTGTGTTTTTGGTGTGGACCATTTGTTCGAAGAGTTCTATGGATATATTGCTAAGTATAGAAGACAATGGTGAACCCATAGTCTTGTTGGTAGAAGCCAGTATCTATCTGAAAGTCTGACATCTTGAAACAGAGGAACAGGATGGCTTCAACCGTGTGGATTGTTCGGTTCTGTAGTTAATTATTCAGAAGCAAACCTTTCGCCACTGTTAGTGCTTTGCTTGCAGGGTCGCTTGAGAAGGGGCGATGTACATCAAAGTTCACTAGTGTATCGTTTTCATATATTTGATTGATTGATTAATTGATTTAGTTTATTTTACTTCGCATTTTGTGCCTCTTGGCTAATTTGCGAAGATGGGGATGAGTGATGAAATTGATGAATGGACATTCACAAACAACCAAGCCCGAGCGGGAATCAACCCAGGGACCCTTGGCGTCGCAGCGCGATGTGCTAACCACTTGGCCACAGGGTCCGGCTCATATATTTGAATTTGTTGATATAGGCGTAGGAGTAATCATAGTTTTTGATGTGGGAATCACTGTTGTTTGAGAAACATATTTGTAATATGTGTTTCGCAAATACATGTATTGGGACATGTATTAAATACAATCAAATGAATGAAGCGTGTAGGCACTACTGGCAACTAGGCTACTGGATACTAAACAATAATCCTAAATGAAGTGACGAATCACTACAAGCTACGAATGGGCATATATCAAAACGCTATGCTATTATGATATTGACAACCTGTCATCCTGCTCTCAAAGACCAGATTGAAAAATAATTTCTAATAGCTTCTGTTTTTTGTGCTAAGTTACATAAAACAATTATTTTCTGGCAGAACGAGGAACATGTTGACCCGAAACTGGTGAGAAAATACATTCTTTATTTCATTACACTAAGCAAGGCAGCTCATTGTTGCAATGCAATATGTTGTTTACAACGTTGGTTTCGCTATCAGTTGCATTCGAGTTGTCTTATTTTTCCTCTTTCGGCAATGTCATTCTCTTTCGCGTTTAAGCAAGACACGAAGCGCACCCTGGTTCTATGGCCCTGCCATGTTCGGAACAGGATAAGATTGGGAACACACACTTTTCTTTACAGAAAAAAAAAAATCGCCAATTTCCACTGATGTGTGGGTTGCTCTCAACTGATCACATACTCTCGAATGGAACCGGGTTTGCAATACTACGTGACGGAAGAGGGCCACCAGCGCATGCCGGCGGGTAGTCGCACACAGATTTTTTGGCTGTGGCTGAATAGGAAAATGTCCCATTACAATTTTTTCCCGTTGCTTTCCTGCGTTGTTGGAAGTTCTCTGAATCTAGATTCTGCCTATAGTTGCCATTTCTTCCTCCAGGTGTTAGTTCGAACGTCATTCACCTTGCTTGTTCTAGGTTTTAGACGTACAGTGAGGAAGCAAAGGCAGACGTCAACCAAACATCATTATTCCACCTATTACTAATTATATTGAAAATGTAGAATGTGATTTCATCTTTTACATTTTATCTGTTATAGAAGTAACACTGAGTTATAGATCGTGTATTCAGTGAATATCAATTCTACAAAGTTAAAGTTGCAATATGGCTGCCGAGCGTAGGGCACGCTACACGCTGGTGAATTATGGAAAGAGCTGTATGCCGTATATTGGGACATTAACGGTAGGGTAATTCCGCGAGAGAAATGCTCTAGGCGACATCATACGTTGATTTGAACACGATTTTTCTGCGGCCTTGGAAGGCAGCCCTCGTTTGCCGAAAACAGCAATAGTGTTAGTCTCAGTAAACGCGAGAGAACGAATGTAGGCAGAAACGTTGGCGGAGCCCTGAAGCAAATGGAAGGTGAATTGACGTGGGAAGATATCATGTTTTGAAGGAGATGGCGTTCAATGTATAAGTATAATAAATATTAATTGCATTACAGATTTATTCGGATGTGCACGTGCGGTTGTGGGAACAGGAAGAATCGATCACTATTACGTAGTCAAGCCAAGGTTATTTTTTTTGCTGGTTAGTTTCGCATCATGGACAGGCACAAATAATATATTTTCTTCCATTCTCCTGACTAGTAACATTTTACGTAATTTTTAATGCTATTCGAAAACGGAAACGGAATTCTTTTCACAACAGGAAGTACAAAGATTTTAAATGATATTACTTCTCTTTCATTTCTTCTTCCTTTTATATTTTGCCATTGAAGGCATGGGAAAGGGAACATATGCATTATCAGTTTTCAAATATTTGTGATCACAACAATTTAATTTCTACGCCCTTTCCGTCCGGCGGTCGATATAAATCTAAACCTGTCATATTTCGAACCCATTGTTATTCGAACGACTCAATTGGCGTGCCTGGCCACAATCATACGTAGTTGCGTGTCGTCACAATCGAGAAATATAAAACGGTTGCGCGTTTCTCGGTCTTGGAAGCCCGTAAAATATCACTTACCCATATATGCTTTAAACATCATAGGATTGGTTAAATCTAATGTTTACAACAAGATTGCTAGTTACTTTGTCCGTTTGAGAACTATTATGTTTTTTTTCGATTAGTTTGCTTTTTGTTCACACGATTAAAAAGATCACCATGTGGTGAAATATGAACAAACAAGATTCAACTTTCACGAATATTGTCTTGTCTCCATGCAGGTTTTATTAATATTTTATTTTGCATGCGCGACCACCTTTCTCCTTCTTATTCCGGATTTCATACCCGGATTTTTACCTTTCAGGCTTTTAATACAGTTTTCAATGCTATTTAAAGCTTTCAAAAACAGATAAAGTTAATATTTTTATGCTTTTATTAGTTCAAGAACATGCAGTACTATTAAATGCATCATGAAATAAAAAGATGCATGACATGCATCCAACCAAGTTACAAGCACGACATCACTCGAACTGCACTTTGCCTCCAAAAACGTTTTTGTACAACGTTTTTGTCGCATTAATTTTACACGTCTAAACAAAAAACTTATTATTTGTACTACAGCATGATTGCTTCCATGCGAAACTAGTTCTTTATACAACATTCTTTCCACTTAATTTCTTCTGATAAGTTGCCAGCATATTTGTAATCGAATTCACAACTGATAAAAAAATGATTTGTACGTGCAACAAGACAACATTATGAATATAAGGAAACATATGAGGCAACACACAATGCAAAACACGGTTAGTATTATTTTCGTTCCCATGAAGACACAGTATTTACCGATTTTTAAGTAAAAGCACCAAGAACAAATCAACCTACGACGATATGTCATGGGTTATAGGATAGAATAATATCGGTATTCTGGGAGATGAGAAATCTTAATCATGATTCAAAGTAAGTACGTAAGTAAATTAAATTCGCGATTCAAAGCCCGATTATCAGACCTCTTATATGGAGGCTCGGGATAATAACATCTTAAGGCCACGACACCTCATACAAATTTAATCATAACTTTTAGACTAAGTCATGTCAAATTGCTAATTATATTGTGTCACATATCAAATTTTTCGTTTTTCTTCTTCTTCATTTTCTAACCTTTCCCAAATCAATCTATGACTATTCAGTAGTCAGTTCTATCTTTATATTCCAACATCCTTGTTGGCGAAGTGACCTTATTGGGAAGTATTTTAATCAACATTTTTTTCCTGTGGAAAGAATGTTATTTAAATTTAAAAAATCAGAAGAGGCACATTTTGTATAGGTTGAGAGAGGCACCAGATATAATTAATTACTGCTTGCTTAAGGCCAGCCCTGCGATCCCCACAAAAATCGCATCGAAAAGTAGATATAAAATCTGACTGAAAATGCATTTCTTTTATCATTTAAAGTTCCGTCATAGGGATATGCAAGGTATATACGAGGTATAAGCTGAAGAAGTTGAATAGTCATTCCAAGAATCTCCATGTTAAAGTCACATTGTTTGGTACTTATTGCATAATGTGCAAAATGTCTATTTCATATAGATATTTACATACATGTTATATTGAGAATTATTTAAGAATACTAAAAACAAGCAGATATAATTACTTTTGAAGCAATAAGTCTATCTTCATTACTTCATTTTACTAAATTTCAACTCAAACAAATGTTTGCTTATTTGTTGGCTGAGGAGCAGACAATGAATTTAACACTTTTTAAAAGAAAATGGTTGTAACCGTAGGCGTATTTAAGGGGGGGCTCAACGGGTCCAACCCCCCCCCCCTATGGTTCAATAAAATTACCAGATTACCTTTTCTATCCGCTTGTTCATAAAAATTTCTTCAAACTTATTTTATTCCCCTAAATTCGAGACGTATAGGACGGGATACGGATGGGAAGAATATTACGTAATTTCACACACTAGATGGGACTGCAGACCAAATGTGTGCAATTTCCTGATACTAGTTTAGAAACTACACTGGGACTGTCAAATCAGTTATATTTTTTTCCTTCGAGTTTTCTTAAAGGAATTTGATCTTTGAAAATGCAGTGCAAGAAAACCAGGGAAACACCGTAACATTCTCAAGTTGCTTGACACAAGATGAACAGAAAAGCATCAATACTAAGTAGCG
Source organism: Lepisma saccharinum (assembly GCF_977018435.1). Classification (NCBI taxonomy): domain Eukaryota; kingdom Metazoa; phylum Arthropoda; class Insecta; order Zygentoma; family Lepismatidae; genus Lepisma; species Lepisma saccharinum. The sequence continues at coordinate 197,756,009 of NC_139229.1, read as the reverse complement.
TGGCTTATGGAATTGTATTCATTAATTATAGAAACTACGGACCTTACAATTTACTAGTAGAAGATAAATATTTCAGCAAGCTCTTCAGTATCTTCACTGTGTAATATGTGGGGAGTTTGAATCATCTTCACTTGTTCGAACTAAATTGTTTTCATGCAGTGCAATATTATGTTGGGCACCTCAAAAGGGTACTGTGAATATGTCATTATTCTAAACGAGATATTGAAGAAAAATACCCCCTAATCATGGACATCCGCAGATTTTTTCCACGGAGGGACAAGCAAGGTATTTTTCCATGGGACATATTACCCCGATAGTAGTGTTGCTCCCTCAAAAAACACCACTTGAATTTGAAATTATCATATTCCTGCATCCCCATTAAATTACTGTAACTGAAATCAAATTATATGCCTGAAATATATACTTTTAGATTGACATTCGTTTTCTAAGGGAAAGTGTGACCATCTATGTTCCCCTTCCAGATGTCCATTCCCCTCTATTATACTTTCACCTAAAAATTTAGTGTAGACGAATCTTATTGCCGTTATTAAACAATATTATATTTTCAAGCTGATGAAAGTTCAAAGCAACTAAAGGGAAAGGGGGTGCATTTGACGGAAAACAATTCTGGGGGGCAAACATTTAAGTAAAAGAAAGCAAAGCTAGCTGAATCTAAGAGTAGCAGGGCAAAAGAACACTCAAGATGGTATTAGTTTTTACGTCTTTTTGCATTATTTCTTCTAGACGGCCAAGAGAACCTACAGTGGTGCACAGAGGGGTAATTGCACACTCAATTTAAAATTTGACCGGGAGTTGACCTTCGGCGCCAAACAATCTAAATGAAAAAAATGTAAAGAGAATGCCATGGCGCCCCATGAATTTTTTTGTGCCCTATTAAATCAATATTGCTTTCAGTTTGCAAAACTTTGGATCAGAAGTTTTTCTTGCTCGCTTCGCCCGCATTTTGCTTCTTTTCTGTAAAGCATTGTAAATTACTAGAAGGAGAGAGAGAGACAGAGAGAGAGAGAGAGAGAGAGAGAGAGAGAGAGAGAGATAGAGAGAAATAATAACAACTAAGAACTTCAGACTGTTTCTGCTAAACAGTTTTGTCTTAAATTCAGGAACAATTGTTCAGAGGCCGGCCCCCATGGAGGAGTGGTTAGCACATCGCGCTACTACGCCAGCGGTTCCGGGCTCGAATCCTGGCCTGGGCATGGATGTTGTGAGTGTCCATTCATCAATTTTACCCTATCATCACTCATTCCCATATTCGTAAATTAGCCAAAAGGGGCACACAAAGCGAAATAAAATAAAACAAATCAATCAATCAATTGTTCGAAGGTGAAGGTGCGTGCACATTTCAGAGACAATTTATATAATTTTTGCTGTAGATTTGTTATGGGGAGGATGAATTGATTATGTAATGTATTTAAATAATCTGCATAATATATATATATATATATATATATATATATATATATATATATATATATATACACATACATACATACATCCTGAATGCAATAACACTAAAAGAGTGAGATAAAATGAGGTTTTTCTTTCCAGACAGAACTTTCATCAATACTTTTGTTCTCCCTAATCAGAGGGTCTGCGCACGCCTATGTCATGATGTACTTCGAAATAGATTTCTGTTCCTTTTTAAGAAGTGTAACGAATATGATAATGCATATATGTACATACACACAACTTTGTCGGGTCCAGCACCCCCCGCTCCCCAACAAGCTTCAGCTGTGTCCCACATTTTCACTTATGAAATATAGTAACCCTAATCATAGCAAAAGTTGAACCTCCCCCTTACGTGAACTAATATATATACGCCCATGAGTGTAACAATAACTGAACAATGTTCTGAGGTGAATAATGAGACTTACAGAAGAACACAGACTCCTCTCAAATACAGGGGTAGTGTTAGGCGCTGGCAATACTTAACAGCACAGAGAAATAAAAACGTATTACTGTCATAGATAGCAGAAAGGATTTGTTAATATATAATACGGTAGTGAGGCAGATAACATATATACACTAAATTAATTTTAAAGATTTCGACCTTTCAGTGTCTGTTTGCCACTTACTATTTGTTCCAGAGCCGTTAACGCTCCTACGAATTCGTAGGACCTCGTAATCTCAGCTCATATTTCTCCCTTTCTTAAACAAGTTCCCTTCCTTTGTATGGGCACCTGCAAAAAACACCCTCATATGTAGTTTGATATAAACCGAGCTCCACACGAAGCTTCTGAATTTTTAACGGCAATCGATGGGACTTTCCTCTTATATGCCTTTCAAGCAGACTTTACAACTAAATAAATGACTTGCCTGTAGCATGTAACATCTATAGGCGTAGCTATCGGCATGTCTAAATCGCGTAGACCTAGCTTTCACCCCAAACTACCACATGAAGAATCATGTTACCATAATCAAGCCAATCTTTGGGTTCAGCTCTTTGGAACGTATTTTTTCTGCTGTCCTGATCGACAATTTGCGGGGAATAGTTATTTCTCGGGCGAAATCAGTGTCTTTATACTTTCTTCAAGATATAGGTTAATCAATTTTAGGTACAAAACATGCATTAAACAAGAATGGCATCTGCACAAGTTTCATTCCAACAATTATAAGTTATTACTCAATACAAAAATGAACATTCACAAATACAGAATATAAATGCATAACACAATCTACAATATACCAGATATAACATGAAAATGTACAATTTATACACAATGATGTAAGGAAAATATCGAGTTTTCTTTCACATAAGGGTACGTACATCAGTAACACGTTCTTATATATAAGTGGTGATGTCACATAAAATATGGCTCATATCAAACTTTTTCTTCACAAATTGCTCACTTCTGTAGCTATTATATTTTCTAGGAAAATTATATTGTTGAACAAAATGAAAAATACTGCAGGAAAACACAATTTTTCTGAAGTTCATGAGGAAAGAACGATACACTCTTACATAAAATTACTATACAGAAAAGCATATTTTTGCTAAAAGAATAACTTTTATTTAGTTTTTATTGTTTGGACGATACGGAGTGGACTGAACGACCCGGTAGGAGGAGGGAGGGGGCGTCCGCCTGTCTTGCCCTCCTCTGGGGCTCCGTTACTTTGTAACCCCATATTTTTGTACCATCAAAACCTCATTTGCCAAATTTTGTACTATTTTTATACTACTCAAAAATGCTAAAAATAATTTTTGTACCACTCAATTTACCGTCGAAAAAAAATAATGAAATTTGGGGTTACAGGGTAACGTCTCAACCTCATCATCGATTTCGGCAATGTTTTCCACATCAAAATATTGTACTATTTATGTACCATTTTGTACCACTATTTAAAAAATTTGTACCCATCAGAAACAGCCAGAAAAAAGGCGGGAAAACTTTTACATTGCAACCATATATTTTTGTACCGTCTCGAGTTGCTTCGAAGAATATTATGCTATTTTTGTACTAATTTCTTTTAAATTAAACTTTATTAACACTACCTTGCAATAAGTGGATATCCGATTTTTATACCGTTCTTAAAAAAACCTCAAAATTTTGAAATTTGTATTTATTTCTTAGAGGCAGCAATTCACGGAAAAATATTGGACAAAATTTTATCGAATACGTGAGGTTTTTGTCTGCGTAATGTTTGAATAAAATGTCTAGAATGACTACTTTCCAATAAGCACCTCCATTATTTTTGTACCGTTACGGAAAACCCGAAAATAATTTTCAATTTTTGGATTTTTCATATCAATGTACTAATTCATATGAATAAATAGACAAAATATTATTACAATGGTGAGTTTAGAGCTCCCCAATTCATCAATACAATTTTATAGACATGTACTTTATATCAAGTCCCTTTTCAAGTCTTCGCAAAGTCACGAAAAACACGGGAAACATTTTATAAATTTCACATTCCTCTCAAAGACACGCACTTTACAAAAAAATATGGACCAAATATTAACGAATATCTGAGGTTTATATCTGTTTAACGTTTTAAAAAATGCCCTAATTTCTATTAGGCACCTTCCTGATTTTTGTACCGTCACTAAAAACCCGGGAAATATTTTTGAATTCTTACTTCTTCGCTGAGACACGAAGTTTAAAAGAAACTATAGACCAAAATATTTTTGAATTCTGACTTCTTCGCTGAGACAGAAAGTTTAAAAGAAACTATAGACAAAGTAATTTCAAGTGTGTGAGGTTTGTATATAAGTAATGTTTAAATTATATCTCCTATATTGTAACTTTCTGTTAAGCCCGTTATCGATTTTTGTACCGTCACGGAATACCCGGGAAATATTTTTGAATTCTTACTTCTTCGCTGAGACACGAAGTTTACAACAAACTATAGACCAAGTAATTTCAAGTGTGTGAGGTTTGTATATAAGTAATGTTTAAATTATATCTCCTATATTGTTACTTTCTATTAAGCCCGTTATCGATTTTTGTACTGTCACGGAAAACCCGGGAAATATTTTTGAATTCTTACTTCTTCGCTGAGACAGGAAGTTTAAAGGAAACTATAGACCAAGCAATTTCAAGTGTGTGAGGTTTGTATATAAGTAATGTTTAAATTATATCTCCTATATTGTTACTTTCTGTTAAGCCCCTTATCGATTTTTGTACCGTCACGGAAAACCCGGGAAATATTTTTGAATTCTTACTTCTTCGCTGAGACACGAAGTTTACAACAAACTATAGACCAAGTAATTTCAAGTGTCTGAGGTTTGTATATAAGTAATGTTTAAATTATATCTCCTTCATAGTAGTAGAATGACAGCACTTCATTCCTACGCGTCAGCAAAAATTTGATGCGGCTGGTGTTATGTTACATCCGGTCGTAGCGGGCCACGAGCGGTTTTATTGTTGAGTCAGCAGAACGTGTCTAATCACCTTGAAGACATCGGAAGCGGTGGGAGGAGGCGGTCAATGGATTTGTCACGTTGTTTCTTGATGTATGCCAACCTAACACATGCATATGTTTTTTTTTGTGTGTGTGTGTGTGGAGGAAATGCCCGCGCAACCATTGCGTATGATGGAAAGACATGAAGAAATGATTTAAAGATGGCGCCGAAGGTGCTGTACCCCCGAAAGTTTAGCGGCTAAGGTTATTGCTCTGTAAAACAAGAGGCGTCGTTGGGGGATCGATTCCTGGTAGAGTCAATATTGATTGATTGATAGATTGAGTTAGTTTTTTTAAGTCCACTTTATGCACGGCAAGACTAATCAGGATTGGACCTACAGTTGAAAAGTGGTGATTCAGACCACTATGTGCCTCCACCGAGTATCGAACCTGGGACCCCTTGATTACAAGGCGACGATGTCAATATTGAATGGTCTCGATTAGCCTGTGTGTAAATAAAGCCAACAAAATGGTTGAGTTCGAAAATCGAGTAGGGTTAGTGGTTAATGTTGTCACCTGGCAATGAAGAGGTCGCGGGTTCGATTCTCTAGGTAGTTAAATTAGGCCAATTGTTTAGTCCCGCCATTATAGGTCCCCGATTAGTCCATCTGTGCATAAATACTGTTTGAATAAAATCAATATGGCGGCCTTGGAGTAGTGGTTATTGTTGTCGCCTGGTAATGAAGAGGTCGCGGGTTCAATTTTCTAGGTAGTTAAATGAGGCCAATTGTGTTGTCCCGCCATTATAGGCCCCGATTAGTCCATCTGTGCATAAATAGTATTTGAATAAAATCAAAATGGCGGCCGCGTTTTGTGTTTAGCGGCGGCGGCGGCGGCGGCGGCGACCGTGGCGCGGGGCGGGGCGGCGCGGGGCGGGGTGTGTTTTTTATTCCGCGAGAAGTTTTAACCAAATGGTTGAGGGTTCGATTCCCAATGTTGGTGAAAATTGGATATTCAATTGTATTTGTTTAAAAGTTCCGATTATCTTTTTTGTGCACAAAGAGAAAATGAACTAATTGGAAATAGGACGTTTATGCTGTAATGAAAAGGTCCCGGGTTCGATTCACAATGTCAAATTGGCTGATAATGATGTTGTTTTTAAAATAAAAAAAAAGAAGTGTGAATAAATTAGAATCTGTTGTTTTGCCGTGTGGGGCCCCCAGTAACGATTAGCTTAAATGCATAAAGAGTAGGTAAAATAAGCAAGATGGCCGTCACTATTGTTTTGTGATCAAAGAGGAGTCATAGGTTCGATTCAATCAAGGGAGGCAACATTCTATGTTTCAATTCCATGTAAAAGTCTAAAGTTATGTTTCGATTAACCTCAATGCATAAAGAGGAATTAAACAAAAACAAACAAAATGGCGACAGATGTGATAAAAGAAAAATTGAATTAGTTTTTTTATAGTGACAAGAAAAAATAGCGAATCACTGTCAGAAATAGAATGAAAATAAAGATACTTGCCTTTGCGTGTCCAGCGCTGTGCAGAAAAGCTCTCATGCTTTATCTCCGACAAATCCACAATACACATTTTTTTATTGTATAGATAATTATTAATGTTGTTATTAACACAGATTCTTACCAGTGTGAAGAAAAGCTCTCATGCTTTATCTCCGACAAGTCCACAATACACACTTTTTCATTATATAGTTAATTATTAATGTTGTTATTAACACCGATTTTTACCAGTGTGAAGAAAAGCTCTTATGCTTTATCTTCGACAAGTCCACAATACACATTTTTTCATTATATAGTTAATTATTAATGTTGTTATTAACGATTGTTACCAGTAAAAATATAAACCATGAGGATTTTTAAAGGGGTGATAAATGAAAAAAAAGCCAAGACATATATTTTATCCCTGTTTATTACCAATATTTACAAAATTCAAAAGAGCCGCACACACACACATACATACGTAAAATGTTTATATTGTGTCACCAGTTTATCAGCATGTTATTTAACAAGTTTTTATTCTTCAAGTTTGTTCACTCACCCACATAAGGAATTGTGTCACTATCATATCCATTTTCTGCTGCAACCACTGAATTAAAATGTTTCACTATTTTTTCCACAAGCATGTTCTCGCAAAAAAGAAACACTTCTTTGGAAAGTCTTTTTCCGTCGATGTTTTGTATAGACAAAGGCTCAGGTTTTGTACATCCGTGTAGATGGGAAAGCACAAACTTCTCCTTATTACATGCATGGACAGGGGAAATATCTGTGCAACCGAAACATTGTTCGCGAAGGTCGAGAATGCAAGATTCCACACAGTTTCCAAAATATGATTTCAGATACGGCGACACTGTTTCACACATAACTTTCGCATGCTCGATGCACACAAATATCTTCATAAAGTTCCGCCACGAACTTTCTGCGATGAACTCTATCTCCAGGGAACCGTAAGCTGTTTTTTTCCTTATAATGATCTGACGACGATTGTACAGCGTGGTTATCAGCAATTCATGTTGCTCACTTAGTGGGTAGGAAACACGAGGCTGCTCACCTGGAATAGCGATGTAATTGTCGATTACTGGAAACAATTCCTGAAGAGCGTGCCACTCCTGCAACTGTAGTTCAACACCGGCCGCCCCGCTTCTGTGTAGCCTGACCACAGGTTGGAAATCCAGATGAGAGGAAAGAAGTAAGAATTCAAAAATATTTCCCGGGTTTTCCGTGACGGTACTAAAATCGATAACGGGCTTAATAGAAAGTAACTATATAGTAGATATAATTTAAACATTACTTATATACAAACCTCACACACTTGATATTACTTGGTCTATAGTTTCATGTAAATTTCGTGTCTCAGCGAAGAAGTAAGAATTCAAAAATATTTCCCGGGTTTTCCGTGACGGTACAAAAATCGATAACGGGCTTAATAGAAAGTAATAATATGGGAGATATAATTTAAGCATTACTCATATACAAACCTCACACACTTGATATTACTTGGTCTATAGTTTCATGTAAACTTCGTGTCTCAGCGAAGAACTAAGAATTCAAAAATATTTCCCGGGTTTTCCGTGACAGTACAAAAATCGATAACGGACTTAATAGAAAGTAACAATATAGGAGATATAATTTAAACATTACTTATATACAAACCTCACACACTTGATATTACTTGGTCTATAGTTTCTTGTAAACTTCGTGTATCAGCGAAGAAGTAAGAATTCAAAAATATTTCCCGGCTTTTCCGTGACGGTACAAAAATCGATAAGGGGCTTAATAGAATGTAAGAATACAGGAGATATAATTTAAACATTACTTATATACAAACCTAACACACTTGATATTACTTGGTCTATAGTTTCATGTAAACTTCGTGTCTCAGCGAAGAAGTAAGAATTCAAAAATATTTCCCGGGTTTTCCGTGACGGTGCAAAAATCGATAACGGGCTTAATAGAAAGTAACAATATGGGAGATATAATGTAAGCATTACTTATATACAAACCTCACACTCTTGAAATTACTAGGTCTATAGTTTCTTGTAAACTTCATGTCTCAGCGAAGAAGTAAGAATTCAAAAATATTTCCCGGGTTTTCCGTGACGGTACAAAAATCGATAACGGGCTTAATAGAAAGTAACAATATGGGAGATATCATTTAAGCATTACTTATATACAAACCTCACACACTTGAAATTACTTGGTCTATAGTTTCTTGTAAACTTCATGTCTCAGCGAAGAAGTAAGAATTCAAAAATATTTCCCGGGTTTTCCGTGACGGTACAAAAATCGATAACGTGCTTAATAGAAAGTAACAATATGGGAGATATAATTTAAGCATTACTTATAAACAAACCTCAAACACTTGAAATTACTTGGTCTATAGTTTCTTGTAAACTTCGTGTATCAGCGAAGAAGTAAGAATTCAAAAATATTTCCCGGGTTTTCCGTGACGGTACAAAAATCGATAAGGGGCTTAACAGAAAGTAACAATATAGGAGATATAATTAAACATTACTTATATACAAACCTCACACACTTGAAATTACTTTGTCTATAGTTTCTTTTAAACTTCCTGTCTCAGCGAAGAAGTAAGAATTCAAAAATTTTTTGGTCTATAGTTTCTTTTAAACTTCGTGTCTCAGCGAAGAAGTAAGAATTCAAAAATATTTCCCGGGTTTTTAGTGACGGTACAAAAATCAGAAAGGTGCCTAATAGAAATTAGGGAATTTTTTAAAACGTTAAACAGATATAAACCTCAGATATTCGTTAATATTTGGTCCATATTTTGTTGTAAATTGCGTGTCTTTGAGAGGAATGTGAAATTTATAAAATGTTTCCCGGGTTTTTCGTGACTTTGCGAAGACTTGAAAAGGGACTTGATATAAAGTACATGTCTATAAAATTGTATTGATGAATTGGGGAGCTCTAATCTCACCATTGTAATAATATTTTTTCCATTTATTCATATGAATTAGTACATTGATATGAAAAATCCAAAAATTGAAAATTATTTTCGGGTTTTCCGTAACGGTACAAAAATAATGGAGGTGCTTATTGGAAAGTAGTCATTCTAGACATTTTATTCAAACATTACGCAGACAAAAACCTCACGTATTCGATAAAATTTTGTCCAATATTTTTCCGTGAATTGCTGCCTCTAAGAAATAAATACAAATTTCAAAATTTTGAGGTTTTTTAAGAACGGTATAAAAATCGGATATCCACTTATTGCAAAGTAGTGTTAATAAAGTTTAATTTAAAAGAAATTAGTACAAAAATAGCATAATATTCTTCGAAGCAACTCGAGACGGTACAAAAATATATGGTTGCAATGTAAAAGTTTTCCCGCCTTTTTTCTGGCTGTTTCTGATGGGTACAAAATTTGTAAATAGTGGTACAAAATGGTACATAAATAGTACAATATTTTGATGTGGAAAACATTGCCGAAACCGATGATGAGGTTGAGACGTTACTCTGTAACCCCAAATTTGATTATTTTTTTTCGACGGTAAATTGAGTGGTACAAAAATTATTTTTAGCATTTTTGAGTAGTACAAAAATAGTACAAAATTTGGCAAATGAGGTTTTGATGGTACAAAAATATGGGGTTACAAAGTAACGGAGCCCTCCTCTGGCACCTTCTGAACTTTAGTTTCTATTCTGAAAATGTGGATAGATTTCAGGAAAATATGATAGGGTTACTTCAAATTATGTGAGCTTATGTTAAAAAATATAAAAGTCAAAGTTGTAATTTATGATTTCAGCACATGAAACGTAGTTCACATGTTATGACGACCATGGATCATGCAAGCGTTTGAAACTGTCAGTCACCATAATTCAACGAAGCATACTTCCTTCAAATTGAACAATGAAGGAGAAGATAAATATGAGATATGTAAAAGTACATTGCTTTTCTGTACTGAAAAATTAAATCGCATTTCCCCATCTAATTTCCACAGTCAGAATATATAGATATAAAGGCCGTGTGGTGATTTGTGCATTTGAAATCATTTTCAGTCATGGCCTCAGCGTATCTACTTCTGGCCTTTTTCTGCATCGTAAAAGCTCAGCTTGATGGTGTTCCAGAAGTGGCCGTAAGTTTATTGTTTCCTAAAGAAAACTAGGATAAAATAATAATGTGTTGTTTTAATAGACCCAAGGTCCAATTCAAAGTTTCTGTTGGCAGGATAAACGTAGAAATGGCAATTCAACTATTATATTTTGTAATGTTCATACAAATATTTATACAGTTGTACGTAACTCAGTTCTGCGTAATTCTGTTTTATAAGCAGAATTTTTTTATTCTGTTAATTAAACCTTATTTGTTAGTAATGCATTTGTACGCAATTTCTGTGTTCTAGGTACTAATTTTCATAAAATACAGTTGATTTGTACGTAATCAAGCTATAACAATGTCATAGAAGTGACAGTTTTCAGTTGCTACTGGTCGGCGATGGAGCACTGATAGAGGAAAAGTTGCACACTTGAGCAGAAAGTATAATTTATACGGGGAGTTGACGCTAATAGTACACATAAAACTAAGATTGAAATAGCTGCAGATTTAGGCATCACTTATACTAGTAAAAGAAATGCTATTGTAGACAATTTTTTTTAAATTGGTTAGTAAAACTATAAAACTACATTGCCTACTGTAGTATTTCAGTACCAAAATGTTCACTAATAAAGTTGCAAATATAATGTTTTTAAGAATCAAACTTGTAGATTCGTTAATTTACCACTATATGACAGAAATAACCTGTGTTACTTATATCTTGTTCCTCAAAATAGATATAATTAAAGTATTTTAATAATGATTTGACATGGTATCTAAATCTGATATGTAAGTAATTCTCAGTTACACGTAATATTTTTTCTTCACCTTGACAATATTATTGACGTATAATTCAGGCTGACACAAAGATTCAACCGTGGAAACTGTGGGCTGGAGAGCGAGTCATTGCTTAAGGTGTTGGCACGTTCCACGTACTGCTTTACTCCGCTAAATAATAATCTGTATAAAATCGGTATCGCAATGGGAATTCACAATGATAATGCATTTTAGAAACAGATGCAAGGAACTTCAAAATAAGATCAATATTGTATTTGTAGGACTAACCAATACTAAGAAAAAGTTGTTTCGCCAAATTGATGAGAAAAATTTCTTTTTGACAAAATTTTTAAAATATGGAAATTAAGAATTCTGTTTAAAAACTTTCTTCCTGCATCATACTAAAATTTGATAACGTTCGGACCACCCATTTTTGAATTGCAGAATTTCACAGAGAGGGATCGTTTGCAAAATCGGCCTTTTTTCTGTTCTCACGACGATAAAAAATAGAAAGCATGCTCTAATAAAAAATTGATTAGCATAGATTAACGCAGATTTGAATAAGCTAAATTTTGATATAAGTCATGTTTTTAGTAGGTCTACTGGTTAATTTTTAATTGCAGCCTAAACTCTAGTATCTATAATTTTTAATTCGATAGTGATCACTACCACGATAATTGTGCAAAACGAACTTCTTGAATGACGTTTGAAAAGTGAGGAACAAACAAGAAAATGGCAACTGCACTTGCGTAAGAACTGCTTCTCATTCGCTCCACACTGTCCAACAGACGACATTCTCCTTATTTACGATTGACACAGGAATTGTCCAGAGATTGCTACTGTGGGAAAGGCTCAATCTATTACATGTTGCATGTTCACTTATAAAACCTTAATTTAAAAGCGAAAAAAAAAGACACTCTAGAATTACGAAAATTCCAGAACGCATAAAAAGTAGGTTTAAGCAATGAGATTGACTTGTCCATTAACAGTCTCCATGAAGTTAGGAACAGCAACTTATTTCAGCAACATGTAAATTTAACTTTTCGAACCGATTAAAATAATTTACATATAAACTACTTTAGGGATTTAAGATATATAAAACACACAATTTAAAACAAGATGATGCAGGATCTGGTAAATGATTTTGATAAACAAGTCTAGAGAATACATTCTTAATGATTTCGAATAGGATAGGATTAAGTTTGAGTTTTGTTTTTCAAACTCACATATGCTAATCGGGACTAGACCATTGGGTTTAAATTGGAATCCAATCGACTGCATGGGATTCGGGACCCCTTGATTACAAGGCGACGATATTAATATACCATAATTTTGTTTGGGATAAGATAACTTGATAAGAAATACATATTTATCTTTGAACTCTACAATTTTTTGTTTCGAATACTGTATTTGTCATTGTACGTACCAGATTGCCGCCAATGTATTCAACCACCCCATTCGTTTTGTATGGCAGAATAGAGCCTTTGATGCGTTTGACAGTAGGCCTCAGCATTTATTGTTGCTCTCTGTAGCATAAAATCAATGAACAAGACAGCTGCAAGAACTTTTCGCTTGCTGAGTGTTTGTTTTTCCTTTTTTGGCTTGGAGTGTGATCCGATATGGTGCCACTCCATTGACTGGCGCTTGGTTTCGGGTGTTGAATAGGCGACCCATGTCTCATCGCCTGTCGCAAAAAAAAAAAAAATTCGGAAAGCACTTTGCCATGGTTGGAAAACTCAATACTGTCACTACATGGTTGAATACATTGTCGGCAAACCGAGTACAATGACGGTACAGACAAACTGGTAAGTGCTCGAATGGGTATGGAGAATTTGTGGAAGAGTTGAGTAAGGTATGTAGTTTCTTGCACACATCATTTGTAGTTTGTGAGTTACACCAAAACGTTCCTTTTTTACTGGATGACCATCGTATGATAAAGCAGCCATAAAATAAATACTAATGTCTTAATGGTAGGGCTGAGTCGATACCAATGTTGATGTATCGGTATCGGAAAGTATCGGTTGGAATCTATTTTGATCTTTCATGCAACGCGACACTTTCGCAAATTGTTGAGCACACGGGGGACATAATCTGCGCCAATGACTTCGCATACGTCCTTGATTCTTGTGCGAAGAAGAGTCATATCGTGCATCTTCACGCTGTACACCAGAGATTTAACATGCCTCCAGAAAGCATAGTCCATCGGATTCAAATCCGGCGAGCGTGGGGTCCATTCGGCCGTTCCTCTGCGACCAGTGTTCCGGAAATCTGATATCCAGCCAGCCTCGTACAGCCCGGGCGTACTGCGGTGGGGCAAAATTGTGAATGAACCATGCGGGATACGTTCCAATAATGTCCAATTCGGGTATTAGCCAATCGCCCAACATTGTCAGATAGTTTTCGCCGTTCACAGCCTCTTCGAAAAACTACGGGCCAATGATATTATAATTCCACAAGCCGCATCACAAAATAACTTGTGAGATTCGTACGAACGGTGGTTATCCTTGAACCAGTCGCGCAGATTATGTTTGTTGACTTCCCCATTGATGTAAAAATTAGCCTCATCGGAAAAAAGCTCACTGGATAGACATGTAGCATCCTCATCCATCTTATCCAAGCACACGTTTCCAGTCTTCCGATAGACGCTGCAAAAGTTGAGCTTGAATGGATGAAATATTTCCTTCTTCACGATATCGTGAATGATCGATCGGGAACTTGCAACTCCATACTGATCCTCCGGATAGACTTCTTTGGACTGGTATATACTTTGGCAAGCACTGCTTCCCGAACGTCTTCGCTAGTGTGTGACCTTTCTGACCGGGGCAAATCCGCAACTTAACCCGTACTTCTGAATTTCTCCAGCAATCGCCCACGGTGGTGTGGGATACTGGTTGTCGTCTGGGATGGCGTCGATTGAACTTACTGTCAACTTCTCGGTTTGAGTAACCTTCACGTCCACATAGCAGTATTATTTCCACACGTTCGTCCTGCGACAGAACGAACATTTTTTTTACCATCTTGCCTATGGTGCGGGAATTTTCGGACACCCTGTACAGGGTGTCTCGTAAGTCCAGAATCATAAGAATTATGCTACTGTTCTCAGAGACTACCTTACTTGCCAGTTTCTAGGTGACTGTATCATTTGCCGAGAGATTATTGAGTGGTTCCATGAAGCCCAGACCTGATACAGCCTAACTTTTATCCAGGAAGCTCTTACGAGTCTGGCTTAAAGTCGAAAAATTTCCTGTCGTGCAGCGTCAGGAAGAAGAAACCGACACGATTGTCGTCGCATTGATTCTTCAGCTACCGAACGTGTTTTACTGGAGAGGCACTTACGTAAAATCCCAAATGGTGCATAGACTTGTGAGACGCCCTGTATTCTAGGCCGACATGCTATTAAAATATTTCTGTTGTGTGTCATATTTTCATTCTCTTGCAGACCCTGAAAGCATACATAACGGAATTCTACCCTTGTAAGGGATTTACAAACAACAAGTTCATCTTCCAGAATGCTTCGTTCTGGTTTGTCAACAGGTCAACCATTGAAATGAGCTGTATTGTGGAAATCCTGGTGGAAATAGACGACACCGCATGGGTAATGAGAGCAATATATTAAAATATAGCAAGAAAGTGTGCACATCAATAGTGATAAGATGAAAATTAAAAAAGCTCTATGGAAAATAGACGGCGAGAGAGAGAGAGAGAGAGAGAGAGAGAGAGAGAGAGAGAGAGAGAAAAAGTCCCCACTTTCTGTGTGCTAGGTTTTTTTCTTTTTTAACAAGTGAGTGGTTTGCTCAGGCAGTAATTCAGTTACAGTTACTATTTTTGAGATAGAACTCAGTTAAAGTTATCGATACTTTAAAAGGTAACCACGAGTTACTTTCACAATTACTTTGTACATAATTCATTGAATTAAATCAATTAGGTTATTTTATAGCTTTTCTGACACATTTAGCTAATCGCAACGATGAAGATGAGTGATGAATTGATGAAAGTAATGAACCGACATCACAAAGGACACCCATGGCCAGATCTGAATTCGATCGTTGCGCGCTGTAATAACCAAAATTAATGTAACTCGTAGAATGTTTTAAATGTATGTTTTGCAAACTGACTGTCTTCACTGATGTCCATCTAAAATTATCACTAATTTTCATTATGGGTTTTAATAAACCTGATGTTTGAAATACGATTATACTTCAAAAATTGCGTGACGTAAAACATTTGCTCGCAATATATAGGTATATTAACTATTATTTATATTTTTAGGATGTCACAATTTCCTGGTTGTATTGCATATAATACGTTTCTAACTGAAGTATTCTACAATTTTGAAATCTGAGAAGTAGCAGATCACTGAGGAAAACATGTGTTTTCATCATTGTACATACACTGAGAGAAATACTAAGGGAAACGCCTACCGCTTCTCTCTCTCTCTCTCTCTCTCTCTCTTTCGGAAGTACATATTTTATGAACTCCCTTCGCACATATTACTGAGCGTTACAATTTGTGCAAATTTACTGCAAGTGAGGATGTATGTAGCTTCTACGAATTATACCACAAAAATATCTACAGAGTTTGAAATTATTTTCGTAAACGTGATGAAAACTCGTCCAAAATAAAAGGTTTAATGTGATAGAGATTAAACTTTGCACAAGAAATTTGTACGAGTAATGTCTCAAAGTTCATTCTAAATATACTACTTTTTATTTTACAATAAGATACAAATAATAGAGTTATTATCCGCGAGAAATATAAAGTGATGGATCTTGTCTTTGTGTGTGCGTGTGTGTGTGTCAGTCTTAAGAACAGCCTAAACTGCACGATAGTTACTGTTAGGTACATTCCTGGACAAACACAACAAACAAGGTCTAAGAAACGTATAAATGTTTTTTTAAAGAAGAAATTAAAGTTGCACTAACAAATCATGAGCTTCGATCGTTTCTTGGTTGCATCGTCAATCAAAGGTTTATGAAAATTTAATTCCACTCTGTGCTCACATAGTCTAATCGGGACTAGGTGAAAGGTAATATGCATGTGCACACATGCCATGAAAACATATGGAGTGATGTGGAGGTAGAGTTCTACATATTCTTGATTTCGGCCATAGTTGTGATGATGTGATCAACATCATGCCTGGCCGCCTTTACCTAGCAGGGTTACCCTCAGGTAGCCATTGATACGAAGCTGAGCGGGCTTCAGAGCCGCGCAGAAAGAGGGAAATGTATGGACAAATTCCTGGTCCAGATCACCTAACCCGGGATTCCAACCCGGGTCTTCCGTATCGTAGCCAGATGCTGTACCAACTTTATTTTTTAAAAAAAATGGAATTTCCCTTAGTGCAGGCTTCCCCACACATCATACTCATATCATAATCTCGAATATCAGTTTCATTCAGGACAGACGAACACAAACATTCATGTCCGAACCGGAATTCGAACCCGAGACCCCTGGCGTCGTAGCGCGCTGTGATAACTACTCCGCCACGGGTCGACACACACTGAGCTACCGCAGCCCGTCTTGACTGGACCTACAGTTTAAAGTGGGATCCGAACCACTGCGCAATGTGACGAATCCGATACTTTTTAATACAAGGCGACAGGGTAATATAGCTACGCCATGTGGGAGATCCAATGGGGGCGAATTTGGGGCGTTGGGCGTTCGCCTACCTTTTGCCACTTTTACACACGCACTATGCTAAATCTTATCTACCAAGGGAAATGAAACCGTCTCTTCCAGTTTTGGAACCTAATGGAAGGCACTGGGGAGATCTATACCAGCATCGTGTCTACTAGAAGAAAAATATTTGTGTGCGCAGTCATTAAACTGTACAAAGTATTGTTGAAAGTGTAACTCTTACATCACAACTATTCGGAATCTTATTAAAATTTGGTTCTTCATACTCTAGGGAAAGGTAGAATTAACCAAGTGCGAAGGCGGCATGGACAACTGTGAAAAGTTTCCAGAGATGAAATGCGATAATTTGTGCAAGAGCCTCTGGGAAGAAGGAACGCCATGGAGTGAAGCACTGCGGAATGCCGAAAACATGAACGCAACTGGTTGTCCAATTCCACCGGTAAGAGTGACCAATTTTTAAAAGTTAATTTTGTATAGGAGGACCTGGTAGCCACCAGTTATTGGGAGGGTAGTTCTCTTTTGGGTGCGTTCCGAAAGTCTTAACGAAACGAACGAATTCAACGAAGGTAACTGGGCTGGTGAACATGGTGAAACCAGTTATTTTACAGACTTATGGGGGCTCTAGGCGAAAGCGCAGGATCAGCGTTTTGTTTATAGAAAGTTTCCGCATGGCGTCCAGCAGAAGGCATGTCCTTCTGGCAGAAATAAACTCTACTGCTGATATTGTTACTAATTTTAATCACATTGCAAGAACAGTTGACGCACACTCATCTTGTGGATGTTGCTTCGTATCGCTCTCTGTTAAAATTATAATACATATTCCGAACAGGACTTGTCAAAGCAAACTATTCTAGGTGGCAGCACCCCTGTTGTGTCCCCACGTTTTTGATGCTCCCATTCAAATACGTACATGGGGAATTTGATGCTGAACGTGATGCTATCAAATCAAATTGCAAGTTTAATTACATCTTAACCTCAGAAATTATGTCTGAACATGATAAATGAATGATCAGTGCTGTAAAAGCTAAGATTTTTAGAAAGACGATCGTCAACAACAGAATAGATATCGGAACTAAAAAAAAGCTTTAAAATGTGTACATCACTTGTTTACGTCACTTGCAAATTTCACAATTTAAGTGTTTAATTGTTGTGAATCCGGAAAAGAATAATACGTAAGTATTCCGCGTGACTGTACTATTATTTATATAAGTGTTATTAAAAACTGACTTTTTTTTTACGTGATATTATACTTTTTCACATGGCTAGTAAATATGGTCCTCTGTTTTATACACGTATACCCATTTCTCGAGAAGAATAGTTATTACAAGAAATATTTTATCTTCTGTTTCATGTTTCGCAACCTCTAGGGCTTTCTTATTTACAGGAATTATGATTTCTAAATGGTTGTAACAAAAAAAGGACGAAAATACGAGTTTCAAATGTCTGCTTAATACAAGGAAAACATACGTTAATATTAAGTTATCAGATAGGGCATAGCGGCATAGTGTATAATAATAAATATCATGCCTTTACGCACTTAGGACATTTTTTCATTATAATTTGGGTAGTTTCTCCGATTCCTACTCCTGCCGTTGAATTACACATACTCGCAACCAGAAAAAAAGAAAGCGTAGTGTCAAAATCTAAATTTTTATATTATCGACCTAGGGTCGACCCAATTGATGTCAAGTTTAGTGCTCTTTGTGCATAAATGTACTATATTTAGCTCGTTTGAGCTACCCTGTCGTTGCGCCATGTGGCTCGAATGCGAGAGGAAAGATGAGTTTACAGGATTATTGTTGGTAAACTGATGGTAAGCGACCAGTAGGAAGGCCAAACGAAGATGGAGAGATGACGTTGAGATGTACCTAAAGGAAATCCGTAGGGATGGAGAAGAGTGGATGATGGATATTGTTCAACATAGGGACAAATGTAAGGCTTGTATTGCTGCAGCCACGAACCTTCGGGATTAAGAAGGCTAGAGAATTAGTTAGTCTTGGAAGGACTCGTGCACCAACACAGTCCGTCACCGTATTAACCCTGTCTAGTGCACTGCACTTTTTGACCTCACTAATTCGTCTAGGTGGTTACAAAGTACAACACCGACTCGTCTACTTAGTCGAATTGATGTCACGAAGTGTATTTGGTGTCTGCATCGTTTGCACTAGGTTCTGGAGGAGTGTACAGTGTAGTGTATGACAGGGGTTTATCCAGGATTTTTACCTTGGTGGGGTGTTGGAAACTTTTTGGGGGTGTAAGTTTGGGGGTATTAAGTAAATATTTTGAACCGTTTTTAAAATGTTCGCCCTAATTCAATTTATTCATAGATGTTTCCAGAGATTACCCCCTCCTCCCTTCCCTTCACGTAATATTTCAATGGCAAAAATATGTCAAATGCAGGAAAAAATGGAAAATAGACTTTTGTGATAATGTTAACATTTCAGTCTAACTTTTCGAATATTGCTTTCCGATAATGTTCAGTACTTGATTTAATCAATCGTTAGATAAAACACAATATATGACATTGAAAAACGCAAAATGTACACATATTACCTACTACCAGAAATCATTTCATGCAATTCGTAAGTTCGTTATAATAGGCGCAATATTTGTTAACTGTATTTGTATGGATCTTGTCGTAGGTGTAACTCTGCGTTCATCTTGGGGGTGCCCAACTCATAGATGAGATATCAGTGCATGGATGCGTGCGCGCTTGCCTGTCTGAAGTAGTAGTAATAAGTACAGATATAATATGACTTGAATAAATGATTATACTGCGAGCAAGAAAATTTTTAGAACTATTTCTTTGCAAACTGATTATGCATATTATTAATTAAACATAGCGACAGTATCCCACGGTGTTTACTCTTTACAATCTTGCTTTGCTCGTTCGGCGTCCTCTTTACATGCCCTCTGCACCTTCCTGTTCTAGCTTCGGTTAGAAAATATGCATATATATAATTTTAATAGTTCTATGTAGCGAGTGAGTTCCAAATTCTGCTCGTGTTTTCAAATCTCTGTTTAAGCAATGATTCACAAACTGAAATAAAGTAATGAAACTCTCTATATACGAGTATTTAGAGCATGGCCATGAATACTTTAAAATATAGCGGGAAGTTGGGATGCACGTTTGATAGATACCAAATATTGCTTTTGAACGAAATCGGTCAAGGAAATTCACATTGAAGTCTTATACCCATACAAAACTATGGAAAATACACTTGGCGCTGTTGAGAGTGTATCTTTCAAGTACTGAACAAGAGACTCTAGGGAATTAGGAATCATGTGCCTCTTTGCCTTAAAAGAAAACTAAATAAAATGTGCAAATAAACGCATGGCATGTTATGTGCTAAGGGATGGCAAGGAATTTTCACTTCTAAATTGAGGTAATGCTTTATTTTCAATTATTTAAAAATTGAATAGCATTTCTTTCACTTTCCAACACAAAGAACACAAGTAACCAAACGAAATTTCTCTCTCCACGTTTTCCAGCAGGCAGTGGCAAGTGCCGTCGTGCCTCCACTGGTGCGCCTATGGTCAGATATAAATTTGGGACTTAATGTAAATTAAATTTATTTTTATTTCCTTATACTTCCTTTGCTACCTCTGAAAAGTTGGGAAAAATTAAATATGTCATTATGTCAGGTAACCGACTAGATAAAAAGAGAAAGACAATTTTTACTAAATCTATATCTTTGAAAATTGACAATAACTTTAATTTAATAGGGTGCCAGTTATTTCACAGAACATTACGACGTTAACGCCTTTCTATTTGTGTCTGTTTTCCTTGTTCGGCACCCCAATTGTCCTTAGCACCCACGCCGATGCCCCCACCTTTTACAACTTTTTTTCTAATATATAATTTATTTTACGAAGATAAGAACTCTTAGAGCCACAAAAGTGGTCACATACATCAACTATAGACATGAATAAATCACTTATAGGTTCTTCATGGAATACTTGCCGTTTTATATTGAATACCGTACTCAGTCAGTAAATTTTATATTGGTACTTTATGAATATCCGTTGGAAGAAATTATACCTATATATAGTGTCATTCCTTTTCGACTCACCACTTTCGGTTTCTTTCTGTCTGGTTTCATTTTCTCTACTTCCCTCAGCTTGTTTTGCAGTAAAGTTTCAGACATTGTTACACTAAGCAGAACAACACACGAACTGAGATGCTACACTGAGTTAAACCTTTATCTTTCTTCCCTTACTTTTAACGTACATTTTTACATGAAAGTATCGAGAGGAAAATGCAACAAAGTATGCATTTCATTGACTCAGGGGTTGATTTTACAACTCTGTAACGTATTTAATATTTATTTAGGTATTCAAGCGCTGAACTGTCAACACTGTGTGCGGTATGTGCTCCCTCTAAAGAGTGCGAGAGTTCGGTTTGACATTTTCCAGATGGCAATGTCCCTTCCCTAGAGCTGATCGAAGCTTGTCAAGGAAGCTAAGCCCCGCGACAGGTTAACTTTGCAGCAAATGTTATGTATTAATCCACGCTAGAACGGCGCTCAGCATCTCTGTGCCAGTTTTGCCTTACCCGCCGAGCTGTTCAAATCACAGACAGTGAGAAAATCGGCAGTATTGCAGCGGAACTATATTCTGCGTGCACGTTTGGGTCTATATATGTGAAAAGTTGCTGCAAACGTAACCTGTCGCAGGGATTAGTGTTTCGAGGAAATGACCATGCTGCATATTCCACCCTTCTTCTTCCTTGACACTTTGGTTTTAGTTGATCGAAAGGTCCATTGGACTACGCTTCTTTTAGAGCTACAAATGGTTCCTTTTCTGTTTAAGTTGAAGTATTGTCATTCTATTGTTGATATAGAAATCCATATTTACACCCCCCCCTACAGGGGAGTGTACGTCAAAGTTTAGGAGGGTGTTGGTGGGGTGTTAGGGGAGTGTGGATAAATCACTGTTGTATGATCACGTGGTGCGTGCTAACCAATCATATGAACGATGAAAGTGGCAGGCAGGCATTTGTTGAATCTTTTAGACTTGAACATCTGTTATTGTCTACTTGGTTGAGCACGGTTTCTTTGCACCAGCCTGACATTGACACCTGCACTACACTTTGTGTCAAAACGTGCAGCGAACTTAACGGGTCTATTTGTACCGTAACAATCTCCTCAAAATAGAGAATTGTATCAAGTCAGAGTTCATAAACTCAATCACCAGCCGTTGCGCTCTCAGGCATTCAAGGCAAATTAAGTTGCTGATCAAGGAGTATTGCAGGGCAATGAGCAGGGTGAGATAGGAAGTAATAAGGTATAGAGCAAAAGGTGGTGAGGGGTCCTTTTTGTCTTTGGTCTTAGAGCGGGAAGCAACAGGAGAGATTGAGCGATCGAGTACAGGCTTACCCTAAGATCTTTCTCCAAGGAACTTCATCATCGGTGATAGACAGGCATTATCCTATTTCAACCATGTTTGATCCAGACTTGAAGATATATAATCCAAGTGGTTGTGTTTTAACATTTCTAAGTGTGTATAGTTAGCCTCTCGCTTATTACCATCAAGCTTACCATGAACAGCGAGTGCTCAAACAATGAGGACGAATGATCAGTGAGCTGCATCACCCACCAGGATGGTTAAGGTTTCTGGTTCGATCCTACGTTCCTAGTAGAACGTTACGGTACCAAAAAGTACTTTTCCTCATATCAGCCTCCACACGAAAGACTACTTAGTTAGTGGTGGTCCTTCTACTTCTAATAGTTATGGATATTTTGGTCTTCAGGTTTTTTTTCTTTCAGTAATACTAAGTAGTTCTCTTGAATGTGTTTTTATTCGTCACTGATAAGAAGCTCGTCGGAGTATCACACGAAGAGTGAAAAATGCACTAACGCATATATAATTTATATTTCATTCTGAATAAAATCTTAACTTTATTTTATTACTTTTTAGGGAACCTATAAAACTACAAACGCCTTGATGGAAATAATGAAGAGCACCACGGACAGTGCAAAATTGGAGGGCTTCAAAGGAGAGCTGTTCTTTGATTTCTATTTTTATCTTGGTGAAGATCCAATTGGGTGCCAGCACATAGAGGGCGTGATTGAAGACGACGATGGCTCTGGGAAGAAAAAGAAGAAGACGAAAGGATAATGAGACAGTCCTTTAATAAGAACCACCAAGGAACAAGTCGTTTGGATGCTCAGAAATGCATACTTTTACGCTCAATATTATATATATACATATATGTATGTGTATGCATATACATTTTGAGCACATGATTCATTACACAAGGCTTTAGCTAACTAATTAACGTTAGAGCTATGTTACGACGTTAGACTTGCACATGTTCCATTTTTGCATTTGTCAAATTCTCTAGCAAGCTTCTATTAAATATATAATCACTCTAGCATTGTCACTGTTTTTGTTTCGTCAATTCTCTTTCATAAATTGGTGTTTTATTTGTTTTCCTATCCTTATATTTGACTCATTAGTGCAGTCACTTTAGACGATTTTTTTCGAAATAAAGGAACTAATTCATAACAAGCTGAAATTTGGTATGTAACGTTTTTATAGCATTAATAACAACATACTAAAAGTCCCCGGCGATCACCCGTACACTAAGTCCGCCATATTGAAAAATGGCGGCCAATGAAAGTTTTCACGAAATAAAGGAACCTTAATTCATAACAAGCTGAAATTTGGTATATAACATCTTAGTAACATTTAGTAACAACATACAAAAAGTCGCTGATGATCACCCGTACGCTAAGGCCGCCAAAAGGCCGCAGGGTGATCGCCGGAGACTTTGATATGCTATTACTAATGGTATAGACTAAGAAGCTATGCACCAAATTTCAGCTTGTTATGCATTATAGTTCCCTTATTTCGTGAAAACTTTCATTGTCCGCCATTTTTCAATATGGAGGCTTTAGCGTACCGGTGATCGTCAGGGACTTTTGGTATGTTGTTACTAATGTTACTAAGATGTTATATACCTAATTTCAGCTTGTTATGAATTACGATTCC
This sequence comes from Lepisma saccharinum, assembly GCF_977018435.1. Taxonomy (NCBI): domain Eukaryota; kingdom Metazoa; phylum Arthropoda; class Insecta; order Zygentoma; family Lepismatidae; genus Lepisma; species Lepisma saccharinum. The sequence goes on along the minus strand of NC_139229.1, from coordinate 197,732,169 downwards.
CTTACTTCGTTAAAACTTTCATTGTCCGCCATTTTTTAATATGGCGGACTTAGCGTACGGGTGATCGCCGGGGACTTTTGGTATGTTGTTATTAATGCTATAAAGACGTTACATACCAAATTTCAACTTGTTATGAATTACGATTCCCTTACTTCGTGAAAACTTTCATTGTCCGCAATTTTTCAATATGGCGGACTTAGCGTACGGGTGATCGCCGGGGACTTTTGGTATGTTGTTATTAATGCTATAAAGACGTTACATACCAAATTTCAACTTGTTATGAATTACGATTACCTTACTTCGTGAAAACTTTCATTGTCCGCAATTTTTCAATATCGCGGACTTAGCGTACGGGGGATCGCCAGGGACTTTTGGTATGTTGTTATTAATGCTATAAAGACGTTACATACCAAATTTCAGCTTGTTACGAATTAGTTCCTTCATTTTTCCTATTTTGACTGCACTACATCCCAACACGCACAAACGCCTGTACGCATTCACATAAACGTACACGAAAGCAATAGTGTTTGCGTTTTCAATGTTAAATCATTTGAGTAGTATAAAATACAATACTACCATTTCGAGAAAGTATGAACCCCCCTCATGCAGATTTGGCTACACTTAAAACAAGCTCAACATGCCCATATGAGCTTTTTGCTCAAGTGTGGAACCCCGTCTAATCCAAGATTTTTGTAAAAATGCCCTCGGGAATTTCCTGAGAAAGTATGACCCCCCTCAGATTGATTTGCCTACACTTATAAAAGGCACTTCTGTGAGATTGTTGTCCATAAACCTGTCAAAAATATGCCCCTCTTGATATTTTTTTGGCCACACCTAAAACTACGCCAAACGTATTAACACACACACACCCATATACACACACACCCACCCACACACACACTGACCTTGACCTTGAGATGACCTTGACCTTGACTATTTTTTCGATTATTTTTTCGATTATTTTTTCGAATATTTTTTCGATTATTTTTTTCGATTATTTTTTCCATTATTTTTTCGATTATTTTTTCGATTATTTTTTCGATTATTTTCTCGATTATTTTTTCGATTATTTTTCGATTATTTTTTCGATTATTTTGACCTTGACCTTGACCTTGAGATGACCTTGACCTTGACCTTGACCACACCCACCCACATACACACCCACACCCACCCACACCCACCCACATACACACCTACACCCACCCACACCCACCCACATACACACCTACACCCACCCACACCCACCCACATACACACCTACACATACCCACACCCACACACATACACACCCACACACACCCACACCCACCCACACATATTTACTTCCGGTCCACTTGTGGCCTATTTCTGCTTTATTTATATTGCATCATGTTTTGCAACAAATTATTACCTAATATTATGCTTTAGGCATGTGTTGTTTTCTGATTGGTTGGTTATGACATAAAGTGATGATGTGTTATATTCTGATTGGCTTATTGTTTCAGATATTTTCAATGCGGTCCGTGCTTAGGGTATATAAAGAGATTTTGCATTGCATATCAGCCAGTATTGTGAGAGTTGTTGAAGAGTGAGGGTGTGTTGTTGCAGTGCTGCTCATATTTTTTAAAAATATTGCAGATTTGTATAAATTGAATTACAAATCTATTTGATTTAATATACAGAATTTTTGACAACCTGTCATAGGTGTATTAAGTATAGAGTTTTGATTTGAACCCCAAGAAATTTTATATAAATACCAAAGCCAAAAATATTAACACACATACACACATACACACACACACAAAATATTCAAAACACACTGCTGAACCCAACTGATATTTTTATTAAGCATAGAATTTTGATTTGAATCCCAAGAAATTGTATATAATAAACAACAACAAAAATGCCAAATCAAAAATATTGTAATCAATGCAAAAAGAATATATCCAGCCCCAATTGGGCTAAGCATCAAAGGAATTGTAATCCAGACAAATGCAGAACTCCCACAAAAATTAGCCCTAAATGCCATAGAAAATATAATCTGGAATATTTCACATATAAACATAAAGGTACTTGTTCTGCACAGTCATCAACATTGCCCCCACAACCATCTACATCTGCTCTGAAAAGGAAGCATGAAACACCTGTTAATGCTGGACCAGCAAAGCAGCCACGCTATGAACCCATCCATAGCAGTTTTAACGGCCAATTAAGGGATCACCGGTTTGTATCAGAGCCAAGATGTGACATTAAGAATTTTTTGAAGAGTATAAATCCAGATGTGCAGGCAATTCTAAATGCACAAAATGGCTCTTATAAGCTGTCCCTCAAATTGTTTACACAATATAAGAAGCCAAATGGCACCAAATTTACACAGCCCCACATAACAGAAACTGTACCTGTATATTCAAATACAAATTCAGACAAAATAATAAGCAGTTTAATAGATCAATTGAATATTAAACACTCTGAATTTGCAGCAAAAGAATCGGGATGGAGCCTATGCGGATCTCCACACAGGCTCTATGTTAATATTTCTGAATTCAGCCCATTACAAGGATCTACATATTTGCCATTACCTGCCAATATCAAAAACAAAACAGCCGTGGTTAATATAAAAAATACCGACCAGAAATGCTTTTTGTGGTGTATTTTAGCTGATTTGTTTCCAGTTTTAAGGAATCCTGAGAGAATAAGTTATTATAAACAGCATGAACACAATTTCGATGAGGCAATGGAGGGTTTAGAATATCCAATGTCTGTTCAGAATATTGATAAATTTGAAAAAAAGGCCAGGAATATCAATGGAAAACAATTATCTATTAATGTATTTATTTGTTCTACTGGCCGTGGCAATTGCTTGATAGCACCTCTCAGAATCAGTACATTTGATGATGATTCTGCTGTTCCGATTGATCTGCTCTTAATTGAAATGGATGGCACATATCATTACACTCTGATACACAGTCTTGAAGCTTTAGTCAGAACACAACTAGACAAAACTCATAAAATATTTAAGTTGTGCAGAAGATGTTTGTCTGTATTTGATGGTCAAAAAATAATAAATGGGGTTCGGGAAGTGAATGCAGAAATTGCTAAAAACAAGTTAATTGAGCATCTGAAATACTGTGGCAATTATAAACCTGTTCATATGGTGATGCCAATACCAAGGGAAATTGCCAAATTCAAAAAGTTTGAGGCCTTGTTGGAACACCCAGCATATATAGTCTGTGATTTTGAATCAAACCTCAAACCTCTTGCATTCTGCAGCCCAGACCCTGAGGAATCTTCAATTACATCATACCAGCTACATGAACCTTCTAGTTTTTATTATGTGATTGTACAGGATGGTGTTCTTAGTAAAGAATATTTATACATGGGAGCAGATGCCATCAAAAAATTTGCACATAGAATAGAAAATGAGTGCCATGACATAGCATCTAATGTCTTATTAAAATCAAAACCTATGTTGCTTTTAACAGAGGATCAGATTGAAGATTTCAACAAAGCAGAAAAATGCCCGGTATATGATTCTGAATTTTCAGATGCAAATATCAAGGTTCATCACTATTCCCATACAGATGGTAAATTCTTAATGGCCCTATGTAATAGCTGCAATACTAAGATCCAGAGACCAAAATTTATCCCCATATTTTGCCATGGTGCATCCAATTATGATTTTCATCATTTGATCAGGTACGAGGGGTTTGACAAGCAGAATTTAAATATTTTAGCTGAAAATAATGAGAAATATATTGCCATTAGCAAAATAATTAAAGTTAATGGTGTTCCTATTCACTTAAGATTTCTTGATTCATACAGAATTTTATCAGCTCGCCTGGCCACACTGGCCACTCAATTATCTGATGATCAATTCAAAATTACATGTGCTTTGTTTCCAAATCAGGACCTGAAATTAATTAGGCGAAAGGGTGTATATCCATATGATTATGTTACAGATTTTTCTAAATTTGATGAGTGTGCTCTGCCACCACAACAAGAGTTTTACAGCAAAATCAGAGGATCTGGAATCACTGATGAAGATTATCACCATGCCCAGTTGATGTGGAACAATTTAAAATGCCAGACATTTGGTGATTATCACAGGGCATATTTAAAACTTGATGTGACCCTCTTAGCTGATATATTGCAGGCATTCAGAAAATCTTCCATGGAAAATTATAAGCTGGATCCAATGTATTTTTACAGTGCTCCGGGCCTAGCATGGTCTGCAATGTTTTTAAACACTAAAATGCAATTGGATCTGATCCAGGATCAAGATATGTATCTGTTTATGGAACAATGTATAAGAGGAGGCATGGTGCAATGTTCTCAGAGATATGCCAGAGCAAATAACAAATATATTCCTGATTATGATCCAGCACGGCCATCAAATTATATATTGTATGTGGATGCAAACAGCCTGTATGGTTATGCTATCATGAAAAAACTACCATATGCAGGGCTTGAGTGGGTTGAAAATTTCAATATTGAAGGTCTTAAAGATTTTGATGACAGTAACTATGGCCTCTTCTTAGAGGTTGATCTGACAATTCCTGATAATTTACACAACACATTTTCTGATCTGCCCCCAATGCCCGAGGTTAAGTGCTCACCTGGCTCTAAACACAAGAAATTGATGATGACTCTAGAGCCGAAACAGGATTATGTCATATATTACAAAAACCTCCAGTTCCTGATGAAACATGGTGTTCAAGTGACCAAAGTTGGAAAAGTTTTGAGGTTCAGGCACTCAAGATGGTTGAAACCATATATTGATACAAACACAGAGCTTCGAACATCTGCAATGAGCCAATTTGATAAGACCTTGTTTAAATTGATGGTCAATTCAGTGTATGGCAAAACAATTGAAAATGTCAGAAAACACATTGATGTTAAAATAATTACAAACCCCAGCCGGAGCAAAAAATTGATAGCAAAGCCCAATTTCAATTACACAAGAATTTATGATGAGAATATGGCACTTTTCAACATGAAAAAAACAAAGATTAAGTTTGATAAGCCTATTTATGTAGGGGCTGTGATATTGGAATTGGCCAAATTACACATGTTAAAATTGTATTATAATGTGTTGAAACCTTTTTATGGTGATTGTGTAAAATTGATGTACATGGACACAGATAGTTTTGTTCTTGATATTCAAACAGAAGATGTTTATAAAGATATGTCACAGCCTGAATTGTTTAAATATTTTGATACCACTGAACATTCAAAAATTAAACCCCACAACAGCAAGGTGCCTGGCAAGTTAAAAGATGAGACACTTGGTGATGTTATTGTGGCATTTGCTGGGTTAAGGGCCAAGATGTACAGTTTTGAAACATGTAGTGGTGTTGTTGCCAAAAAGGCCAAGCGCATTGGCAGAGCGACTGTGGACAAAGAGCTTGAATTTGAAGATTACAAAAATTGCCTCAAATCATGTAGCACAATCAGAACATCAGAAAATAGAATTCAGAGTGTGGATCACTTGTTGACTACAAATATTGTAAGATAAGTGGCTCTGGACCCACATGATGATAAGAGATGCATTTTATCATGTAGCATACATACTCTACCATGGGGGCATTGTGATTTGAAAAGTGGCAATCAATGCCCAATTACAGAGCATGATTTGAAATAAATAAACATGCCTATGAACTTATTTGGGTTCAAGAAACAGGCTATAATGGAGCTGCCAACACCACAACCCTCTTCTGATATGATATCTAAACTAAGTGCTTTGTTAATTATTCATCTGAACAGCATACTTACAGATGTTGATGATGAAACAGGTAAAACATTGTACATATTTAACAATAATTTAAATCATTACCAATTACCTGTAGGTGGTCAATTGCAATTTATTACAACCCCTGAGGGTGATGTCAAAATTTCAGTGGGGAGAAATATTTATAGAATTAAGCACTCAAACATGATTTCTAGCACTGTATATACTGTTTCTGCTGGTGACTGCTTATATATTGAGGTCCCTGGATCATATGACAAGCTTATACCTTTCTTTATAGAATTAAGAATTAGATATTCAATAATAAATAACCACTAAAACAAAAATGCCTAATGATATATTTGGCCATACAAGACATGAAGATCACAGTGATGAGATTCTGATGCTTGATGTCAGAGTCAAGAAATTAAGAAGTGATTTACAAGCTTTACAAACCACACTCAATGCCAGTCTTCAATTAGAAATTACAAATTTACAATCACAATGCATGGACCCTCTTCTTAAAATTGATTCTGAACTCAAATTGCTGCTTCAAAAATATACTGACTTGGCCACATTGGATAATTTTCAAAGTTTAGAAGAAGCTGTAGCAGCTCTTCAAGCCAAATTTAAGACCCAGGCCACCAACTCTGAGCAATTGAAACAACAATTGGAAGAGCAGATAAATAATGTCCAGACACAGCTCCAAACAATTGTCAAAAGCATAAAATCACAAGAAGATTTTGATCTAGTGATTTCCACTCTAAAAGAACAGATTCAATCACTCCAGATACCTAATCTGGACCCTCTGAACAATGCCATAGCCGAGGTTAAAGAAAAAATTGAGTCACTTGAAAATTTTATGAACAATTTGCCATCTTCTGATGCTTTGAGTGCAATAACTCGGAGTGTTGCCAACATCAAGCTGCAACTTGAAACATATGAAGATTTTGGAAAAATTCAAAGTACCATAACCCAATTTGAGGGTACAATAGCAGCAGTGCAAAGTGATTTGACAAATATACAAGAATCTCTAGAATCCCGCCTGCCTGGTATTGTATACACACTTGTCAGTGTCCAGGAACAGATCACAAAGCTTGAAAACCTCAACACTGAATCTGAGCTATCACATTTTCATCACTTGATCGATGATATCCAAACAAAACTTGAAATTTTACAACAATCAACACCCACTCAGGCTGATATAGCCCTGCTCGAAAATGCTATGCAAAATGTGTCTGATGCTTCTGAATTAAATAATGTGAAATTGGCACTTGAATATTTGCAGAATACTGTATCAAATCTGCCTACATCACAGGAACTTAAAAATATTAAGAGGGCAGTGAATCGCATATTGAAATCAGAAGATATCAAGAATATCCAGACAGAGATCAAACAACTTACTCAGACAGTGGCCACTCTACCAACTAATCAACATATTAATGAACTGCATGCCCTGTTTGAGGATTGAAAATTTACAGCAAATTGTAGCTAATATCAAGCAACAGCTAGGGACCATGGAATCCAATCAAGCAAATGCTCTGTCTGTTTTTGCCACCCAGCTTCAAGAGATTGTGCAACAATACAAGAAACTTGTTGTGGACATAAAGATCAAGCCAGGCCATGATGATGTTGTTAGGACCATCAATGAGCATCTTGAATCTGTAACAAGCAGATTGCTTACAGCAGAAAAAGAAATAACAGGCATAATTGAGAATCCAAACCATACAGTAATTCTTGAATTGTACAGCATCCCCAACAAAGAATATGATTCACCATTTACACCAGGTGGCAAAATATATATGCTGTCCCCTGCACAATTTTATTACCAGTTTTTTGTTGGGGGCACACTTAGACCAATCAAGATCAAATATTGGCTTCAACCACAGGCACACCACTACCCTACCTTATCAATAACAAATGCTGATAACAAAGCAAAAATCACCAGTGTAGAGTTAGAGGATTTTACAGACCCCAATACATTAGAAACAGCCTATGCTGAAGATGATGGCTCTCTGGAATTTAAAATACAAATAGGGGACAAATTATATTTAGAAAATCCTGTAGTATCAGCTGCTGGACACCCCATAGTTGCAATATTCTTGTTTTCATATTATGTCTAGACAAATTATTGTTGATGAATTACACAGACAAGTCAGACATAATTATAAGAGACTGCCAGTAGTTACAAAAGGCATAGATGATTTATGGCAGAGCGACTTGATTGAGATGGCAAGTGGACAGCTGAAAAACTTAGACAAAATCAACAAGGGCTACAAGTATCTACTCACTGTAATAGACACATTTTCAAAATTTGCCTGGGCTGTGCCACTCAAATCCAAGACTGGAAAATGTGTTACAGAAGCCTTCAGGACAATCATCAATCAGAGTTGAAGATCACCGCGCTATTTGCAAACAGATAATAGCAAAGAATTTTATAATTCTGTGTTCCAACAATTTATTAAAAGCCAGTCAATACAACATTATTTGAGTTACAGTGATCTCAAAGCCTCAATTGTAGAGAGATTCAACAAAACCCTAAAAAATCTTATGTATAGAAAATTTACACTTCAAGGTAATTATAAATGGATTAATATTCTTCCAGAACTTCTACATAAATATAACAACTCGGTCCATTCTACAATCAACAAGAAACCCTCTGAAGTAACTCCATCTGATGAGCAAAAATTGATCAGGACTGTTTATTATCCTAGATACCAACCAACAACAAGAAAGGCCAAATACAAGGTGGGTGATCAAGTAAGAATCAGCAAATATCAGCATTTATTCAAAAGAGGCTTTACAAGAAACTGGAGCACTGAATTATTTACAGTGGTTCAAATTAAACCTGGGGCCCTTAACACATATATAATAAAAGACCACCGAGGAGAAATTCTCAAAGGCAGATTCTATGAGGAAGAACTCAGCAAAACTAAACAGCCTGACACATATCTCATAGAAAAAATCATCCGCAGAAAAGGCAACAAGTTATTTGTCAAATGGCTAGGACTTCCAGAACACAGCTGGATCGATGCAGACAAAGTGATAATATGAGCACCTGGGATGTTATAAAAAGGCTGCCAGAACCTGAACAGCAGATTAAGAGAAATGGCAAGTTGCTGCCTGAAAATATTAGATGTCTTATTGTTGGGCCATCAGCTTGTGGTAAAACTACACTAATGATTGATAATTTTTTATTGGCACCCAACTGGTTAGACTGGAAAAACAGGCACTTTTATGTTTTCTCTAAGAGCTTGGAACAATTAAAATATCAACAGCTGATGAAACTATATGATGGATTGGATATTGCCACTTTTGAACCAGATGTTAAGCCACTTCATGAATGTCTCGATAATTCTGTTGTTGTGTTTGATAACATTATACTGGATAATCAAAACAAGGTTAGAAATTTCTTTATACAGGGCCGACACAAAAACATTGATTGCTTCTACCTTGCACAGACTTTTTCAAAAATACCCAAGCAGCTGATCCGAGACAACAGCAATTTTATATGTGTGTTTCATCAAGATCATACCAACCTCAAACACATACATGATGAATATGTAGGTGGGGACTTGAGCTACAATGATTTTTCCAAGTTTTGCAGTAGGTGCTGGAACCAGGACAGTTATGGGTTTGTCACAATTGATATGACAAGAAAACCCAATAGTGGCAAATACAGAAATAAAATCAACAATTTTCTAGATATTGAAACATATATAAATAACCATGAAAAGGCGAATCATTGATGATCTTAAATTAAGAGATTATCTTGTAAAAAGATTTAAGGGATGGAAATCAGAGAACCGAGGAATTTATGAACAACACAAACAAACAGAACAGCCTATTATTGATGCTATTAGTGAATTAGGTAAAAATATCAAAACTGTTACAGAGCAAAATCAAAATTTGATCACAGAGCTTGTACCTGTAGCTGCAAGGAACATATTAGATTATCCAATCACCCCACTTTCCAGTATTCATACACCTACTCCTATTGCTCCTCGAAGAATTGAAGCTACTCTGGATCCTATTGAATTGGGTCTTCTTGCTCAAAAATATTTAACCACACCTAAAGACAACAAAGATGAGGTCTTTGGCTTATATGCTGACACAGAGCGTGATGGTAGCATCATACATAGAATTGGCAATTTCAGAGTAACATTTATGGGAGATGATATAACTGTATATTCAGAATCTCATCTTGGAGAAAGAGGTGCTTTTGTTAAGTATCTTGGCACACCTGGATTGTGGGAACTGATGACTAGGAAAAGGCCTGACAGCTATACAGATCAAGACTATGAGCACTACAAAGAAATATTAATAAAATCAGATGCTCTATACCAGAACAATGATCCTACACAAAAAAGAGTCATATCTAGCAGTGGAGCAAAATACAACAATTTAATCAAGCCCATATGGTCACAGATCAAGACTGGCAGTGGAATCAAACAATACAACACCCTGCCTAAAGAATTTGTATGGGTTGATGATGTCAGGAAACTTGTAGATAGGTTGCTGGTCATAGCTGGGGAGGAAAATGCTGGCAACCACAATTTTTACAATGAAAAGGTTGGAATTATGGACATGATAAGCACCAAATTGTCTAATTTTATATTGAATGACACTAAGGGGATTGGATATCTTATAAAAATTATTAATACTATACCACCTAAATTTTGGAATATTTCTGAGGGTCGGGGGTTGGTTAATGACATTATAAACAAGCTGCCATTTGAACTACACATTCCAGGCTATCAGTATTGTGGTCCAGGCACAAAATTGGAGCATAGATTAAACAGAGGGGATCCTGGTGTTAATCCCCTAGATGCTGCTTGTAGAGACCATGACATAGCATACAACACACATTCTGATCTTGACAAGAGACATGTTGCAGACAAAAAATTAGAAGAGGCTGCATTTGGTAGATTAGTAAGCAAAGATGCTTCTTTAAGTGAAAAAATAGCAGCATTGGGAACCACCATAGCTATGAACACCAAACAAAAATTAGGGTGGGGGCTGTGAATATGTATATAATAAACCTACAATGAAGGCCAAGGGTGTTATGTATCAAATACCTTATGCAGGTCTTAAATATCTTAAAACTATTAATAGTCTTTTAACCAAAAAGCAGCGCAAGAAAAAAAGCTCTTGTATTGCCAAGGGCCATGGTATGAAATTGTTGCTTAGTACCCCCCAATTAAAAAAATTACAACAATCTAGAAAAAAATCACATGTGGGGGTTTTCATATTTACTATCCCGGCCATCTTAGCAGCACTCGGGGCTGTTGGGAGCTTTGCTGGGGATCAGCTGCCATAGCAAAAACAGTAATAGATGCCAAGAAGAAAAGGGCAGAATTAGATGAATTGAAGCGCCATAACCTGGCCATGGAGAAACAAGGCAAAGGTGTTAAGAGAGCCATGAATAAGTTTAAAAAAAACGAGAGCCGCTTACAAACCAAGATATTGAAGCTTTAATCAAGCCACTGGGCATCAAAAATTTTAGAGGTGTGTACATGTCTGATTCTTTGCCAGAGCAACCACTCAACAAAGAGTGTGGCATTGTTAATTTGGATAAGTACAAAAATCAGGGCACTCACTGGATTTGTTATCTTAAATATTTAAAAAATGAGGCATTTGTGTTTGATTCATTTGGAGGTGTTCCACCTGAAAATTTAGTACAATATCTAAAATCAGCTAATCTTTATTACAATAATGCCCGTGTTCAAAATTTCAAAGATGTTAATTGTGGACATTTGTGTTTATCTGTTCTTAGATATATGTCTCAAATAAATAAACCATCAATTGAAAATTTTCAAAAAGCCTTGTGGTATCTGAAACATCATGGGGGTATTCCATCTCACCAGCCAAAATTCAATATTGAAACTCAAATTACATGATGACATAGTGTATCCCAAAACAATAGCTCTCAGAGCATTTTATGGCATGTACTTGATCCCTAATATTACACACCACAACAACACAATTGTAGTAGGGGATCAAAAAATTGTCATCACTCCAGGGCAGTATAATCTATCCACTCTAAATGCTCAATTACCCAGAGGTATAGTTTTAACTCAAAATTCTGTCACTCACAGAGTAGAGATTGTATCTGCTACAAAAACAGTGGATCTGGGTACTATAGGAGAGCTGTTAGGCTTTGAGAACAACACAAAACTTGAACCGGCCATCAAACACACTGCTATTAATATACCTAAATTCTTAGCCATAGAGACTCTGAATATTCACTGTAATGTGGCTGAGGGTATGATCACCAAATCAAATGGCATAGGCACTCACAAACAAACTGCCATCATTGCAACATTCAAACCTAATTCTGAATTTATGGAGCCAATCATCTACACTCCATCCCCAAAATTATATTTTCCTGTGTGCCATAATAGAATAGATAACATTGAATTGATGGTCACTAATGAAAAAGAAGAATTAGTTGAATTTGCTGGAGCCACAACAACTGCTATCATAGAAATTAATATTTAAATAAAAATACATACAAGAAAAAAAAATGGAAAATATTGAGAGTTATGAGCTACAATCATTCCCTCCAAACAGGAGGACATTTGCAAATTTAAATCAACCCAACACAGAGATTGAGGTTGATCTTGATGTAGGGGATGGCTTTATACACCCCCACAGAGCAGATCTATACATCAAATTTGATGTTGTAAAGCTCGATGGAACAGATTATCCGGCAAATTCAAATATAAGATTGGTAGACAATTTTGTGCCACATCTGTTCTCTGAAATTGAGATCAGAAAGCATGGTGTTGTTATAAACAGAATAGATTATCCCGGCATTACCTCCACAGCTTTGGCCACACTAAAATTATCCAAAACCGAGGCTTCTTACTACAAAATAGGTGGATTTGAGGCTGGTGATAAAATTATATCTAAGAACCACACAGTGCTGTTCCCTATGCGCCTGTTGCCAGGATTCTTCTCAGATTACAAAGATATTATGTGGAAGGGTGGTTTAAGAATCACATTTAGAAGAGCTGCCAATGATAATAATGCTTTGATGAGGTACAGCACATTAAACTCTACAGGGGAAGCTTTGCCCAATACCCTACCTGATGAAGGCAAGTGCATTATTCAGACTATGGAGCTAAGAATCCCGGTTGTTGAATATGAAGCCAGTTATGCTCTTAAATACAAAGCAGATATAATAAAAAATCCACAGATTCCTTTACAATTTTATACATATCAATGTGTACAGAAGCTTGCCGCTGGTACTTATTATGAGTTTGATGCTACAAATTCATTCTCCAGTATACAATATGACATGCCGGATTTTGTGGTGGTAATGTTTCAAACTAAAAGACACAATAATCAGGAAAAAAATTCAAGTAAATTTGATAGCTGCAACATCAAGAACATATATCTTAAAAATGGCAGAAATGAGGTCTTTCCTAGAGAAAATTATAATTTAGACATGTCCAAGGATGATTTCCTTAAATTATATGAAGCATTTACAGCATACAAAAGGGTCACTACTGGCAATACTGACATGTATTACACACCAGATGAATTCAAAGCACAGAGACCCATGTTTGTCATCAACACTTCAAAAAGGAAACAAGTTGTGGTTAATGACAGGACAAACATTAAAATTATCTGTGAATTCCACGATACACTCCCTGATGACACTATATGTAGTGTTATTCTCATAGGTGAAAAATCATATGTTTATGATGTAAGAAATGAGAGAGTCACAGAGCAATTCTAGAAAAATTACATTATCTTAATACTAGATATACAAGTTGAGCCTGGTGCCCAATTGAACTTAAACCGGAAGTAAATATGTGTGTGTGTGTGGGTGGGTGTGTGTGTATATGGGTGTGTGTGTGTTAATACGTTTGGCGTAGTTTTAGGTGTGGCCAAAAAAAATATCAAGAGGGGCATATTTTTGACAGGTTTATGGACAACAATCTCACAGAAGTGCCTTTTATAAGTGTAGGCAAATCAATCTGAGGGGGGTCATACTTTCTCAGGAAATTCCCGAGGGCATTTTTACAAAAATCTTGGATTAGACGGGGTTCCACACTTGAGCAAAAAGCTCATATGGGCATGTTGAGCTTGTTTTAAGTGTAGCCAAATCTGCATGAGGGGGGTTCATACTTTCTCGAAATGGTAGTATTGTATTTTATACTACTCATTTGCCACACACTGTTTTTGTATAAACGATTTTTTTGTTACTTCCAAAATTTTGAACACACTATCGAAATAGTATAAATTAGATATTTTTTTCCTTCCTTCAAATCCGTGCTAAAGAGAGTATAATATGTGACTTTAATAAATGTCAGAGTACATCAACTATGTAATGTTTTAACCTAGAATTCTATCGGGTAAATTGGCATTGTAATCAAGGGGTCCCGGGTACGACACCCGGTGGAGGCACACAGTGGTTCACATTCCACTTTCAACTGTAGGTTCAGTCCCGATTTGCCTTTCTGTGCATAAAGTGGACTTAATACACCAAATCAATAAATCAATCCATCGGGTAAATTGGGTAATAGAGTTTTTAAGCCTGTTTCCTGAAAATGATTAAAATATCAAATACGTTTTTCTGCTCTACAAGTACCTCGATAAAATACGATATCTTGATTATTATTATTATTATTATTATTATTAAAGTAGGGTTACAATTAAGCTTACAATTTTTTTTACATTGATTCTGAACTAAAAAAACAGCTTTTTGCCCTACATGAATTAATATACAGTTATGCTATTTGTTTATAAGTATACATAAAATGGAATATTATAAATTTATATAATTGAAAAATATAAGATATAGAATATAATAAACATTTTTGCAGCTACGTTATATGAAGGAGGCAATGAGGTAGATGAGGCACAGTGTCAGTATTCATAGATAAATGTCCTAATCTCTTGTTTAAATTTGGTCAAATTTCTCTCCTTTCTGCAATTTACATGCAGTTGATTCCACGCTTTACTTGCCAGAGATGACAGGGATTTTGATCCGTATCTTGCCTTGTTACATTTTGGTACTCGGATACTGTTGGTGTTGTTGGATCGCAGATTGGGATAATGTATGTTACTAGATATCATTTGCTTTATTTAACTTTGCTTTCTTGTGTCATTTTTGGCTAATTTGCGAAGATGGGGATGAGAGATGATGTAATGGAATTGATGAATGAACATTCATAAACATTCATGCCCAGGCCGGAATTCGAACCCGGAATCCCTGGCGTCGTAGTGCCATGTGCTAACCACTCAGCCACGGGGGACAGCATAAAATACGATGCACATGAACCAATACATTTCACAGGTTTGGCACACCACAACATACTCTGAGCTGTCTGGTATGTGGTTCAAACAAAATTGACAAATGCCTCTGTAGAGATGTAATGTACCACGTATGTAATCCATAACTACGTCACTTCCGTTTATGTCCGCACACGGTTCTGAGATAGCACACGCATACCAAGGTCATCTGTCATGTCGATCAAAATGTTGATGGATTTTATATATTATATAACAAGAATTCTAGAAAAGAAAACGGTAGACATCACCTTTGACGAAAATCGAAGCACACTCTCTAGAAGGCCTAAGGAAATTTTATTATTTAGTGTTTTACATCATGGTTTACTATCATTAAGTATTGTACATTATACAAATTCGAATGTTGCACTACAAAAGTGTTAAATATTTTGTTCAGAAGTACATGGTCCAAGGCTGGTACAGAGTACGTCGAAACCAGAGATCTCTGGTTCGAATCTTATGTTTCTCATCATATTCATAATTATTTATGCACTTAAATATCCTGGCATACGTTGATTAGAATAGTGATAAAAATGCACAAGTTTTAGTCATTTTATAGCGAAATGTCACATTATCGATATTTATAAATTGCATATCGATACCTTCTCGATAGCGGTAAGCATATTTAGATCATGATTCCCTCTTCACTGGCTACAATTTTGCACGCAAAAAATTATCATCCATCTCTTCCACTGACTACCAACATTTTATCATATTTTTAGTGTTTTTGATCAAAGGAAACTAGATTCATATCACGAGAGGAAGTTTAAAGAATTCATATGACGTTGTTAGCTTTCTATTTTCCTTCGTTTCATATAATTTTTTTTCAACGAAAGCTCAAGGGTAACATACTATACCATCAGTTTTGAAATATGTGTGAGCATAATTCTTAGATTTGTCCAAAAACGTAAGTTCAAACGTCGATATTAATCTAAGATTGTCCTTATACAGGGTTCTCCAGTTGTAATAATAATAAAAAACAAATGCCTTGGAAAATACACATCTTAAGATCTGCATGAAAAATATAGAGCTAGAAGAAGGTCATAAATATTTATTTTTATCCATACAAAGGATGTTATTACCCCCCTTAGTTTATTTTACTGGCTATTAACATATACAAATATGCACCCCCCAAAAAATCTACGCTCTGAAGCGAAATTACATATACAAATTACAATGAAGCGGCATCCCCCCCCCAAAAAAAATAAACAAAAAGCTTAATTTGTACAGTGCTTAGCAGACCAACCAGACAAGAGCAGTGGCACTCAGATTTACGATGTCGCGGAAAGACTTTCCTTACCAGCAAGTAGCCGCTCGCTACAATAGCTTTAGTCAACAGTCGAAACTAATCGATATAAATGAGTTACTCGCAAATTACTGAAGATGGAATCATAATTAGAGATACTGTAACATCTTCCTACTCGACCTGATTCCCTGTGTGCCTATGCCAATTTTCTTTTCAGTTCCGAGACGTCCTAATATGATTTTCCGTATCATCAAATCATAATTTAACTGTAATAAAGTCGCCCACGTTAACAGACGTCGTGGTTATTTAAGATAGTAAAATAGAATGTTCTTTAATATAACACACTTTTTTACTAAAGTATTGTATTGATCCATAAATTCGTATCCTCTGTGTTTGGTATGGCAACACTGCGGTGTTAGGAGTTTGTTTATCGTTTAACGTTCATCAATTGGAGTGGCATTGTTGTGCTTGTGAATACGCATTGAATTTTGCAGGTTTGAAGGAAGACAATGGTATTTTTGGGCTCTACGTAAAGCAACAAGTGTCAGGTGCAAAAACAAACAAACAAAAAAGACAACACTTCCGACATATTCTTCTGTTTTGGTTTAACAGATAAGCAAAGGCAGCGGAGTCGGCAGAAAACATTTTTGCCGTGTACGTGGATTATGACAACATGTAAAGATCAAAGCAGGAGGTGAAAATGGTTTTGTCATTTTAGAGAGAGGAAGCAATTTTGACTTGAGTAATTATCCACGTTCAGGGAGACTTTCGGGTTTTAATGAAGACCGTTTAAACGCTTTAATCCACAAAGATCCACGTCAGTCGACCCGAGAATTAGCAAATGTGATCATTCAATCATCGTACGACATTTGCATTCCATGCGTAAGGTTCAGGATACCACACGCTTTAAGTGAAAACAACACAAATCAGCGAGTAGACCAGGAATGCAGCCTCGAGTACTGCTCCAACACGATAATGCACTCCCACACTCCGCTAACGTAACAAAAGTTGCTATCCAAGAGCTCCTTTGGGAGGTTATTCCACAACCTCCTTACTTCCCCGATCTTGCGCCTTCAGATTTCCACCCTTTAAGCTCGCAATCCACCAATATTCAATGAAACTCCTTTGGTAGCGAAAATGCTCTTCAAACTCGGCTTTGGACGTCTTTAACACCAAATCAGCTAATTTATTCGCTCGTGGAATAAAGCAACTGTCCTAGCGTTGGTAGACAGAAAAGTAGATAGAAGAAAGGTAGAGCCATCCAAAGCAGGCCCGTAGTTAGAATTGATCTCCAGGGGGATCATGAGTTATCAGGTAGGGGAGCTTTGTAGACAAAATCCATTTTCGAAAGTTTAACAGTATTAAATGAAGGTAAATTATGTGTGTGTAATGCGGTGGGTTATGAAGTTAATGTAAAAAATAAAATTTAGAAATATCATTCAAATAAATGGGTGTCCCAAAAGTAACGTAGGATTTAAATTTACAAAATGAACCTTTATTTATACATGAATTGGCAAAGTTGTGACATACTTTGAAAGAGTAAACACTCCGATTAAATATGGAAAATAATATCCTGCAAATGTCCTCCACGTCTCAAATGACACTCGCGCAATCGTTTGACAAAATTTTGCAATCACATTTTTGCAAACTTGCGGCTCAATTGTTGCGATAACACGTCGGATTTCTTCTTTTAGTTGGTGAATGGTTGGTATGCGTTTGCTGTAAACCTTAGACTTTACAAATCCCCAGAGATAAAAGTCATACGGTGTAAGATCGCATGACCTTGGTGGCCAATTGTGATCACTGTTGGGCGAAATCAGCCGCCCATGAAATTTTTGCTGTAACAATTCAATGGTTTCGCGTGCTGCATGACACGTGGCGCCATCCTGCTGGACGAACATCTCATAAACCTCAAAGCCAAAGTCCATGGCTTCCACCTGAGGTCACAAGAATGCTGATATATCGCGATAACGTACTCCATTGACAGTTACTGCACTTCCGGACTCGTTTTCAAAGAAGTACGGCCCAATAATTCCACCACACCAAAGTGCACACCACAGACACTCGTTGAGAATATATAGGCTTTTCTTCAATAACACGAGCGTTTTCCGTGCCCCAAATACGACAGTTCTGCTTGTTTACATGCCCATCCAGATGAAAATGCGCCTCGTCACTGAAGATTATTTTCTTAGCAAAATCACCATCCACTTGCAGATTGTCCAGGACCCAATCGACAAATGCTGCACGTGGTCTTGTGGCTTAAGCTGTTGAGCCATCTGAATCTGTATGGGTGCATACGCAGATCTTTCGCCATAATCCGCTTCATGGTGCTCCTCGAAATGTCTAACTCAAGAGACCTGCGGCGAATTGACGTTCTCGAACACTCAGCGACACTAGCGCTCACAACGGCAATGTTATCGGCCGAGCGTCCGGTACGAGGACGGCCACTTCTTTTGTCGTCCATCACCGAACCTGTTTGTTCAAACTTTTGAACCACTCTCTTCACAGTCGTTCCGTTTGGCGTGTTTTCCTGCCCAAACATACCACGTAATTTGCGCATGGTTTCATCACAACACTCTTCGCATTTGTAATATGTTTTTACGATAGTTATGCGCTCCTGCATCGTGTATTTCTCCATCACGACTAACTCACTAATAACCGGGATGTGCTTACTACAACATGTACTTCAGACAGCGTTGCCAATCCAACTGGAAAAAAATGGCGCGCAATTTAAATCCTGCGTTACTTTTGGTATACTCTTTACTTCAGTTTTTTCTATATCTTCTAAAACATCTCTTGAAGTGTTAATTGACTTATACTGACCTAATCCCTTACTACACACTCCATACTACTTCTGATGATACAGATATTTATATCATGCAAGAAAAAATACACAATATTCAATCATAGTGGCTACAGTACATTCCACCCCTGCCCGAAGCAATAAAAATCCCATTCGTTCCATGGGCCATGAAGACCATGAAGCCTTCTTTTCTAACACAAAAACTCTCATAACTTTCTTTAAGTAACTAAATGAACTCTCAACTAAACCATTCGTGAAATGTGCACAAGTATCTACATATTTTAGTTGTACACCTGTGATATTAGCTAACTCTCGTAAGAGTAAACTTGAATTGGGTGTTGAACGATCTAAATAGATCGTTTCCGGGATGCCATGAACTAAAAAGACTTTCTCAACTAGGGCTGTTGCTATGTTTTGTGCATCGTGATTAGCCAAAGGAGCTGTAATTACATACCTTGTACAACTATCAACTACCAAAAGGAAATATTTGTATTTGTGCGTTTTTGAAGAGACTAAAGGACCACATACGTCAATATGAATTCGTTGGAAAGGAATTTGGGCTGGTTGAAATGTTTGCAGCGTATGCGGCTTAGAACCTTGTGGTTTCTTTGAAATCTGACAAGGGATGCAATGTCGAACCTTATCGTACACAAATTTCTTCATATTGGGGAAAAAGTAACGCATAAGCATTAAATTATATGTCTTTTGTGCACCTTGGTGACTTCCATTCATTTTGTGTGCATGAATAAGGTCGAAAACTTGATTTCTTAATGCATGAGGAATACAAAGTCTATCCCTATTACCAGTTTTGATTTTATTAGTCCTGTATAAGACTCCATTTTTGAGTACATAAGAATACGAAAGCTTTTCTAGTTTAGGATTACTAGGTTTGTCTTTGTTTTCTAATAAGTCAATAATGTCTCTGAAATAGGGGTCTTTACGTTGTTCTGAACAAATATCAAAATCTGCTGCTTGTGCATGAAATACTTGATGAAAGAATAGATCATCATCATCATCATCATCATTTTTCTTGTCAAGATTAGTCATTTCTATAGGGTAATACACATAATTGTCACTGGGTCTGACGCATCTTAAGCGTACTGTGGGAGTATGAGTTGGAATTACTAAAAATTTACTTTAAAAATGCTCCCAAAGTGGGAGGGAAGGGGGGGGGAGAATAATTTAATGTAAAGCAATTCGTACAGGAGGGTACTTAATTGCAAAAAGGGCCTGAAGCAACTCCACCATGTTGTAAGCCCGTTTACCTGGGCTCTGAGAGGTCACAGGGAAGTTTCATTTAAACATTTAGGTAGAGCTTAATAATATCTGATGGCTGAACCTGCTCCGTAGGAGGGTAGAGATATGGAAAGTTGGTGTAAAAGGTTATTCACGCTTGTTCATACCTGGTAGATGTGTGTGATGTCTTGTCCTAATGCTTCTCGCAGACCGAATCGTGACAGTTCCAAGGTTCTATCCAGCGACCCTCAGTTCACCAAACCGGGCGATCCCTTGCGCCTTGTAGCATGCTAGGCAGCGGTAACTCCGTGTTCCATCGTTGTAGTTAGCAGTGTAACGTGTTGTTTAAATAATCGGACTAGTTATCCATGTAGCGTCGATGAGTGTCAGAATCAAAAGAGAGCGAGCTCCGGGTAGGAGCTTGCTTTTATCATTCTAGGCGTCGAAAGGTTGTTAAACCTTTCAAACGCGGTAGATCCTGTTTAGATCCACGCGTTTGCCTTTCCAGTTCCTGGTTTTACGGAAGTTACAAGCTAGCGCATTCTTGAGATCACTCGCTGGTCGGACAAGTTCAGGAAATGAACAAATGTGAATATTAACATGACGAGGTTTTCTCGGTCTAATAGTCTCCATATCTCTACAATATCAACAGGTTTCTCAATTTTTAAAAATATGTGAAACAACAATTATGTTTTAAGAAGGTCGGTATTGCTGCTAGAACCATTTTTCGTCCTCTTCTTCTAACAGAAGCAAATCCAACAAGTCTAATCTAACCATCACTACCTTTTAAAAAATCTGTTAGTGAAGGTGAGTGTGTGAAGTGTTTGCGTAAACAATCTTCAGAAAATAATGATTTTGTACTAAAATATGTAAGAAAATTAAAGTTCAGAATAAATTAAACAGTTTTCGTATTACTAATTTACGAAAGATTGATTGATTGATTAATTGATTTATTGATTTGCTGTTTTAAGTCCACTTTATGCACAGGAAGGCTAATTGGGACTGGACCTACAATTTAATGCATCCACTGTGAATCGAACTCGGGACCCCTTGATTACAAGGCGACGACATTACTAATTTAATAAAGAAGATTATTTTTTTACATCTTCGTAAAAAAATGATTTTCTGCGCGAATTAAATTACTGGTAAATTACGAGTAATTTACGTAAAAAGGTAACGAGTAAATTACATTGCCAACCCTGGGGAGAGGGGGCCCAAGATTTTGTTAGCACGGGCCTCCACTTCAAGCACCTGAGGTAAGAATGGATGACACAGCGGATGGCAATGCAAAATAGTAATTAAAACAAACATGTGACAAATATGAAAAAACAATATGTGTTGAAGCTATTGACGGTACCAAAGAAAAGTAAGGAGAAATGCGGAGAGTGCATTTTACGGGAAGCAGTCACGTTTATTATACCCTTACATTTACATAAAATATACAAACGTTCTTTTAGAACTTGCACAATACCTTCTTCACAAAAATGGGCAATCCCGCATTTTTTAAATGAATGTTGTCTTTTCTTACGGAATTATCGACTGGAAAGCTGTGATGTTTTATATTTATAGAAGAACAAAAGAATCTGCTTTGAAAACATACAACAATAAGAAATCCAACGCGATTGAGTAAAATTCCCTGTATGGGCAGCGTGGAGAAAACTTAGAAGGGTTTAATGTGGAACACGATTTCTCCAAAACAATTTGACACATTTGAATCAACTTGGTAATAAAGTAATTACAAAGGATGAATCTTAACAGTAAAAGTTGTAATTTTTCCCCTGCTACTATAGAAGATATTCGTTGTCAAATATTTCCATAAACAACCTGCGTTTTCTTTGCCGAGCATCTCGACGATGACGTTATGCATACAGCGCATACGGTCTGTGCAGCCTAAAGAGCATCCCCTGGGTAGACAGTCATAGACAATGAAGGAAAATACATTACTGAAAATATATTACTGGTTAATTTTTGTCTTTTGTTCATCTCAAATGAGTATGAAATGAAAACCTTTGCCACGATAAGAAAAAGAAAGTTACGAACTTAAGCATCAACCCAATAATTTCAACTAAAATATACTTCTAGATATTTTGCTACTGTGTATGAAATCCGACTAATGGTTCGAAACTGGATGTTTATAGGTTTCAACTACCTCATATTTATGAAAGAGCTTTCTAGTATCCGCGTGTGTACTGCAGAGCGACCAGCTATGCTGTGGCATTGCAAGAAGAAAGGATAAAATTGGGGGCAGAATTTCTAACCTCTCGATCATAAAAGTGTTATTCAAACTGAAATGATGCTAAATGCTGCTAAATTGCGTCATGATCTATCAAATTATGAATCTAATTTTAGAGTTTTCAATTTGAGTTATTGCTTAATTACTATAGTTAAGTAGTATTCGAAATATTCCCATGAAATTAATTATAATGGTTCATATAACGAAAAGGGTTCAACATAGTATTTTAAAAAGCATTTTGGAAAATTCGACGACTACGAACAGCGCACTTTCTTGTGACCCATAAAATTCCTTGCGAACTAAATTGCGGAGTATATAGAAAGGATTAGAAGAAGACGACGGACAGGGGTATAGTTCTAAAAGTTTTACAGTGGATCGACATACTTCCATTTGTTTGAATCCTGGCCTATGGTAAAGTATAAATAAGATATTGGCTTAGTTTTATTTTTATTGCCTCAGAATACAATTATTTGACTTCGATTTCTCTATCCAAAGGAGGCTTCTATGCAGATTTTGATAGATTTTACTAATTAGGCAAACATGGGGTTCAAGGTACCAACTAAGTTCAAATTGTGCTAACTTGTTAGCACAGCGTGTTACGATCCAGAAGGCTGTGGGCTCAAATTCCAGCCTGGGTACAGGAGGTTTTTTTTATGAGTGTCCATTGCCGGCGATTAGCATGTGCAATTGACTCCCCCCCCCCCTCCCAAACACACTTTCTGCCACATTTTCCCCGGCACTATTCTAAACCTTATCTACCACGGGAAAGGAAACTGTTCTTTCCCCCCAGGTTTGGAACCCAATTGCCGCCACTGTGAGTGTCTCTTCGGCAATTTCATTATATCATCACTTGAACGAGTTGCTTGGGCAGCCAGTCAATTTTAGTGTAAGAATGTTTCTGAACACAACTAGAAAATAGGAGAGATACGTCATGGTTCTGAAGTTCACAGTGACGACAATAAAATATTACAAGAAATGAATATTGCGTTCGTGAAGTAAATTGCCCTATATCTAAATCAGTAAGTATGAACTGCAGTACGGGTAATGAGGGAAGTAACCTCGATGTCTGAAAATTTTGCTGAAACGGAAAAAAAGTAAAACAGGTGAAGAGTTACAGTAAGAATATTTCACGTTACGCTTGATTTGCAAGATACTTGACCGGGAGTCTTATCTGCGTACATATCTTGTGTCACGCACTTGCTGTTCCTGGAAACTTGAGTACAGGTTCATTACAAAAGCACAACTATTTTTAATTTTTATTAAAAAAATCAAAGGTAAGTTGGAAAAGGTGAAGGAAACTTTGAAATGGAAAAAAACAAAACAAAAAAAACAATTGGTTTTGGCCGCGCCTCTAGCGACTCCAAGACAATGGTATGGGCTAGTATCGGTGCAAAAATACTGTATCGGTCGATACATCGGTATCGGCTTAGCCTTAGTTATAAGTTATAATAAATGATGTTTTTAGTTACCGTTTTGCCTAACTGATAATTATTACAAGGGTCTTGGAGTGAAGACGCGATATATTTTGGATTTTCTTACATGCAAAAATCTTTAATTAATGATGATTTCGCTTATCTTAATTTTCATCGTTTCACATAAACAACGTTCACATTCATTAGAAGGTCATGTTGCTGCATTTTATTCGACTACATCCGGAAAGAAACCTAAGTATTCAAAGCGACTATTCATATTATTCAGCAAAGATTGAGACGTATAGTTTGCCTCTAATTCCTGAACTACCATTCCCGCAAGGTAAATCAATTGGTTTCCATGTTTCAAGTATTCTTCTAGCCAAGTCAATTTCTTGCTTTGCTCCAAGAACTGAAGAATTTCGGTTTTGAATAAACAATGATATTATTTTCCGTACTTACAGAGCGGGGTGAGGCCTCTGTGGGGACTGTGTAGTGTCTTGGTGTGTGATTGTGCTTTGCTAATCTCATGTTATCACCATTCACCATCATCTTCACGATTAGGCTCAGGAGGCAGAAAAACAAATTAAAATAAATCATTCCAGTGCTTGTAGAGCGTCGTAAAGTGCAGCTCATTCCATTGTAAGTAACTAATTTGTCGAATCTTTTACGCACAACACGCTACCAAACCAGGGGTCCAGGCATGGGTTTTCTTTGAGAGATTCCCTTCATCAGTTTCATCGTATCATCACCCATATTCATCTTCGCGATGAGTCAAAAGTGACACAAATAAGAGAAACAAACTAATCCAAATCAATCAATCAATCAAATCTTTTAGCAATCCTTTGGTTGGTTGGTTGATTTGGTGTTTTAAGTCCACTTTATGTACAGTAAGGCTAATCGGGACTGGACCTACTGTTTAAAGTGAGATCCGAACCACTATGTGCCTCCACCGGGTATCGAACCCAGGACCCCTTAATTACAATGCGACGACGCTACCACTGCGCCATCGTGGAAGCCAGCAATCCTTTAAACTGGTACCTACCGCGAGTCGATCAGGGACCATCACGACTCATTTTTTTTGAAAAGACACAACAAATCATTATAGCATTAGACAAGCGGCAGGCAACACAGAAGGACGAAGAAACCCAATGTTAGACATCCGCCATAAATGACTTAACAGTAATTGTATATGCAGATATGGGGCTCAAAAATTAACTGAACTGATCTGGAACTCTATAAGTGCGATACATTAAATAGAGTTTCCATATCCAGTGAGTGCGAAACAATTATCCCTGGTTTGCCATTCATAACCAGAGTTTGGGATGGTTCAAATCGCACTCTGTATTTTAATAGTTGCATGTTTGTTCGCGACTTTCATATTACAAACTTCCGATTTGCCGCGGAACGCAATGGAACGCATTGAATTCCAAATGAGTCCAGAAGAAGACCCAGAGCTTTACATGTTTCATAATTATTATGCTTTTAAAATTGTAAAAAATAAATAAATACAAATGTTTTATTTAAACATCCCATTAGAAACCTGCAAATTTATGTGTGTGTCGTTCTATAATGGAATTTTCCACACCCCCAATATAAATAATTCAAACACACATATCTGTGTGCCCCCTTTCCCCCAACACGTGCGCTTTTTTGCCTCATTAAAACTGTACGTAATATAAATCTTAATCAAAGCCCCACTACCCCCCTTCCCTTCGCTTCTTGCTCTGAGCAGATAAGATTATATAACGGTGGAGTCTTAATCAAGTTGTTAAAATACTTGATAGGTTTTCTAGACAGATTAATATGTCTATATTTAAGGGGTAAACTTAGACCAAGCGATTTTTGCCCAAGTTGAAATATAATACATTATAAGTAATGAAAATAATGCCACGATTGGAAAAAATCGCAACTTATAGGAGAAAAATTAGCTTCCGAGGTTAATTAATATTCATCTCACAGTAATCATTCTTATGTCGTAAGAAAAATATTTTTGTGGTAATAATTTAACTAACAAGGAAAATATGCAGTGCCGGATCTACAAATTTCCTCCCCCCCACCCGCAAAATATTACTTATAGACCCCTTCTATATAAAAGAGACGTACTTGAGAAAGGACATATCAAAGCTTTTGCTGTTAATCAGTTTCTTCAATGTATGTGTAGGTGTGTGTGTGTGTGTGTGTGTGTGTGTGTGTGTGATGGTGTGTGTGTGTGTGTGTGCCTGTGTGCGCGTGCGCGCGTGTATATACATACATATATACGTACTATAGATTCATTTCATGGACGTCCGGAAGAGGGGAGGGGGCAAATGGGGGCTACAGTCTTCCTGGAAAATGAATGCCCACCTACACACATAATTTCATTTCAGTCACAGTAATTTATGTTAATTATTGTAAGGATGTTGAAGGAACATGAAAATTTCAGACTGAATTAGTGTGTTTTGAGGAGGTATCACATGGTGAAAAACATGCCTCCTTTGTCACACCGGGGAAAGAAATTACCATGCTTGCCCCTCCATGGAAAAAAAAACAAACCTATGGACGTTCATGTCCTCCTATAGTTCCACACCACGGATCTAGGGAAGCCACACTTGCGGTTAGAAATAAATTAATGTTTAATTTCTGGTATGGAGCATTAAATAAAAGTTATTAAACTAAAACTATTGCATCTTAGCCAACTTAAATGAACATCAAATCCTTTCACCTTATATCCGGAAAGGGGGGAGGGCATTGACCCCCCTTGGAAAATGAAAGTCAACCTAAAATTATATATTACACACATATAATTTATTTTCAGTCACAATAATATGTGTGAATTATTGCATGAATATGATAAATTCAAATTTAAGCAATGCTTTTTTAGAGGAAACAACACAATTATTGGGGAAAATGTAACTTGTTTGCCCCACTGGAAAAAAATACCTTCCTTGACCCTCGCTGGAAAAAATCCTGTGGACGTCCATGACCTTACAATATTTCGTTGGTCTTTACTTCTTTGCTCTGCGGTGCTGGTCAGATTACTACGTTTATTGTTTACATACACATATTTGGCTATGAAAAGGGCATAGCAAGGGGCCCCCTAAAGGTTGCTCCTCCCTGCCCCCCCCCCCCCCGGCACTGCGGGGTTTCGCGGGTTGTAGATCCGGCACTGAAAATGTGTGTACGTACATGCATACGATACTAAGGATAATACGTACATAGTAAGTCAAAATGCTGTTGCAAATAGGATTTCATGGCGGCCATATTGGAAAATGTGTCATGCTGTACATACGCCAACTAGTAGAGGGGTAGATTTTTCAACACTATTTTCTCTAGAAAATTTGCTATAAGATAACTTCAAAGAAATTGTTTTGCAATTTCTTCTAGGATGAACTCTAAAATCCCTAGCCTAATCTTAAGATGACTGAGTACGAATCGTCAACACCTAGATGTGTTGTCAGCGATTATAGTCTTGTAGTACAAAGCAATAGATGTTCCATAGAAAAGTTTACTTTAGGGAGATATTTGTTACAAATGGAGGGTGACTTATTAATCAGGAAATAAGACCGTGACTAACAGTGGTGAAAATTTACTTGTGTTGCCAAGTACAATTGGGTCAATTGAAGGAGGGGGTACTGGCAACTACCCCCCGTTAATTCCCACCCTGTGTAAATATAAAAAAGTTACTACTGGATTGGTACACTTACTCGGAAGCGTAACAGTTACTTACGCTTGTAACTGCTGGGAACTCCAAGAATCACTAAGTACTTACGGTGCCATCGTCCATTGACGTTGACCCCTTCCAGAGAATGCAAAGAGTTACCAGAACTGCAAAAGTTGAGCTCATGTTTCGGAGAATCGGTCCCGTCTGGAGTAGTAAGAATTCCCCGGCATCATATTTGTATTGCACCTAACGACATGCAATCACGCATTCGATTCAATGCATCATCAGTCACGGTGACACTTTGTGTTGTCACCAGGAAGTGTCGCAACTTCGTGGTTCACCTCGGTTGGCACATCATCCACTGTTATCGTGATCGATGCGAGAACAGGCAAAGTATCGCTTTGGGAAAGCTTATCGTGGAGCTTGTTGGAAAATGATCTTGGCAAAAGTATTGGAAACAAAGTACTGGGGTCAACAAAGAAGGCACCTACGATTTCGTGCAACCAAAGCGAAAATGAAGGTTAAGTCACCGACAGGAAGTAATGATAAATGAATATACACGTGTAGAGATAATTTGTAACATTTGTTAATTGATCTGCTACTGTACCAAGATTTAGTGTTTGGATTATATATAACAGCGTCAATCTCAAAATATTATTGTTGAAAATCAAAGCAGAGATTGCTCGAAGGAGCCTTGATGTAGAAATTAGTCCTGCCGAAACCTTTTCTTATTTTTGTTCATTTTATAAAACCAAAAACTGTTTTGAAGTAAAATTTCATAAAACTTTTGTTTTCGGTTCTAAGAAAATAGGTTTAGTCAAGACCAAAAGTGTCAAAATATTTAACAGCACTAGTCTAAATATAGAGGTGTGTGGCAGGTCATGATTTTTGATGGTTGGGTGGAGTGATGGGAGGGGAGAGGAGGGGTGTTACAGCTATAGAGTTAGTAATTACAGCCCCAGGTCTCAACTAGAGTAGAGATGCTTGAAAAAAGAACTGAAAATGAAAAATTGTAAATAAAAATATTCCAAAATATTAGAAATTAAAGAAGTTGGAGATGCTATTTACAACATGGATGGAGAATTCTTGATTCACAGCGAGAAATTTGTTTGTTTGTCAACAGCGAGAGATGTTTGATACCATTCTAGATACGAAATACGAAATACGAAAATACGAAAAGAAACACTGCAAGAAAATACCATAATCGTCTTTGATATATACCGTGCGAATGAAACAGAAGAAAATACCAAAGCTGCTGAACGTGCTCGTCGACTAATATTATTTTCTAGAACGTTCAAATTTGATGAAACTGTACCTGCAATAAGAAGTGAAAGCACGTTTAAATCAAATGACAGGAACAAGGGCCGACTCATCGCAATGCTGAAGGATTAAACAGACTGACGAAGAAGAACGCACATCAACACTCCTATTGAAGCATCCTCTGTGAGTCAATCTGTGAAAATTGTAGATACAGATATTGACTTTTCTTTATCCTCAATGCCTTAGTTGAGTCAAAATCAAAAGTATGTGCACCTCTTAAAGCAAGGAAAAATGGACATAGAAACAAAATGTACGCACATAGTTCCATGAAATACACGGAGAACATACTGTTCGTATTGCGTCCAGCAAGGCTGAAACTGCGCCTTTTTCACGCACGTAAAACTAAGGTTTGTTAAGTTATTAGGAACAAAGTCTGTAAGTATAAGAAGTTGCTTCCGTGTTTAAGGATGCAGCTGCTGATCTTTGAAGACTGAAGAAGTCGGAAGACGATGTGACCTTCGCCTCTATGGTTAGGGTGAGGGAGAATCTCTTCGAGAGTTGAGGTCCAGGTATTTTCTTGCCAAATCACTGTAAAAGTAAATTTAATCTGGCTTCTTTGTCTTCCACAGAATTTGCTCTATAATACCATTCCTTTTGAACAAATCACCGAGTACAAAATGGATGGAAATTACTTGCCCCCAATGCAATGTGGTTAGCTTACCCATTTGTGGTGACTTTCTACAGATCATTCCCTGACATTTGCTACGAGGCCCGGCATCAGCGCTTGTCTTTCCCGGTGAACGGCTCCACGACAGTCGCTAGAGTCGGCTATTAAAATTACAGTTTTCATATTGTGTACTAACCTTGACTACAGAAGGTGTTGAAAATGATGTGCCTCTGCTGCAACACATTCCTGGCATATCCGAAGCAAATTGGCATTTACACGTGCAAGTTCGTCTACTGTAATTCACCCGATTTCTCGTACAATACTCTCTTTTAAATCACGGATGGTGTGCAGATTGTCTTTGTATACTTTATTTTTTAGATTTTCCCATTTTTCTTTCCACTTTTATTCAGAACTGACCCCGTTATTCTAAACTTTTTACGAGGTTTAATATAGTGGTCCTATGTGGAACGGGAACACCAGGAAATATCGTTGCAAAACGTCGTTGCACTTCTCCACAATTCCTCTTTCCGAAGTAACACTCAACAAGATAAATCCTTTGTTGTAATGCAAACTTTTGTTCACACAATCTTCAACACACGGACACGACACAACACAACTTCCGAGGGAGGATTATACTGGCGTCAGTCTGCAACGTCAACAGAAAGGGAAAAAGAGCGAAGGCAGGGAGAGCAAAAATAATAGACTGTAGCGTGCAACTGTCGCGGACCCCATTCACCGGGAAAGAGAAGCGCTGACGCCGGGCCGCTTGCCGCCGAGTCTCGTAGCAAATGTCAGGGAATGCTCTGTTTCACCACAGACAAAAGAAGATGCACATCCAGAGCTTCTCAAGAGTGTTCAGTGATCTGTGAACACTGCAATGGTGTGCTCAAAATCTGACAGTATTCCAGAAGATGAAGAAAGCTTTCATAAGAAAGCGACAAGCTGGACCAGTTTAACGTTGGATCTGAACCACCATGTGCCTCAACAGGGTATTGATCCCGGGACCCCTTGATCACCACTACGTCATCGGACAGGCTCTCGCCTCGTCTTTCTTCGCGCAAGCACATTCAATGTTTTGCTTTAGACTAAAGTTCCCGTGTTGCTTGCCGCTTCGGTGTGAAATCAGCATGTCGATTGTGGCCTGTTGCTGCCGCTTGTCGTTTCAGTCTGAAGCCTCCTGACAACTGTGATGATCTTGTTGATATGCACTTACAATAATTCTTGCTGGTAGAAGACAGGAGATAAAAGTACGTATAACAAAATGGTTTTGGTTAATGACAGTAGTAGAAATACAGTCATTATGTGCGTACATTTGTTTTACGTGAAATATTATAAAATTAATTGATTTATATATTTATTGGTTTGCTTTGTTTTACTTCGCTTTTTGTTCCACTTTTGGCTAATTAGAGACGATGCGGATGAGTAATGATATGATGAAATTGATGAATGGACACTCACAAACATCCATGCCCAGGCCAGGATTCGAGCCCGGGACCCCTGACGTCGTAGCGAGATGTGCTAACCACTCCCCCACTGGGGCCGGCTACAAAATTAATATTTAATTATATACAGATATTACAACTTGAAAATACATTTCTCAAGAAACTTCATTGGAATATTTCGAATAGGTACACCTCTATTTTAACAGGAAATGAGGACCTCAAGTTATCGTACAAAAGGATGTTTCCTTGAGTTTCGCTCTTAGGTGGGGGAAAAAAGATGAAATTTCTCGCTCCTCTACCACTTCAACTGCACATCCTAGAAGAAAAATGCACAGAACATTGTTTGTAGAGAATCTTATGTAAATTATTTTTTGTCATAACCTATTTTACTGTAAAATGCATTTCAAGCGAGATATTTGCAAAAAACCTATTTTGGGCACCATTTTTCAAAGATGGCGCTCAAAGCAGGGGTGGTAGAGGGATGAAAAATTAATATGTTGTTAATAATACTTATACGAAGGTGATAAAATTTGAAACAGCTTTCCAGGATTTTTTTCTTAATTGGACCCCTTGTTGACTGGCCTATTTGTTGAGATAGTCGTAGGAGTGTTTTGATACAGGAATCACTGTTGTTTGACAAACATATTTGTAATATGTGTTTCGCAAGTATACATGTATTGGGACACAGCTGAATACAATCAAATGAATGAAGCTTGTAAGCACTACTGGTAACTAGACTACTGGAAACTAAACAATGATCCTAAATGAAGTGACGCATCACTACAAGCCACGAATGAGCATATATAAAAGCGCTATGCCATTATGATATTGGCAACCTGTCATCCTGCTCTCAAAGGCCAGATTGAAAAATAATTTCTAATAGCGAAAGGTGTAAAAGAGCAAGCTTCTGTTTTTTGTGCTAAGTTCCATAAAACATTTATTTTCTGACAGAACGAGAAACATGTTGACCCGAAACTGGTCAGAAAATGCATTCTTTATTTCATTACACTAAGCAAACCAGCTTATTGTTACAATGCAAGATGTTGTTTACAACGTTGGTTTCGCTGTCAGTTGCTTTCGAGTTGTCTTATTTTTCCTCTTGTCAATGTCATTCCCTTTCGCGTTTAAGCAAGACACAAACCGCTCCCTGGTTCTATGGCCCTGCCATGTTCGGAACAGGATAAGATTGGGAATACATACTTTTCTTTACAGAAAAAAAATCGCCAATTTCCACTGATGTGTTTGTTGCTCTCGACTCATCATAGTCTCGAATGTAACCGGATCTTCAACACTATGTGACGGAAGAAGGACACTATCGCATTCCGAGGGGTAGTTGCAGAACGATTTTTTTGGCCGTGTCCGAATAGGAAAATGCATCGTTACGTTCTCTCCCTTCGCTTTCCTATGCCGTCGAAGTTATTCTAGATGCTGCCTTGCAATATAGTTCCCAATTTTTCCGCCAAGTGTCAGTTCGAACGTCATCCACTTAAATCGCTCTAAGTCCTAGGTGCACAATGAGGAATCAGAAGGCAGACGTCAACCAAACATCATAATTCCACCTAGTACCAAATAAATTTAAAATGTAGCATGTGATTTCATATTTTACAATTTTTCTAAATACATTGCTATCTATAAAATATCCAAGTACCACTGAGTTTTAGAGTGTCTATTCAGTAAATATAAACTCTACAAAGTGAAAGTTTCGATATGGCTGCCGAGCGTAGGGCTACAGCGAGTTGAAGAGTGTACTTCTCGCGCCTTCCACCTCTCCCCTTCAACTCTACCAATGGGCGCTTTCCAGATTCAACCGGTGGAGGGACACCGCTAATGCACGTTTCGGTGTTCCGTATTTCCACCAAAGCTATCACCAGGTTAAACCACGACGTCATCATTTTACACCGTCCTCCAGAGCTGGTGAATCAAAATGACGTCTTCTGTTTTAAAACTTGTTGTGCTTCATGATATCAGTTATGTACGCAATATAACAGAATGTCAGGGCGATTTTGTTTCACCGAGTGCGAATAAACTGGATGCTGGCTTAAACTGTCGACATTTTTAATAGTACTTCTCCTACACTTCCGTGCAAAGTAAAATAAAGTATTCTGATGGATCAAAACATGCGTCCGTGTTCTGCTGCAACATGCAGGAAAGCCTCCATTAGCAGTATTCGATATTTTTACAAACAATAGCCACTTAAATTCCTAGTACTCATGCAAATAGAGATGTCACGAAGGGAAAATATATAATATTCGTGAAGTATAATAAATATTAATTGCATTACAGATTTATTTGGGTCTGCACGTGCGGCTGTGCGAACAGGCAGAATCCGTCACTTGCGTAGTCAAACCAAGGTTATTTTTTTGCTGGTTACAGTACAAAGATTTCAATTGATGTTACTTCTCTTTCATTGCTTCTTCCTTTTATATTCCAGTGTGAAAGGGAACACTTGCATTATCAGTTTTCAAATATTTGTGATCGCAACACTTTAATTTCTCCGCCCTTTCCGTCCGGCGGTCGACATAAATCTCAACCTGTCATATTTCCTGTGCAGTGCTATTCGAACGACTTAATAGGCGTGCCTGACCACATTCATAGTTGCACGTTGCTCGATCTAGGAAACCTGTAAAGGACAACTTACCCCTATGTGCTTTCAATATCATAGGATTGCTTAAATCTAATGTTGACAACAAGGTTGCTAGTTATTTAATCCTTTTAAGAACCAAATGTTTTATTTTGATTAGTTTGCTTTTTGTTCACACGATTAAAAAGAACCTATCATCCACCAGGTGGCTAAATATGAACAAACAAGATTCAACTTTCGATTAAATTTTCACGAATATAGTTTTGTCTCCATGCAGGTTTTATTAATATTTTATTTGACATGCAAAACCATCTTTCATCTTATTCCTCAAAAAGGTAGAGAAGATTGGATGTCGGTTTTCATATCCGGATTTTTACCTTTAAGGCTTATAATACAGTTTTCAATACTATTTAAAGCTTTCAAAAACAGATTAAGTTAATATTTTGATGCTTTGATTAGTTCAAGAACATGCAGTGCTATTGAATGCATCATGAAATAAAAAATGCATGACATGCATCCAACCAAGTTACAAACACTACATCACTCGAACTGCACTTTGCCTCCAAAAACCTTTTTGTACAACGTTCTTGTCGCATTCATTTTACACGTCTTACCACGGCGTCCATGCGAAACTAGTTCTTTATACAACATTCTTTCCACTTAATTTCTTCTGATAAGTTACTAGCATATTTGTAATCGAATTCACAACTGATGAAAAATAAGTCACATGTGCAGTAAGACAACATTATGAATACACAGAAACATAGGAGACGGCCAGTATTATTTTTGTTCCCAAGATATGTGAAATTTACGATGACATAGTCCAGACCTGCGTTTAGGGTATGTCGCTTACCGGATTCAAGCAAGATATAGTATTTACCGATTTTAAAATAAAAGCACCAAGAACAAAACAACCTACAACGATATGTTATGGGTTATAGGATAGAATAATAACGTTAATCTGGGGGATGAGGAATCGTATTTATGATTCAAAGTAAGTACGTAAGTAAATCAAATTCGCGATTCAAAGCCCGATCGTCAGATGTGTATTTTTGTATGTGGAGGCCTGGGGATAACAACATCGGGAGGCCACGACACCTCATACAAATTTAGTCATAACTTTTAGACTAAGTTATGTCAAATTGCTAATTATATTGTGTCACATTTCAATTTTTTCGTGTTTTTTTTCTTCTATTTCATTTTCTCACCTTTTCCAAAGCAAGTTTTGTCTAGAGGAAGGCCACGGAAAGTGGCCTGGTCTCTGGACACCTCCCCTCCAGACTTCCTCCTAAACGCAGGTCTGGACTATGTCCTCGTAAATTTCACATGGTAGCCACAGAATGAAATTGAACTTTTGTGTGACATCTATGAGTGTTCAATAGTCAGTTCTATTCTAACGTCCTTGTTAGCGAAATGATCTTATTGGGAAGAATTTTAATCAACATATTTCTCCTGTGTAAAAAAAAATGTTATTTTAATTTAAAAATTCAGAAGAGCCACATTTTGAATAGGTTGAGAGAGGCACCAGATACCATTACTATTTGCTTTGGTCTAACCCTGCGATTCCCACAAAAATCGGATCGAAAAGTAAGTATAAAATCTGATTGAAAATGCTTGTTAGAACCTATTTTAGGTTTATAAGCTTAAATTAAACTTTTTTAGGTTTTTATATTTTCTTTTAGGTTATAAAGGATTTTGTATATCTCACAGAGGTATTTACTAGGTTTGGTGGCGAAATAATTCAATGACTGGCGTCTTTGAAATATGTTTTCTGTCGATTTTCTTCCCTCCACGTACATGATGTTTAACAAAGCTCCAAAGAAAACAAAGTGACTGACGTCACTGTTACCTGCACACAGTGGCGGCGATTAAACAGCGCAGTTCCCCCCTACTTTTTACCCCTGCACTATAGGCTCTTAAATGCTAAGCCTTGCCTACTACGATAAAGTAAACTCTCCTTCCACAGCACCTCTCTCAGTTTTGGCACCCAACCATTTTT
The DNA here is from genome assembly GCF_977018435.1 of Lepisma saccharinum. NCBI lineage: Eukaryota > Metazoa > Arthropoda > Insecta > Zygentoma > Lepismatidae > Lepisma > Lepisma saccharinum. Next base: position 197,696,643 of record NC_139229.1, on the reverse strand, counting down.
ACTGCCAGCACAGTCCAAAGTGCAAACTTCTGATCTGGGTGGTGTTGCTCACTTTTACGGCAGTTTGGTCTTTTTTGGCATTCAGACCTTGCGAAGTAACGTTTCAACATTCAAATTTGCACCACTGACTATGTTTCTGCTGAAAGATAATTTTCAGCCCATGAAATGATCCTCACAGACAAAAGGTGGAGTTTGAGTGTGGATAACATACAAAAAGATTCATGGTGGTCACTAGAACCATGATGAAATTCAAGTACAATTCCTGGTTTTCAAGGCGAACTTTCCAAATATTCAAGGATACAAGCAGATGTTTTCTCTATTCCATTCTTACATATTACCGACTCTCACCCCCCCCCCCACACACACACACAAAAAAAGGATTGAGAATATTTTGTTTTATTTACCATTCTCTTTCTTTCTAAAAAATAAAAGTAAAAAATAAAATAAGAGAAACTTGCCTAAGAGCATTTATTTATTTATTTATTTATTGAGAAAATTCCAGATACAGCACAGGTTTTACACTGACAGTTTCAACAATGAAAATACATTGATAATAATAAGAGGCAAAAAAATATTTAAAAATAAAAAAAGTGACAAAATAACACAAAAGTGAATAGCAAGTTAACAAAAAATAAGAAGAAGATGGCACTATTTCATATTATTTACAAACATTTCTTATAATAGATGACCGAAAGGCAAACTCGGAGGAAAATATATCGAGTCTTGACGAGAGATCATTGCATTGTGTGGTTAGTCTTAAAAGATAGATCTTTTCTGAATTTCTAGTCTAGGTTTTTTTGTATAAAATAATCTTGTATTGCGAATTGTGCGCATAGGTACTCTAAAGTGGAATTCCTCAAGAAGTGTGTTGCAGCGGATTTTGCCATTCACAATTTTGTATAAATAACTGAAATCATTCTGCAAACGTCGCTTATAAGCAGTTTGTAAGTTTAGAAAAGACAAGAGATGCGGAGATGAAAAATTGCGTAATGAGGGAACCCTGTATCGAACTATATCTATGAAGAAGTGAAAGACTGAATAGATTTTAAAGAGCTGAGTAGGACACGCCAAGGACCAGACGGGAGAGCAGTATTCTATTATTGGGGAAATGAATGATTTGAAGTACAAGGTGATGGGTGAGATGTCACTAATTTCAGTGAAACGGTACAGTAAACCTAAGAGACGCATGACCTTTTTAGTGGTGCCTAACATTTGTTCCTCAAATGTGAGCTTTTGGTCGAAAACAATGTCTATGTCTTTGTGAGAGGATACTGCTTGGATGTCATTGCCAGAGACGGAATAAGATTACTTTAACAGGTTCTTCTTGAGAGACATGGTGAGAGTAGTACACTTTTCAGGGTCATCTGCGAAAAGAAGGTAATTACTAGAGGGAGCTGTGAGATGGTCGGCAAGGTCGGTTAAGAATAATATGAATAAGAGAGGTCGTAGAACACTACCCCGTGGAACTCCAAAGAGGAAGGGAAGAAAGTTAGATAGAGTCCCTGGAAGAACGACACGTTGTTGGTAATCTGTGAGAAGGGTTAGAAATTTGCCATGAATGTTGAATCTATTGCATAATTTGTGAATCAGAAGGCGGTGACTAACAGTATCAAAAGCTTTGGCCAGATCAAAGTATATTACATCTAATTGTAAACTGTTTAAAGTACATTTCATAGCATGTGAGAGAAATACAGACAGGTTTGCAAGACAGGAGCTACCAGGAAGAAAACCATGTTGGTTTGAGCTTACGTATGGTGAAACATATTTGTACAGTCTGTTTTTTATTCTTTTTCACAGATGATGGGCAGAGGAGAGAGTAGGGAGATAGGTCTGTAAGAAGAAATAAGATTTTTGTTACCACTTTTGTGAATCGTTGTGATGTTGGCTTGTTTCCAAGCGTGAGAAAAGACGCCTTCCGAGAAACATCTGTTCAAGAGAATGGAGAGGGGATAACACAAGGATTGCACTGTTTTCCTGAGGAATACGGTGTTGATATCGTCCGGACCTAGGGCATGGTGAGCTGAAACAGACGACAATAGATTTTTCACCTCGTCGGGTGTAGTAGCAAGCGTCGTTAGAGAAGAGGAACAGACTGGCCTTACGTTTGGCAACGCTGCAAGGGAGGACGGTGGGCGGAAGTTACCGTGAAAATAAGGTTTGAAGAGTTCTGCCCTTCGGTCGCCTATGGCACTTTCACTATCATATGTAATTTCAGATGGAATATTACTATTATTTTTTCTTGAGTTTATTAGATTACAAAAGTTTTTTGGGTTTTCCGGGATTGTTGCAGTAATATTGTCTATATGTTTCTTTTTCCTTGTATAAACATGTATAAATTTTATGGAATTTGGATTAATAAAAGTTGCAATTTTTAACGTCTACGGGGGAAAAATGGAATAGAGAAAACATCCACTTGTACCTTTTCTCATGTTTCACCAAAATTCATGAGTAATTTCCAGAGCCAATAATTCACGCATATTTCCCGGAATTCAAGGAATTCCCAGGTGAATAGCCACCCTGATATTGTGCAACAAATTATGCATACGCGATTAATTTTTCATATCGACAAGTATCTTTTGCTAACAGCACAAGTGTAGTATTATAATAATTTGTAGATAATTTTGAAAATGATATAATAAAATTAAAATTTGTTTAGAAAATTAATATTTGGATATTACGGTTCTTGTGAAATTTTGATTTTAACAATTGTATCTAATCAGTCTTTTTCAGGAATTTTGTACCAATTTAAGCTGTATTGGACCCTACTTTAGGACTTCTCGAGACTAATTTAAGGTTTTTATAACCAATTTCAGGATTTTTAGAACCTACTTTAGGATTTTAGAGATTATATATTAGGAATCTAAAAGCACACTTTTTAGAACCTAAAAATCCGAGGTCTAGTTATTATTTAGGTTATTTAATCTTATGATACCATTTAAATGTAATTTAGAAGCACTTAGTATACACATTTATATTCTAAGAAAGAGCTATCGAAATAGTAACAGCGAATATTTGACCAAATTTCTCTATTGCTAGGTTCAATCTTAATGTCCATCTAACACACCTACAAGTTTCTTGGGAACACTTGAATACATGCAAAATATCAGATCTATGCCATGGAAACTTAAGTGGAAAAACAGCTGCTGTTGTCTCGGCTCTGAGAGTTGTTTAGTTGCAGAATGGTGTCCTTTCTAATCCTCAAGGCTGCATAATTTCTAATAGGGAAATTTTTGATGACTGGATCATTAATGAACACGAATGATTTTTCAATTCTATTTGCTATATAGTTAAGCATATACTATGGCTATTCAATTGCATTTTCCGTGAGGGGGATAAAAACATCCCCGCAGGGACAAAAATAATCTTCTTTTGCCGGAGACATTTTTTTTTGTAGGAGGAATTCCCTGGCATCTCCTGCATCCCCCCCCCCTTCCGTTAATTCGCACACTGGTGGTAATATTGGATCTAGTCTCTTAGCCTACATGTCAAATTATTTGCAAATCTCGTTGCAAGGTTGAAAGTCAACCTTGCCACAGCATTTTCTTGCCTGTCGTCTACCCTTCGATGACTTGAACTATTCAGCTAATGAATGTTTTCTACTAACCTGGTAATTCACTTTCTACTTTTCTAGTGATTAAGACGACACATTTGAAAGTACGGTAATAGAAGCAGAAAAGTCTCCGTAAACATGGGTCCGCAAACGAGCCGTTTTTGAGATAATTGAGAATGTGTGGTTACAAGCTGCCACTGACTTCATTGTTTGTTAACGTCGTCCAGGTTGCTATTATCGTGTACTTTCAACTGTGTCAGTTTGCTCTATTACTTATGATACACCCTGTATAATGCAGCAGTGAGGCAGATAACATATATACACTAAATTAATGTAAATATTTCGACCTTTTGGTGTCAGTTTCCCACTTACTATTTGTTCCAGAGCCATTAACGCTCTTAAGAAATCGTAGGACCTCGTAATCTCAGCTCATATTTTTCCCTTTCTTAATCTAGTTCCTTTCCTTTGTATTGGCACCGGCAAAAAAAAAACTCAAATGTAAGTTGATATAAACTGAGGTCCACGCAAAGCTTCTGAGCTTTTAACGGTAACCGATCGGCCTTTCATGTACACTTTACAATTTAACAATGAATGACTTGTCTGTAGCATGTAACATCTAGTTGTAGCTATCGGCATCTAAATCGCAAGACCTACCTTTCACCCCAAACTACCACACCAAGAAGTATTTTTGCTGCTGTGTCCTCTGATCGACAATTTTAGGCGAATGGTTATTATCCCCGGTCGGTAGCTAAGGAGTTCTTCAATTGTTTTTTCTCCTTGCTCGTGACGTATAATGGGAACAAATCTTCAAATCTTACATGCGAGAAGTGTGTAATGCTCTGCGTACATGAATATTCATGAATGAAAAAGTTCATTCTGTGCTAATTGTTCGTAACGAACATTGAAATCGAAGTTAAAATTTGACATATTTTCCTTAGCATGATTAATTTGCTTGGTATTTGACACTGAAAAAATGTGAATATTTGTAGTGATGCAGTTTGTGGGAACGTTTCGTATTTCACAGCATGTATGGCTTAATCACCCACAGACAGAAGAGAAATGCACAATGCCTGATCCGTCGTGCACTCTACTTCATAAAAAATCCACACGTTTCTTGTTTCTAACATGAGACAATTATCTGATACGAAATGTAGGAGCACGCTTTTGCATTGAAGCATGCATTTCTACATGTCTGTGAATTTACATACAAGATGTGAAATATCAGTGTTGCAACATTCACGAATAAAGAACAACGAAAGCAGATACTCGAAACAACTGTGAGGAACAGGCAAATAGCAAAGACGTCATTCACGTACTTAATGTTAATAGAAAGAAGTAATATTTTTACCAGACCGGATATATTTTTACAGATTCAGCATGTAATTAACGTTGCTGGATTTTAAACATACTGACAAATGGATTTAGGGAGAATGGCAGACGTTCAAAATCGTTTTTTAAGAAAACTGTTCCTATTTTGGGATGGGTGAGAATACGCACACTTTAAAAAGAAAATATTGTGATCTTTCCCTGTCCGATCTGTTACTCAAATCTTTGCAGATGTGTATCTTGTAACATATTAGATTTCAATGTATTCTGAGCTCTTAAAAAGATTACTGTACGTGTAATATATTGAAATGTCACTAAATGAAATAATTTAAGGATTATATATTATTTGTTAATCTGTTACATTTAAGCAGTTCTCCATTCAAGAGTTGTTCAAAATGATAATTCACAATAACTGCAATTGTTTGTTCATTTATTTTATTCTTGTACATACATGACTTGATCGGAAGCTAATATACAGTTGTTGTTCTTAATATGTTAATACAAATGGATGTATTGTATTCGAAGGAAAAGTTTCGGTGGCTTAGATGTGTTATTACTTTGAAAGAAGTAAGAAAGACAGAAGCAGACGAAGCAGGCGAGGGACGGAAATATTTTGGGAAGGGGTTAGTCACATTTAATATAGTCCTAAATACTATACAGAAAAGAATATTCGTTCTAAAATAATAGCTTTTATGCAGTTCTTCTTGTTGGGACGATAGGGGGCGGACTAGACGACCCAGGGGGGAGGGGGTTTGCCTCTGTTGCCATCTTCTAGGGCCTTCTAAACAAAATTTAGATTTCAGGACTATATGATATGATTACTTCAAATGTGATTTATGTGAGCATAGGTTAAAATGCAAAAAAGTCAAACTTCAAGTTGTGATTTATGATTTCGGCACATGAAACGCAGTTCACAGGGTATGACGACCATGACTCACGAAAATGTGTGAAACTGTCAGTCACTATAATTCAACGAACATACTTCCTCCAAATTGGACAATGAAGGAGGAGATAAATATGAGATATGCAAAAGTCCATCGCATTTCTGTTCTGAAAAAAAGATCGCGTTTCCCCATCTCATTTCCACAGTCAGAATATATAGATATAAAGGCAGTGCGGGTGATTTGTGCATTTGGAATCATTAACAGTCATGGCCTCAGCGTTTCTACTACTGGCCTTTTTCTGCATCGTAGAAGCTCAGCTTGACGGTCTTCCAGAAGTGGCCGTAAGTTTATTGTTTTCTAAAGAAAACTAGGATAAGATAATAATGTGTTGTTCTAATAGATCCACGGTCCAATTCAAAGTTTCTGTTGGCAGGATACACGTAGAAATGGCAATTCAACTATTATATTTTGTAAAGTTTATACAAATATTTATATACTTGTACGTAACTCAGTTCCTTTACAGCCTCAGCTCTTAACGAAACTCAGAATATTTTATGATTTTAGTTATGCAACGTTAGAGTTGTTATTTGTAACGATAAGGGGCTGGACCCCATATAATGTGACGGGTGCAAAATAGCCTAAGTGCTGACGCACCCAAAATTTTAAAATCAAATTTAAAAATAAAAGTTCTGCGTATTTCTGCTTTATACGTAAATTACTGTAGGTCCCAGCAAGAAAAATAATTTAAAAACGTACGTACGTAATTTGTACGTATTGCATTTATACGTAATTCGGTGTTATACGTACTAATTTTCATAAAATACAGTTGATTTGTACGTAACCAGATACAACAATGTCACAGAAGTGACAGCTTTCAGTTGTTACTGGTCGGCGATGGAGTACAGAAAGAGGAAATGTGACACGCTTGCCAAGAAAGTAAAATTTATACGTGGAGGTGATGCTAATCCACTGAAATTGCTACAGATTTAGGCATTACTTATACTAGTAGAAGAAATGCTATTTTTGATGATTTTTTAAAATTGCGTAGTAAAACTATAAAACTACAGTGTCTACTGTAGTTTTGTTTTTCAGTACCAAAGTGTTCACTAATGAAGTTGAAAATATAATGTATTTAAGAGTCAAACTTTTTAGATTCGTTAATTTACCACTCTATGACAGAAATAACCTGTATCTTGTTCCTCAAAATAGATATAACTACAGTATTTAAATAATGATATGACATGGAATCTAAATTTGATTTGTAAGTAATTCAATTATACGTATTAATTTCTCTTCGACTTAACATATGTAGCTATAACTCAGGATGAACTGGATTAAATCAAAGAGTATCGAACAAATTAAGCCCCGTTTTGGAATAACCTGCATTCACCGAACGTTGACCCGCAATCTATGCTGTCACCGTCTACTGCCAATCCCCCTCTGTTGCGATTGATTGATTGGGTGTTTTAAGTTCACTTTATGCACAGTAAGGCTAATCGGGACTGGACCTACAGTTTAAAGTGGGATCCGAACCACTTGTGCCTTACAAGGCGACGACGCTACCACTGCGCAATCGGGGAGGCCTCCTCTGTTGCGAGAAAGCAGGCTAACCAAATAATCTACTCGGGAATGTACAAATGCTCGACCAGCACACTGCCGTACGCAGATGGGGCCTGATGAGACTACATCCCCTTCCGAACTTTTGAGAAGATCCAAATTTTCAAATAAAAGTAGTAAAGAATTCTGGGTAACTGCAACTCCGTCCTAAAATGGCCTCGATTACAATTTTTTGTCTTTGAACAACATTTAAGACGTAGGTTTTAAAAATGGCAATTAACAAATATTTAACAGCGCATCCCTCCACAACGCAGCTATTTAATATGTATCTTTAGAATTCCCACCCCCTCCTAAAAAATCATGCGGATGCCAGTGGTACTGCACACTAATCACTATCGCGATCACGGTGGATTGATTTAAATCAGGTGTTTTTTTTTTTCAAAATAATCACTGATTTAAATCACTTTAAATAAATAACTTACAGAAAAATGTACATATTGTAGATTTTGTAGATTTCAGAAATGCTTTTCGTGAAGGTATATTAATCTCGTAATCATTTAATGGAGTTTATTAGGCTCTAAGAAAGGAAACAAAATATGTGTAGTGATGGAAAGGAATATGGAAAGGAAAAGCAATAAGTAAACAATAAACACACTTATAGTGGGGTCGGGCCACCGGAAAATATTTCACTTCCGGCCGAGTACGTGCCCTTTGGGGAGCGGATACTACATTAATTCCTGAACCCAAAACGCCTCAGACCCCAAGTTTTTAAACCCTCGTTTGTCAGTAATGGCGTCTTCAAAATGGCGGCCATGACAAAGATTCTATTCCTGTTCGTTACAGTTATTTATCATTCATGACATCTTGCTTACACCTAATTTGCAGTTTATAACTGTACTATGACAATAAGAAATTAAGAAGACCCACTTTATCAAATATTATTAGATATGGCGGCCAACATGGCCGCGAAAAGTCTAAAAATAACCCTTTCACCTAAGTGATCATGTTTGAGATCAATCCTTAGGCTATGTTTTGGAGGTTCCAGAACTCAACAGTGGCATCAAAAGTAGTATAAGACTAATCCCACGAAATGATATTAGTTCAATTTTTTATAATCTGTATATATACAGGGTGTTTCAAAAGACTAACACCAAAGGACAAACTACGTTATTAGTGCAGATGGAGAAAAATGGAAAGAGAGGAAACTTGTTGGAAATATGAGGTTTTAAATGTAATGTACTTGAATTTTCAACGTAGCATGCACCATTGAGGCTGTACGCTGGTACGAGCCTCAATGAGAACTGACATTGCCTTGTTGCCACATGCTTCGTCCTTAAAGGGAGCATTTACGTTATCGCAACACCGTAATGTACTCTGTAAAGTGAGAATGATGGCGCAGAATTAAAGAGAAAGTAAGAAGTATATGTGTGGGGGTGTGTACAGAAACACAGACACACACGCACACAACTACAAAATCTGCAATTGTGGCTAATGTTTTCTGAACTAGAGGTTGTTTCTTAGGTTATAGTGATATGAACATAGGATAACTTTTCGAAACGAAAGGGGTCTTAATTTTTTCCCTTCTTATCAGGATAAATCACCATTAAAATATATTTGCGCTCATACATCTTCTGGTGGTACATACCGGAAATGCCAACAATAAAGAGACGATTAAGAGGGTAATGGTTCGCGCAGACTTCGTCTTCGTTGCCCTAGGTTCGCCGTATTGAGTAAGTTGTGTGTCTCAATGAATAAGGAAAGACATCTGGTACCGTTCATCGAAAGGAAGGAAGCAGTAGACCAAAACCAGCAGAAGAAAAATATTAAAAAATGTAATGATTCGTGTGTTACGGATATCTTCCGTCATCTTCCGTCATCACGCTGCTTCCCCTCCAGACGACTCTGGCACACAGCCGAAGTGTCAGTGGCACGCATGGACGGCGTCGATATTCATATCCAATCTTTAATTCCATTTTGACGATACTCTGGACAAACATAATTTCTGTACCTACTTCGTCCAGAATTTGGATGGCACCACATCAAGTCGATGACTTGCTGGCAGTTGATTGCATAATCTGTTTGGTTATTGATAGCACTAAAGTGAAGTTTGCGGATTAACTTTTGTGTTATATTTTGTGCAGGTATCTCAGAACCATGACACCGGAAAATATATAGAAGAGCCGATGTCCAGACCTCCCTGATGGCATTCTGGTAAAGTCGTCACCTTGTCCAAGTTTTTGGTGCGCGGTGGAGACACATCTAAGTTAAACTGCGTGCCATAGCTGTGCATAAACTGCACTTTAAAATAAAATCAAATGTCAATGTCCATTCTTGGGCGATTCATCACCATTAACAAGCTCTCATCTACCGAGGGAAGCAGAGATGATGAGGCGTTACCTTCAGCACAGACAAGATGTAGTCGTCGGAGGGCGGGAAACGCCGTTTACTGACGTGACAGAGCTTGTTCTAGAAGATAACAAGAAATTATGTGCGAGAATATCCATTTCCACAGTCAGCAATGGAACAATCCGCCAGCTTCCGAAGAAAATGCATGGCAAACAGATAATTTTGGGGAAGTAAGCTACGAGAATTGTAGCTCCAGAGAATGAAACAGTTTCGGTAGAAAGTGGAGTCATTTTAAACGGCTACAGAGGGGAAGATGACTATACCAAGTGCCAGTGTGCCGTGAAAATTCTGAAAATACGAGAGAGTGTGACTTCTTACAAGATCAGAGATCCAAGAGACTGTTGCACACGATAGGAACAAACGCTTTAAGACCATCCAGAAGAACTTCATGGCACTGCAAGGCATCGTGAGAGAGATACAACGGACTTAAAAATACATGTCAACAGGGTAGTCGTATTTATCAACCGCAAGTACCTCCTTAGGACGTCCAAGAGTTCGCTGCCACTTCGGACGATGAAGGTGTAGATGATCCAGACTACGTTCCCTCTACGCGGAGAAGAAAAAATAAAAACATAATTGTTGTTGCGGCGAGGAAGGTCCCAATTACTGTATTAGCAAAATAGCTACAGTAGCCGTTGTGACAGCAGCCCTAGAGAACCACCGGACATTGACGGTGGAGGACAAATCGAAGGTAGTTCAGAGAAGCAAGGTGTGGTGACAAGGGAAGACAGCTTAATCAGCATAGTTTAAGGTATCCCAGTATCGCCAAAATGGAATTAAAGATTGGATATGAAAATCGACGCCGTCCATGCGTGCCACTGACACTTTGGCTGTGTGCCAGAGGCGTCTGGAGGGGAAGCAGCGTGATGACGGAAGATAGCAATCCGTAACACACGAACCATTACATTTTTTAATACTTTTCTTCTGCCGGTTTTGGTCTACTGCATCCTTCCTTTCGATGAACGGTACCAGATGTCTTTCCTTATTCATTGAGACACACAACTTACTCGATACGGCGAACCTAGGGCACCGAAGACGAAATCTGCGCGAAACCTTGCCCTCTAAATCGTCACTTTATTGTTGGAATTTCCGGTATGTGCCAACGGAAGATGTTGTCTGAACGCAAATATATTTTAATGGTGATTTACCCTGATTAGAAGGGAAAAATTAAGACCCCTTTCGTTTCGAAATGCTATCCTTTGTTCATATCACTATACTCTAATGGACAAACTCTATTTCAGAAAACATTAACCACAATTATTTTGCCGTTAATTTTGCGTCATCATTCTCACTTTACCGACTACATTACGGTGTTGCTATAACGTAAATTCTCCCTTTAAGGACGAAGCATGTGGCAACAAGGCAATGTCAGTTCTCATTGAGGCTCGTACCAGCGTACATGCTACGTTGAAAATCAAGCACATTACATTTAAAACCTCATATTTCCAACAACTTTCCTCTCTTTTCATTTTTCTCCATCTGCACTAATAACGTAGTTTGTCCTTTGGTGTCAGACTTTTGAAACAACCTGTGTATATATATATATATATATATATATATATATATATATATATATATATATATATATATCAGTGGCGTATGCTGGTTTTAACTAGTGGGTAATCTCAGACACTTGATTTATCCACCCACTCCAGAAGTCTCCCTGCAAATTTACCTCAACATTCATACAGGATTTACGAATGTATGTGTGAAAACGTTTACCTTATTGTTGCTACCACTGTCGAATAATTGTTGTGATTGCAGTTAATCTACGTTTAGAATTTCAAATAATAAAACAAGAAAATATAATAAATCTATAAGAAAAAACCTGTAACAAAGAATATGAAAGGAATGCGGTAGTGAAATAAAAACCCTCAATATTAATTGAAGTGTAAAATTCAAGTTACGCCAGTACCCACTTACTCGTGCATTCACGATTTTTGTTTTTATACACGGAAGTTTGAGTTCAAGACATGTGGTACAAGAGATTCTACTGGCCTACCTACATTAACTATTTGCAATTTCTCCGGAAAATATCCCGTTCCAAATATTTTCACACGAAAATATTATATTATATCCATTGCCTTTAACTTTAAACACAGCACTAGCACGAATACTAAACCACTAACAGCTAAACAAATATTAAATTCTCGAATCGCTACAACACGCATTCAATTCCCTGCGCCAATCTTCTATTGTGGTTCCTTACTGCTTGACACAGACTTCATATTCCCTGCGATGCGCGAGGTTCTATAAGTTGGAATCATTGCGTTTTTTGTTTATATATTTTTCATTCAAACATCTTTTATCATTATGATCATTATTAATCTAGAGAGGGGGGAGAAGCAACTTAAATAACCTAATATATGTGTACGTATATATATAATTTATTTCTGATAGCTTTCCCTTTTAAAAATTATTCATTTCTGTGAAAGAAATACTCTCACTGGTTTTGAAGGCTACAAAGAAAGTAATCACGCATTTAAAAATACAAAAATGAATAAAAGTAAGCATATAAATAGTTTAATTACTTCATTAATCGATTTATTAAATTGTTATTTGACGTCGCTTTTCTGCCACTTTTGGCTAATCACTACGAGTGATGATATGAAATTGATGAAGGGACATTTACAAAGAGCACCCATGCCCAGCCCGGTATTCGAACCCTGGAGCTCTGACGTCGTAGGGAGCTGTGGCAACCACTACACCACAGAGGTCGGTGTAATTTCTTGAATTTCTAGTTAAAATTTTAATTTATTTAATTACAGTCATCTTCAAAATTAAAGCTTTTTTTTTTCCTATGACAATATCTGTTGAAATAGCAGATATCAGGAAGACAGAAGCAAATGTAAAATGAGAATTAACATAGAATTGGTTCGCAAATGTTGTTCACATTTCCCTGTTTCTCGCGCACTTTCAGATGTATTTTCTCTACTTTCCTTTTCAGTACGTAATTTGCGAACCCAGAATTCTGTTTCCTGAGAAATTTCCCTGTCGTAAACAACACAGCTCCTACGATACAAAGGCCACCGGGGAAGAATGGCACAGCGTTGCCAGGTCAGATTTTAAAAAATCGGGAGACCGTCCCCTGAAAAATCAGGAGATCTGCTTAAAAAATCAGAAGAACTAATAATAGCGGATTGTCAACGTTCTGGGGGTGGGGGTAGAGTGGGAAAGCTTTCCACTATCATTATTGAACATTAATTATTAATTTTAGATGTCAAAAGATAAATTTATTACTGTTATGTCAATACAAATTTTATTATGAATTTGCACTTCAAAGGGTACGATAACCCCACCCCCTTAATTGACCTAAGGTAAAGGTACAGTTTCCCCCCAACCAGTGGCAACGATCGGGTGCCAAAACTGAGGGGGGGGGGTGCAAGGATTCGAGGATACATATTTTTAAATACTCTACCTGATAACACCTTAGATTGCTTTTATTTAAAACTAGCCAAAGTTACAGGATGTAATTTTTTTTAACAATACATTCAAAGCATACTCGCATTAATGGTAATAGAGGAGGGCTCCCCCCGACTATTCCAATACTGGTTGAAGATCTCCACGCTTAGAGGTGGCGAAGGAAAGCGTGGGAGGGAGACCGGCAGTCGGTAGGTATGCCTAGGCCCTTCATGGGCTGTTGCGCGACGGATTATTATTATTATCATGCCTGAACCCCCGAAATTCCCTCGAATTAAAACTTTTATTTCAATCACGGAAGGTAACCAACCAGTATTAGACAGATTGGTTGATTCATATGGTTTATTTCGTAAAGATGTGAAATTGATGAAGGGACACTCACAAAGAGCTCCCATGCCCAGTCCGGGATTCGAACCCGTGACCCAGTATTAGACAGTTCGCAGGTTTTTCTTCAACTTTTTTCCCAGTCACTCCAGACAATGTACATGTTTATTAAAGCAGCTTTATGCATTCGAGGATTACCTGGTATAAAATCGGGAAAGAGAATTTCTACCGCCACGGTATTGAATCAGTATAAAGGGAAAAGAAAACAACGCTCTAAAAACATGAACTATTATTTCTAAGTTAAGAGATGATTAAGAAAAAATAAAACTGCATCAGCAGTTTACTAAGCCGACCTCCGTGGCTGAGTGGTTAGCACAGAGTCGGTAACGCGTCTGACTACCATGCAAAAGGTCCCGGGTTCGATCCCCGGCCGGTTCAAATCCGGGAATTTTTCTAACGTTGGAAGCGGCCCCGGCTCCCACCCAGCGGCGAATAACATGGGTATCTGGCGGAAACCCTGGGGGGTAAAGGCAGTCAGGGGCGTGGTACTAAGCACAAGTGAGCACTTTACCTTCTTTTTACCTATGACATCAAGGATCCCGTCTCGGGATCGAATCTCGGCCTGGGCATGGTTGTCTCTTCATTAATTTCATCATATCATCACTCATCCTCGTCTTCGCGTTTAGCCAAAACCAAAAAGTGGAAGAAATGCGAGGAAAAATAAACCAAATCAATGAATCGACAGTTTACTAAGAGCTAATTAACTATAACCTTTGGCTGCATTTGTAATGTGGACTCCCTTTTTTATCAGAGTTAGAAACCTGAACCTGTATCTAGCATTTGCTTCCAATAAACACTACCATAAAACTGAATACTTGTTCGTATGTGTGGGTGGCAACATTGGTATTTAGTTGTAACCAGTTTCCAGTTGCCTCCCGTTTGACAAAAACCGCACCAGATGTGGAAAGTTAGGACACCCGCCTTGAAGTTCCCAATGCACAAAGGGCTCAAGAAGCCGCGCGTCTTTCCCAATATCATCAAGCCTGGTATGACCATATGACCCTCCCCCCACATACCTACCTTTCTCTCTCTCTGCGGAATATTCATGTCTCTTTGCATTCCACCAGCTGAATATGTAAATTTTAAATCAACTTTCGATATTTTTAAATAATTGTTCATTATAAATATTTAAGAAAGCAAAAAATCAGGAGATTTCCACATTTTCTTGAAACTTGTCAGGAGATCAGTAGATCATGCTGAAAATCAGGAAATCTCCTGCGAAATCAGTAGACCTGGCAACACTGGAATGGCAGAAGAGGGTGCCAGCCGAGGGAACGGCAAAGGCTCTGGGGTGGAGAGTGCGACCGATGGACTCTCTCCAGAAGCAGCTTACCCTTGCCATGGAATAACCGCGCCTGAGAAGCAGCGTTTCCTTGCCCTCCCGTCAAGGGATTTAAAGGGAGCCGGTAGAATCTCACCCTGACGTCACCAGATTCCACCAGCTGGAGAAAGTGGCTGAAAGCCTCTCGGACATTCAGCGGCAAACGTTTGAAAAACATTCGCGCGCTGGAAGTAAAGAAATATGCGAATCAAAGATTGGTTCGGAAGAATATTGCGAAAAAATAAAAAACAACTTTTTTTAAAAAATTATAGTCGGGTCATCTCCGATTACCTAGGTGACCCAGAGTATACGCCGCTGATATATACAGGGTGTTTCTGAAGGTCGTTTACAACGCTTGGGAGGTGATTCCTCACACGAAAACAAGCAAAAAGTCTAAGTTCCATTTTTACGACTGAGGCTTCGTTTCCGAGATAGGAGCCTCGCAAAAGGTGACAAAGGGAACGTCACACCTAACTGGGACGAATACTATCACAGATAGAGA
Source organism: Lepisma saccharinum (assembly GCF_977018435.1). NCBI lineage: Eukaryota > Metazoa > Arthropoda > Insecta > Zygentoma > Lepismatidae > Lepisma > Lepisma saccharinum. The sequence goes on along the minus strand of NC_139229.1, from coordinate 197,681,293 downwards.
GGCGGTTCCAAGGGAATCATAAAGGAATCGTATGTGCTCAGTCCGGAAGTCACTATGAAAAGTTCACTGCACGCATGCGCAATGGAGTCCTTAAAGGAATTGGGGATTTCCAGCAAGAACAATACATGGAAAGGGTATGTAACGCAGCAAGAAGGACCGTGACAATGAGAAATGCGTTCAAGACAACAGATCCCGACCTCAAACATCAAAACATGAGCACCGAACACAAAATCCGAAAAGTTGAGCACGGTTGCATACCCCAGTTACACGCGAGGAATGAACGAATCATGTCATGTGCCATACGAGAGACACATTACTCCACCAGGAGGAGGAAAAGAAATACACAATATCAGATGATTGCGACAACGTGTATTTTTGCACGCGACAACTACGTAATATCCCCCCCCCACACACACACAACAAACAACAAATGCTACAATATCTTATGCACAGACAGTCCGTGTCACTGTACACCAACTGAAGATGTCACTTTCACCACACAAAGGGGGTGGGGAGCAATACCAAGAGTGTTCTCACTGAGATTTGCCGAGGGCAATAATCACAGACGGTTTTCAAAATGTCTGCCGTTTACTTCTACGCAGAGATGACAGCGACGAATCAAGGAATATCGAGTACGAGCAAACAAGCCAGGTGTATCTGCTACCGTCGCGGCGGCGACGTTGATGCGAGCAACGAGGTCCTCAGCTGATGTGACAGGTGTGTCGTATACGAGGGTTTTCATTTCTCCCCAGAAGAAAAAATCGAGTTGAGATCTGGCGACCTCGGTGGCCAAGGCACAGGCTCATCCCTACCAATGAACCTATTGCGAAACACGTCATGCAGGAAATGTCGTACATTACAATCGAAATGAGCTGGTGCACCATCGTGTTGGTACCACATTTCTTGCCGCAGTGCCAAAGGTACGGTCTCCAACAGTTCAGGCAGAACCTCACTAACAAATGCATGATACGTGCGACCATTCAGGCGAACAGGGAGAATGTATGGTCCAATTAAATGATCATGTACTATCCCGCACCACACATTCACTGAAAACCTGTGCTGGTGATGGGCCACAAAAAGTGCATGTGGATTGTCAAAGTCCCATACATGACTGTTTCTACTATTGAAGACATCCATCCTGGTGAAAATGGCTTCATCTGTCCACAATACGTTTGCCCCGAAGTGAGGGTTTGTGTCCAGCCAACAACCATTGGCAAAACTCCATACGAGGGCGAAAGTCACGAGGTAACAGTTCTTGTACTTTCTGCAGTTTAAAAGGGTGCATTCCTTCCTCTGACAACACTCGCCAAACATTCACATGAGACGTGTTTCGTGCCCGAGCGAGCACTCGCGTACTGGTGCCAGGATGTTCTGCGACCGCTGTTAACACATCTTCTGCAAACTGATGTGTACGTACACTTCGGGGTCTTCCAACTTCTTGCCGCGGTGGTAACACTGACCCTGTTTCACGCAGTCGACTGTCCACTACCTGAAAGAAGGTGTGAGACGGTAAACGTCTATGTGGAAAGCGTTCTCCATAAAGACGCTTTGCCTCACGGCTATTACCACGTGCCTCCCCATACATGAGATGCATGTCTGCTAGCTGCTGGGTCGTATACGCAGCCATCTGTGTAATAGGGAGCTGGAACTGCAAAGTATCGTTTTTGTTTAACACTGGCACACTGCACAAATTGGCCGTATCACCGTACGAACACCACAGACCAATTGTTGCGATACTTGACTTGCCCACTCCACCACGTCAACTTCTTTCAATACAACATACTAGTACTCTTCAATGCGTATGACAACCTAGAGCGAACTGCTGATCATATCCCAGCACCTGCAACACGACTGGAACGACTGCCGGAGAGAACCAACCCTTCGAGCTCCTCTCGCGAGTACAGCAGTCATGAAGGCCAAACGTAGACTACGAGAGCCAGACTTGCCTGCACAGCGCTTCCAAAACTGGTCTCTTTTACGTCACAATGATCGCGTGCGAACACTTTTGGTATTGCTCCCCACCCCCTTTGTGTGGTGAAAGTGACATCTTCAGTTGGTGTACAGTGACACGGACTGTCTGTGCATAAGACATTGTAGTATTTGTTGTTTGTTGTGTGTGTGTGGGGGGGGGGGATATTACGTAGTTGTCGCGTGTAAAAATACACGTTGTCGCAATCATCTGATATTGTGTTTTTCTTTCCCTCCTCCTGGTGGAGTAATGTGTCTCTCGTATGCCACATGACATGATTCGTTCATTCCTCGCGTGTAACTGGGGTATGCAACCGTGCTCAACTTTTCGGATTTTGTGTTCGGTGCTCATGTTTTGATGTTTGAGGTCGGGATCTGTTGTCTTGAACGCATTTCTCATTGTCACGGTCCTTCTTGCTGCGTTACATACCTTTTCCATGCATTGTTCTTGCTGGAAATCCTCAATTCCTTTGAGGACTCCATTGCGCATGCGTGCAGTGAACTTTTCATAGTGACTTCCGCACTGAGCACATACGATTCCTTTATGATTCCCTTGGAACCGCCTCTCTATCTGTGATAGTATTCGTCCCAGTTAGGTGTGACGTTCCCTTTGTCACCTTTTGCGAGGCTCCTATCTCGGAAACGAAGCCTCAGTCGTAAAAATGGAACTTAGACTTTTTGCTTGTTTTCGTGTGAGGAATCACCTCCCAAGCGTTGTAAACGACCATTAGAAACACCCTGTATATATATATATATATATATATATATATATATACAGATTATAAAAAAATGAACTAATATCATTTCGTGGGATTAGTCTTATACTACTTTTGATGCCACTGTTGAGTTCTGGAACCTCCAAAACATAGCCTAAGGTTTGATCTCAAACATGATTACATATCTGAAAGGGTTATTATTTATTTTTCGCGGCCATATTGGCAGCCATATCTAATAATATTTGATAAAGTGGGTCTTTTTAATTTCTTATTATCATAATACAGTTAAAAACTGCAAATTAGGTGGAAGTAAGATGTCATGAATGATAAATAACTGCAATGAACAGGAATAGAATCTTGGTCGTGGCCGCCATTTTGAAGACGCCATTACTGACAAACGAGGGTTTAAAAACTTGGGGTCTGAGGCGTTTTGGGTTCAGGAATTAATGTAGTATCCGCCCCCCAAAGGGCACGTTCTCCGCCTATATTGAAATATTATGCCATTTTTTCTTGCTTCTCAACCGCACTATTAAACTTCGCTTCATTTTAAATTCAATAACTTATATAAGCAAAAATAGCAAACATTTTGTGTAGAAGAATATACAAAATATTAATCATGTTAAACCGTAAGTAGTGACAATTATACTGTAAATTAACATGGAAGCTGGTATTTTGCAATATATTGTTAATAATTGCCAAACTTCAGCTACAAATGTGAAGACTTAAAAAAAAAAAAAAAAAAAAAAAAAAAAAAAAATACAAATTGTAGAGTACATAAAGGATGTTTCATTTTCACTGGAAGAAAAGTTACTGAAATTATTATAGTTTCATTAACACACTCAACAAACATTTCCATATTAGGTTCGTAAGGTATATACAGTATTAGAAAGAGAAAAATGTATATTTACATATAATTTTGTATTTGCTTTAATTAAACTCTTCAAATATTTTACATGGTTGTTTACTGGAAAAAGCATTTCTATAAGAAAACATATATATGTATGGTGCCGAAAACCACGCAAGCAATTGGAAGTTTTTATTTAAAAAATATGAAAAGATAGATTTAAATAATAAATATCATCAAAAATTATTTTTTATATAGAAATCATGATTTTTATCCACTCTGACCACGAAAATTATGCAAAATGAACGTCTTGAATGACATTTAAAAAAGTGAGGAACAAACTAGAAAATGGCAACACCACGTGCGTAAGCTCTGCTTCTCATTCCCTCCACACTGTCCAGCAGACGACATTTATCTCGTTAATGATTGACACCGGAATTGTCGAGCAATCGCTAGCGCGGGGAAGGTTCAAGCTATTGCATGTTGCATGTTCACTTATAAAACCTTAATTTAAAAGGGAAAAAAATACTCTAGAATTACAAAAATTCCACAAGGCATAAAAAGTAGGTTTATATAAATGTAGAGACGAAGTAATGAAATTGGCTTGTCCATTAACAATCTCCATGAGGTTAGAGATATAACTTTATTTCTGCAACTTGTAAATTTAATTATTCGAATCGATTAAAAATCATTTACATAAAAACTAATTTTGAGTATTTAAGAGATATAAAACACACAATTGAAAACAAGATGATGTGAATCTGGGAAATTATTTTTATAAACAGGTCTACAGAATACATTTATAATGATTTCGAATAGGTTGGCTTTGAGTTTTGTTTTCCAAGCCCACTTTATGCACATGCTAATCGGGACTATACCAACGGGTTTAAAGTGGAACGACTGCATGAAATTCGGGGCCCCTTGATTACAATTCGACGACGTTTACATACCATACTATAGTTTTCTTTGGAAGAAATCATTCTAAACAAATTACCACTTTATCTAGCTTAAAGGACCGGTCCGAACTAGAAGATGGTAAAATACATAACTCACGAAAGTCTACAACTTTTTGTTTCCAATACTACCTCACATGTGGACAGAATTTAAATTAATATGCACCTTATACAAAACTGATGAAGAGATATGATAAAGCAACCACAAGAGAAATAATAATGCCTTAATAGTAAGGCTGAGCAGATACCAATGCTGATGTACCAGTATCGGATAATATTGATGGAAATTTACCAATATCAACCGATACTTGACAAGCATTTTAATCTTGCTCGGGGTCCGCAAAATTGCCGCGCTACACTTTCGAGGAGTCTTAATTATTCTGGAAATTATGCAAAATTTTAAGTTTATTTTAATTTTGAGACAGTTTTGTGTGAAAAATAAAATATTTTGATAACGTATGATGTAATTTAATATTATGTAATTCTTGAACATTTTAACGTAAGGGTTTTAGACAAGACGATCTTCCCCGCATACATTGAAGGGTTCGAAATGGCCTCATGTGCCGAAGCACCCAAAAAATTTAATTGAATCAATCAATCAATGGATATTCTAATGCAAAAATCTTGGTAAATTGACGCAAATAACTAGAGTGGAATGCTTAGGTTTGAACAACTTTTAATTATTACAATTTTCAAGCATTGCTATCGGTATCGGCTCAGCCCTACTTAATAGAGATTCGAATCAATGACCTTTGTTGCAACATGCATTACAACAACTACAGCACTAAATCTTGTACAAGGATATCTAATCTGATGTACGTGAGTGTGCAATGACTTATGCATCAAGAGACTATTATGCAGTAACTATTGTGACTATTATCCCCTCATGATTAATACTGAAACCATCCGTTTGCTTCATTGTTAAAAAATGATACGAGAATTTTGAAATGTAGTTAAGTAAGAGAGTTTAAGAAGGTTATTTCCATTTTTTTTGGTAAAAATCAGGTTACCTAGTTTCACTAATGATGTAAATGTATTACTATACAGGGTGTCACGTAAGTCCAGAATTATAGGAATTTTGCCACTGTTGCCAGTTTCTAGGAGACTGCATCATTCGCCGAGTGAGTGTTGAGTGGTTCCACGAAGCACAGACCGGATACAACATGACTTTGACTTGTGAAGTGCTTAAGAGCCATTGTTTAAGCCGAAAGGTTTGCTATCGTGTAGTGTTTGGAAGAAGGAAGCGTCACAATTGTCGTCAGATTGATCCTACAGCTACCGAACGTTTTTGACCAAGGCAGTTTATTAAAAATCAAAAACACTTTTCACGTTACGTTTGTAACCTATATCAGGGTTTCTGTCAGACGGAGAACTAAACTAAAAAAAAAAAAAAAAAAAAGTATTTTTCTTTAGTTCTCCGTGTGATGAAAACCCTGATATAGGGTACAAACGTAACGTGTAAAGTGATTTTGATTTTCAATAAACTGCCTTGGTCAGCAAATGTAGTTTATTTATATGGAAACAAGGTTTAATTGTGTTACTACCGAACGTGTGTTACTGGAGTGGCTCTTGCGTAAAATTCCAAGTGGTGCTGGACTTGTGAGACACCCTGTATTCTAAGCAGAGAAACTTTGGAAACATTAACGTTTTACTACTATTGTGTATAATCTTGTCGTATTCTCTTACAGCGCCTGAAAGCATATATGACGGAATTCCGCCCTTGTAATAAATCTGCAGACAACAAGTTCATCTTCCGTAATGCGTCGTTCTGGTTTGTCAACAGGTCAACCATTGAAATAAGCTGTACGGTGGAAGTCCTGGTGGAAATAGACCACACCGCTTGGGTAATGAGAGCAATATATTAAAACTATAGCAAGAAAGTGTACACATTAATGGTGTTAAGATGAATACTCAAAAGTTCTATGGATATAAAACGAGAGAGAGAATTGAAAAATTGCAGTTAATAGTCCCCACTTTCTATGTGCCAGTTTTTTTTTTTTTTTTTTTTTTTTAGGCCAGTGAGTGCTTTGCTTAAGCAGCAATTCAGTTTAGTTACCGATACTTTAAAAAGTAATTGTGAGTTACTTTCCCATTACTTTGTACAAGATTAGCATAATTGATTTAAATAATTGAATTATAATATTCTACCTAGCTTTACTGTCACTTTTGGCTATCGCGGCGATGAGGATGAGTAATGATATGATTACATTTATGAAATGGCACTCGCAAGGAACACATATGTCCACAAACGATTTCGATCGTAGGCCAGGGGTCCGGGTTCGAATCCCGGCCTTGGCATGGATGTTTGTGTCCATTCATTAATTTCTTCATATCATCACTCATCCCCATATTCGTAAATTAGCCAAAAGTGGCAGAAAAGCGGAGTAAAATAGAGCAAATCAATCAATCGTAGCGTGCTGTACTAACCAAGATTAGTTTAATTCGTAGAATGTCTTGAATGTATTAAATGCAAACTAGCTGTATTTACTGATATCCATCTAAAATTACCACTAATTTTCATTATGATTGATTGATTTAGTATATTTTACTACGCGTTTTGTGCCTCTTGGCTAATGGGGATGAGTGATGAAATGATGAAATTGATGAATGCACATTCACAAACAACCAAGCCCGAGCGGGATTCGAACCCGGGACACTTGGAGTCGCAGCGCGATGTGCTAACCCCCCTTTTTTATTTACAATATAACTCTATTACATACTACTACTTTTTAACAGGGTTTAACCATACTTCATTTGTAGTTACATTCACCAATATTACATTATATTGTTGAGTCATACAGTGTATGTTGAATATAGTTTGCATATTAACTTTTTTTTACTAGGTAAAATTTTTCCATATTCACTGCGGTAATAGTCCCTTATATTGTTTCCTGTTTGTCCATTGAAAAAAATATATATCATGTACGTACCTATAATCCATTGTATCGCACGATGTTTTGTAGCAGGGAAAAAATGATATTCCGGAAAAATTATTAATTTCGGAGTAATTCACTGAACTGATGATCGACTTATATGTGCTATCATTTTTTGGAGTACCGGCCAGTCTTGTTTTTCCTTTCCACAGTGCGTCATCCTGTGTGCTATTGTATCTTGTAATAAACACTGCTCACAATTAGGGTCTGAACTAAACCCCAACCGATGTCGTTTTGCTTTATTATCAATTAGTTCGTGAACAACTTGGTACCATTGACTGCATTGTCTATTGGATAAATATTTTGCCGAAATATTTGTAAAAATTCTTTTCCAATAATATTGAGGGTGTTTCTTCACTATGTGCGGCGTATCCATATTTTGAGTAAGGTATTGATTATACAAATCTTTTACTGTTAGCTGATTATAGTCTGTTTTCTTTATAAGTCCATATAAATATTCCATTATGCTTTTTGGGAAGTGGGAATTTTTATCTCATTCACTGGTGCTTCTAATGGAATATCTCTTATATATGTATATCCTGGAATGTCCTGGACATTTTCTTGAATCATTGAAAAATGATGATGATAGAACAAAGCTTTTGTTTTTTTACCAACATCCACCAAACTCATTCCTCCTTGCTGTTTTTGTGAGCTAAGTGTCTGCTGATTCACTCGGAAAACGTATCCTGCCCAAAGGAACCGGTTTAAAGTTTTCTTTATTCGTGCTAAGTTGCGATTATCACATGGCCAAATTTGGGCTCCATACCACAATTTTGATAAAATATATACATTTGCTATTTTAACTCGCGTACATAAAGTGAAGGGTCGTTGTATAAATTTGTGTATGGTATAATTAAAATTCTGATATATATTATCATAACTAAGGTTTATGCTTTTTGTAGTGTAATTTGTAAAAAACACTCCTAGGATTTTAACTTGATCCACTTTTTTAAATATCACGTCAGGTAGCTGTTCATGTTGCTTTCCTAATGTTAAGTAACACGTTTTAGTCATATTCACTAAGGCACCAGATTCTATTTCATATTTTCGTATACATTCCATTAAATTCTTAATCGCTGCCTGATTTTGGCATATGACTGTGACATCATCGATATAAGCTCTAATCGTAAATTCCGTTCCTGTATTATTATCATTTACGGTCGTGCGACAGTGTTGAAGGAAGGGTGCCAAGGCCATTACAAAAAGAGGTAAGCTTAATGGGCTTCCTTGCGGAAGTCCTCTGTTAACTGTGCATTTATTAGTTAAAACCCCATTGATTTTTGCTTTTAAGCTTATATTTGTCACTAATGTTTTGATATTTTCGTACATTTGTCCATGAATACCCATCTTTTGTATTGTTTTTAGCAAAAACCTATGTCCTACTCTATTAAATGCCTGTGAATAATCAATCGCTACGAGGTATTTATTTGGTTGGGAGTCTTGAGATTTAATTATTTCATCTCGTAATAGTGTCAATAAATGGTATATTTTTTTTTTCTCCAACTACTCCATATTGATATGGTGTAGCCAGTTTTGTCAAAATCAACTTTAATCGATTTGCTACACATCTAGTCAATATTTTATAGTCTGTGTTAAATAATGTTATTGGTCTATAATCTTTCATTTCCTTGGGTTGACTATTTTTTGGTATTAAAATTATTATTCATGTTGTCTCATAATTTACTAAATTATTTTTGTCTAATACTGTATTAACCCATTTTGTTAAAGTATTACCCATTGTTGGCCATAAAAACTTTATATGCATTAGTCGCTATTCCATCTTCCCCAGGTGCTGTTCCCCGTACTCCCTGTACTATTGCTTTATACACTTCTTCATTTGTATATGGTTGGTTTAAACCAACCATTTCTTCTGATTGGAGGATTGGTATGTATTTGTCTAAATATTGACTAGCCTTCTCATTATTTTGAGATGCGTTTGAATATTTACTTTCCAAATATTTATACACTATTTGTTGTATTTGGTTCCCCTCATTATGACATACTCCATGATTATTCTGCAGTTCTGTTATCAGACTCTGTTTTTGTCGCTGATATATAGAAGTATTTGTTACGTGAACTAAATTTATTTCTTCTTCAATATCTATATTGGGGAGCGCACTGTGTATACGTATTCCTTCTACTGTTGTTGCCTGTAGGCGCAGCAGTTGTGCTTTTACTTTTTTAATTTACATTTGCGTGTCCCTGTCGTTTTTCTTTTTCTTTTATAGATCGTGTAATACTGCATAATGGAAATTAAATTTATTATACCATTCGTGTTGTTTTTCCCAGGAGTATTGTTTACAATATCTTTGAAAATTTGGTTTAAAAATTTCTGTCCACCATCTATTGATATTTTGTTCATATAATGAACTCTTAGTCCATTTTTCCCACTGTTTTTCAAATCCGAATCTAAAATCTTCTTCAATTAAATGTGATTTATTCATTTTCCAAGTTCCCCTCCCTACTCTAGTTAACCTTACCGGTGATTTCATTGTTATAATTACAGCATGGTGATCACTAAAAACCACCGGTTCCATGTGTACGGAGGTAATATTTGATTTTAGTCCACTTGAAACATATCCCTTATCTATTCTCGAGGCACTAGTTGCAGTAACGTATGTGTATCCGAGTTCATTGCCTCCTTTTTCTTGCCACACGTCCTTTAACTGCAAATTGTGCACCAATTTTTGCAAAGCATTTGAAAAATTATAACCCGGTGTTTGATCCACATTACATAATACGCAATTAAAATCCCCTGCTAAATACATTGAACCTGCACTACCTGCAATGTATTGTGGTACTGTATATGTATAAAAAATACTTCTTTCGTTCCGATATCTTGATCCCTACGGGGCATAAACGTTAATTAATGTCAAGGTTCCCAATTTCCCCATGATTAATCTTCCACTGGATTATTTTTGTACTTGAATAAATGATAGTCCTTTCCGAACTAAAATTGCAGTTCCTGTACCACTTGAATTAAAATTATTATATTCTATGTAATTTTGATTACATTCTAGCGAATTTCGGCCTACTTCTTGCAACATGGCAACATCTATACTTTTTGATGTAAGAAACTACGTAGTGATTTTAATTTTGTTTCATTTTGTATATTATTTATATTTATATTTTCTACTCGTATTACTGATGTTTCCATATTTCTTAATAATGCTATTAATAGTATTAAAATTATCCACACTTTTGTATAATACATATTTTCCATATAAATAAGTTACTCTAAATACTATTTTCTTGAGCTACCTTTTCGCTTTCTTTACCTCTATTACCATTCCGCATCTTCCCTACTGGAGCATTTAATCCGGTTATTTCCTAATCGTCTGGTAGAACGCCGTTTTGCTATAGAGTTTTTTTTGTTTTTGTTTTTCGTTTAAGCTTAGTTTTACTTACCTTCATTTGATTACTATTCTCATTCCCACAAGTGGAAATGAGATCACTATCTTCTTCTGATTCTTGTTTATCACTCAGTGATTTAGTGGCGGATGAAGGTTCCTCTGGTGATAGGGTAATGGGGGAAGGGATGTGTCCATGAATTCTTCCTTTTTTCTCCTCACTCTTCGGTAATTCCCTTGATTCTTTTCTTCCTTCGAGTGTTTTTTTTCTTGAGGTTCTGTCGTTTTGTTATTTGCTCACACCTCAGGTGTTCTTCCTGTTTGTTTTTCCATTTCATTATTACTGGTTGGCTTCATTTGTGAGGTAACCTCATTTTTCTGCTGATTTGATGCACTTGGTGATCCCTCTGAGCTTACTATGTCGGTCTCTTTGAGCAATACTGCCTTGCTGTAGGTTACCTTTACTTTCGGTGGGACCCGTAGGGTAGTCATTTGCCGCTGGTTACAACTGTATCTTAAATGTTCATCCGAACCACAAAACTCACACGTTGGAGTTTTTCCCGTATATATCACGTGGGCCTTATATTGCCAATAGTTACGAATGATGGTATTGGCTTCTTTAATGATATTTTTACCATATGTACGCCACTAGGCACAGGGTAACGAAACTTTTCACTCCACATTTCTTCTGTCACTTCATCCACTGTTCCATATTCACTGAATTTCCGTGCACTTGTCTTCATTCAACTTCCATAGGTAAATTAAATACACGTACGTATTTCACTATTCGACTTGCGTCGCTAATTTTTACTTTCACTACGTTCCCATTATCATACTTAAATTCTAATTAACCTGGGTACAGTTCTAGCAGTTTTAACATAGTACGTTGTCGCACTAATTTCAAATGAACATCTCGCGCAGTTGTCGGTATTTGTATTGCTAAAATTTCATCAATACTAAGTTTAAACTGACTGTAAATGAACTCATGCATGTCCATTGCACAAGGGTTTTCCTGCTCCATATGAGAAATTTATCGAACTGGTATTTTCACGATCCATTGCTATCCTTTTTGTTCTTATTAACTATTGTCAATACTATTACCAGAGTACTATCTTCCGCATGGCCCAACACTCGCACTCGGTTTAACGCGTCACGCGTTATCTAAGCCCGCACGACTGCTTAGCTTCGACCCGCTTCTCTCGTGCCCAAGCACGGGCTAGCTCGGCCACAGGGTCCGGCAATTTTCATTATGATTTATAATAAACCTCATATGTTGGAATTTGAAAATACAGAATATGGATATTCAAAATAAACCTTTATACTTGAAAAAAATGCGTGACGTAAAACATTTGCTTGCAACACATATAGCTAGGTATGTATATTATATATTAAGATTAACATTTTATTTACATTTTTAGCAGCTCATCATTTTGTCAATTATTGTTGATAGTACAGTCCTAGATTTCGTGATTGGAAGTATATAATACGTTTCTAACTGAAGTCTTCTACAATGTTGAAATATGAAAAGTATCAGATCAACGTGTTTTTTTTTCATTGTACACCTCGCAACATCTTATTTGACCGCCCTGAAAAATTTCAAAGTCCGGAATTCGTAAATTTGGCAGCATAGCGCTTCAGAGCCAACTAAGAGTAGCCAACTTTGCAACATTTCTTCTTCCTGAATGAAAACGCTCTTGTGATTTTTTTCATTCTTTCACATTCCATAAAGTAAAGATACCCTAAAGCAGTAATAAAATATATGAGTAGACAAAAAAATGTTAAGTAGAAATACGAATGTTGAAAATATTTCAAGATTCTTAGTTCTGAATTTGAAAATAGGAAAATGTATGTGCATTGTGAAACACTGAACAAGTTCTCATCCACCTGGAAAGAATTGCGGTCACATTTGAATGCAAGATGGCAAGTTTATGGTGATTTTATGCGAAATGTTTAGTAAAGATACCTTGCCCAACACCAAACGATTCTGCAAAGTGTGTCTTTTCCTTGGTTCTTGGCGACAAATGGTTCGAAACTCCGGCACAATGTTGCTTCAACTGAGATTAACGTGATTTAATGAGCTCTTTGTTAACAATCTCCTGGTGTAGTTGGTTAGATGACTGCATTTCCGTTTTTTTACTGTTTTCGTCAAGATCGAAACATCGTAGGTTCAAATCCCACCCATTCCTTATTATTATTTTATTTACCGAGTACGAAGTGTTCTAATAACGTAATATAATATTATATGATATTACTGTCAATATTTATGCGATGCATGCTCAGTGGCGGCGATTGGTTTTCAAAACTAATGGCGGAAGGTGGGGGGAGGGGTCAAGGACAGTTTCTTTCCCTTGGTAGATAATGTTTAGCATAGTGCTGGGTCATCTGCCCCTCCACACTCCATAATCGTCGCCACTGTGCATGCCTCAAGTAATGCTTCTACTAATGTTTTTAATCTTTCAGTGATTGGCAGGATTTTATGAAATACTTTTCCTTTCATTCAGCTGTTATAAGTTAACACATATTAAGAACTTAAATGTCAACTTTCTGCATCCCGAAATGCTGGATATAAATCGCATAAATATCAACGGAAATATCCAAGCATTATCGTCCAAAGCCGTTTACTTCCTTAAAAAGATTTTGCAAAGAAGTAGGTTTGAACCCATGACCTTCCATTCCATAAGCAAACGACTCCCCTACACAACACGGTTCACGTTATTTTATGCACTCGGTTCGGATCCCACTTTAAACTGTAGGTCCAGTCCCGATTAGCCTTACTATGCATAAAGTTGACTTAAAACACCAAATCAACCAATTCATCTTCTTTCAGAGTTGGCCCTCTATGATACTGTAGTCGGCCAGCATCCGAAAATACAGTTCTGCTTCGCGTATACCAGAGTGTAATTGCATTTAATATTGTGACTAATTTTACTTTAAAACTACAAATTAAAGCGATAGTAGTGTCCAGAAAAAGAACCTCAAAGTAGATCTTCACACAAACTATTTTAATCCATTGCCAAACATTTCAGTTAAGAATAATATTATGCTTTTCCATTGACCGTATTTTCGATTCATGGTGAATTTGCTAAAAGGACCATGTCAAGACATCTAAATATGTAAGTTTTACTAGTAAATGCATTTGAAATGCACGAAACAACAGGGGAGGAGAAAATAAACCTCAAAAATAAGTAAAAATGCAACAAAAACTGTTAAAAATACTGACAAATAAACTAAAAGCCAAAAAAGGCCGAAAAATGAAAAAAAATGTAAAATAGAAAGTGTTTTCTGGCTCTAACTGAAGGGAAACGGACATGATATCAGGTTTAGCATTGTTTTTAATGGTCAGAAAAAAAGTTGATTTTTCATCAACTTCCGGACCCTAATTAGTAATTATGACCATTGAAAAAGTTAGAGGTAGCTTACTTAAAATTTTCCTTGCTGAGGGATCGTATAGTCCCATGTCTCCACTTCATAATAAAGAAAAACATCAAGTTCATATTTCGAAAATGACTTGGAGTTTTCCACCACGAAAATATGTTTTCCATAGTTTGAAGTTCGTTAATATTATCTTTCAAGGTTTCCATTGTTTTAATTTCACACATATTTTATATTTCATACGTTCCTCTCTCTTTTCATACAGTCTTTGGAAATGAGCTGAAGTTTCTTGTCAAACGGGGTCTGGTTCAAATGACTCCTGTTCCTACTTTAAACAAACAACAAAATACTTCGCAACTAAACGATTGCTTGTTCAAAACACGGAATTTTTACAGAATTTACAAAATATGACAAAACGCCAATAGACATGTTCATCATTTTTCCCTTTCAGCGTTTCTTGATTTTATCTGAATTTGTTTCCTCATGAAAATTGCCATGAGGAAATTATTGATATGACATTATGTGTGAATTGGTTTCTTCAAACTGGTAGCAAATTTTAACATGAGCTACCTGGAGAAGAGGTAGCGTGCTTGATTCTTACGAGGGAAGTCGTAGGTTCGATTCTCCACCTAGGCAGGATTTTTTTCAGGAGTATATCGTTGGGTGTAAAGTTTAACCACCGTGCTAAGAAGTTAACATTGGTCTCTGTATTTCACGAGAGGAAAGGAAATAGTAAGAGAAAGTTATTTCGATGATAGGAGGAAGTCACATGCCACGTGGAATCAAGTTACGTAGAGCTAAGTCTGTAATGGTGGTTTCGAATATTGCAAAGTTAGTGCGGAAAGTTTGTTATATATGATACTCGTACTTTCTGTTCAAAGAAGACAAACATTTTAGATACAAAGCAGTGATGAATTAACGATCATTATGAGGTTTTGAATTTTTTGCTTGTCACTCACTATATAAATACTTATTAGTAGTTTCTTATCGAGTCGGCCTTCGTCGCAATAACAATTTACTTACATTAATTAGCGATTTACTATTAGTTTTAGACGCATTGTAAGATGGTGGTGAGGGGATTGAAAACAGTCATTACTAAGGAACGGACATAAAATTACCAATCTTAGCAATTTGAACTCATTAAACGCTCTCCTTCGTTACAGTACTGCACTACATCAATACTTAACATAACTGTATTTCTTTTTTTAGTATATCGAAATCAAATAATCAATATTTTAGGTGTCAGTGAAGAAGAAACACATTTTTGCATCCTGAATACATATATGTGATTTGTGAATTAATCATGATGTGTGTGTTAACACAACATATGAACAATAACTAAAAACAAAAGTTTTAACTTTAAATCCTGGAAATCTCCAACTTCTAAGGGGAAATATGCGCAGAAGGGACATCCCTCAAGTGTGCATCGGATTCATTTTTTAAATATTCTAATATCAACGGTATCTGTAGAGCAAACAAAAAAAAAAAAAAAAAAAAGAGGAGAGGGTGGGATTTGAACCCGCGACCTTTCACGCTTGATGAAAAATAAGGATATCAGAGTCTAACCAACTGCTCTACGTTAAAATACTGACGTTATACCCTTAAAAACATGTTGACGTTTATGAAGATTCCCACCTTCCTGTGTTTCAAGCACATTTTCTCGACAAGTCGTGTAAAATATATGTTTTTGAGAACTGTTCGGTATTATGCACGGTATTGTCAATAAAATGTCGCATAAACTCCTCACAAATTTGCTTCTTTCTGCACAAACTTGATGGCAATTTCCTCCAGGTGGAGAAAAACTCTATTCAGTGTTTCAAACCCCCCAAATTTCAAGTCGAGCAAGCAGAATCGTAAATATCCTTCAAGGTTCTTTTTCCAATTTATTATTTCTGTTTGATTGCATATTATAATAGCGGTTTATAGTTTCTAAGTGCATGGAAAGTGTTAAATTGAAAACCTATCACCGCAGCGTTTTTCGTCTAGTGGAAGGACCTGCTCAAAGTTGGCTACTCTCAGCTGGAGCTGAAGTGCAATGTTGCTAAGTTTACGATTTTGGGACTTAGAATTCTTTCGGGGCGGTAAAATAAGATGTTGCGAAGTGTACATGCACTGAGAGAAAGTCTAAGGGAAATGCTTAATGGTTCTCACTTCTCTCTCTCTTTCGGAAGGACATATTTTATGAACTCCTCTCGCACATCTTAGTAAGCGTTATATTTTGTGTAACTTCACTCCAAGTGTGGATGTATGTCTCTGCAAATAATACCACAAACATCAATGAAGAATTTCAAATTCTTTTGGTAAACTTAATGGAAAATATTGGTGAAAAAATAAATGTTTTAACGTGAGAGATTAAACTATGTACACTTCGCAACTTCTTATTTGACCGCCCTGAAAAATTTCAAAGTCCGGAATTCGTAAATTTGGCAGCATAGCGCTTCAGAGCCAACTAAGAGTAGCCAACTTTGCAACATTTCTTCTTCCTGAATGAAAACGCTCGTGAATTTTTTTTTCATTCTTTCACATTCCATAAAGTAAAGATACCCTAAAGCACTAATAAAATACATGAGTAGACAAACAAATGTTAAGTAGAAATACGAATGTTGAAAATATTTCAAGATTCCTCGCTCTGAATTTGAAAAGAGGTAAATTTATGTGCATTTTGAAACACTGAACAAGTTCTCATCCACTTGGAAAGAATTGCCGTCACATTTGAATGCAAGGAGGCAAATTCATGATGATTTTATACGAAATTTTTATGAAAGATACCTTGCACAACACCAAACGATTCTGCAAAGTGTGTCTTTTCCTTGGTTATTGGCGAAAAATGGTTCGAAACTCCGGCACAAGGTTTCTTCAACTGAGATCAACGTGCTTTACTGAGGTTTTCGTTAGAAATCTCCTGGAGTAGTTGGTTAGATGACAACACTTTTCATTTTTTACTGTTTTCGTCAAGATCGAAACATCGTAGGTTCAAATCCCACCCCTTCCTGATTATGTTTTCTTTTTTATTTACCGAATACGAAGTGTTGTAATAACGTAATATAAGATTATATGATATTACTGTAAATATTTATGCGATGCATACTCAGTGGCGGCGATTGAGTTCCAAAACTGATGGGGCAAGGTGTCAAAACTGGGGGTTTCCCTTGGGAGATAAGGTTTAGCATAGTGGGAGGGCAACTGTTCCTCTACCCCCCCCCCCCCCGTCTAATCGTTGCCACTGTGCATGCCTCAAGTAATATTTCTACTAATGTTCTTAAACTTTCAGTGATTGGCAGGATGTAGGAAAAACTTATCCTTTCATTCAGCTGTCATAAGTTATGTTAACACATACGCGTATTTTAAGAACTTATATGTCATTAATATCTGTTCTTAAACAGGATGTTGTAATCAAGGGGTCCCGGGCTCAACACCCGGTGGAGGCACGTTGCTTCGGATTCTAGTTTAAAATATAGATCCAGTACCGAATAGTCTGTCTGTGCAGCAAGTAGACTTAAAACAACAATAGAGAAACATATACAAATCAGCGGCGTATACTCTGGGTCATCTAGGTAATAGCAGATGACCCGGCTGTATTTCTTTTTTTTTTTTTTAAAAAATGTATATATATACACATTTCTTCCCAATTTTCTTCCAAACCAATTTCGATGCATACATTTCCTTGCTTCCAGCGCGCGAATACTTCCAATCGTTTGCCGCCGAATGTCCGGGAACCTTTCTCCAGCCGGTGGAATGTCTACAGGGAATCTCACCCTGACGTCATTCCTCCCGCTTCCCTTGCAACCCTTGGCGAGGAGGGAGGAGAAAGGAAAGAGGGGGAGGAAACATTGCTTTTCAGGCGCGGTGATTCCGTGCCCAGGGTAAGCTCCTTCTTGTGAGAGTCCACCGGTCGCACTCTCCACCTTCAGAGCCTCTCCATTCCCTCCGCTGAATAGGGAAAACATACCCGGTAGAGTGCGAAGAACAGGAAAACTGAATAACATGGGCAAACCAATTCTACGCTAATTTTCACTTTACATTTGCTTCTGTCTTGCTGATTTCTGTTACTTGAACATAAATTTATCAAAAGGGAAAAACTTAAATATTGAAGATGAAGCAAACTGAATTAAAATTCAAAGCTTAAGAAATTAAAGCACCTATTTACTGACTCCCCCCCATCCTTGTATTTACAAAAATAGTGATTGTTTCTCCTCTCTAATCTTCAAAAGCAGCGAGAATACTTCTTTCACGGAACTGAATATTTTTTAAAGGGAAAGATATGAAAAATAAATTATATATATTAGTTAATTTAAGTTGCTATATTCCGCCTGTTTAGATTAATAGTGATGAAGATGAACGAATTAAACATAAACGAAAAAACACATCAGGCACGTAACCAGGTGGAGGACTCGGGAGGGCTGAAACCCCCCCTCCTCGAAATCCTACAAATATCTAATTTAAAAAGTGTATAGTGATAATTAATTTTACTTCATTAGCAGGATTAAACACTTTGCATAATACGTTGTAATAATCTGAGATTCATCTTCAGGACTTCTAACCCCACTGTTTCAACTTTATGTGGCGGCTGCTAATAAGGGATGATCCCCATCCCGAAATAAAATTCTGGCTCTGACCTGCAATGATTCGAACTTTTAAAAACCTGTCATTTCGAGCTCGGAAAGGGATTTTTTTTTATCATTCATAGGGAATTTCTTTCTGAGCCAGGAGCACAACAACAGAAGTTTGGCGCGTGAAACTGAATGCGTGTAGTCGTTGGCTTCGTGTTTATTATTTATTAAGGTGTTAGTGTTTGTCGTGATAGTGCTGTGTTAAAGGGTAATGGATGTGATACAAGATTTGCTGGTGAAACCTTTTGGAACAAGATCTTTTCAGGAGAAGTTGCAAATTGTTAATACAGGTAGGCCAGTGTCATCGCTTGAACTTATTTCTACACACAAAGACAAAAATCGGGAATATGTGAGGCATATTCGCAAGCAAATTATGACAAAACACCATGGTTGACAGGAAGTATAAGTGTTAATAAGCTTTGCATTTTTGTTGGCCGTGCTTACTTTTCGGGGCTGAAAAGAATGTATGGACGCGTGGCTGATACTGTAATCTTTGCAACACTTGTGTCAAACATGAAAAATCCAAAAGTCACATAACTTCCTTTGTTAAGCTGCAATCTTTCGCAAAGACACGTATTGACGTGAACTGGACAAACAGCGTGCTTTGGATGTGGTACGGCACAAGTGATCGGGTCCTGGAGTAAGTTGAATTTTGCACTTAAATTAATATTGCGGGTTTTTATTTCACTAGTGCACGTCTTTCATTTTATATTTCACAGGCTGTTTTTTATAGCTTTATAATACTGTCTTGTTTTATTATTTGAAATTCTACGCGTATAGTAAACTGCAATAACGAGAATTAATTGATTGTGATCGTAGCAATAAGACAAATATTCCGACACAATATTCCTAAATCCAATATGGAGCTTGACATAAATTGCACGGAAACTTTTGGAGTTTGAGGATCAAAAGGTCGGAGATTACCCACTCGTTAGAACCAGCATACACCACTGATACAAATAGAATGTTCTTTGCTTGGAAGTTACGAGTGAGTAGCGTAACCCGGTCATAAAAATCTTCTATAACGGCTGAGGGCTCGACGTGCTGACCCCACGTCACCTCTTACCAGTTGAAGAACTCACACCTCTAGGTAGAATTGTGGGAAGGAGACTGGCAGTCGGGAGATAGGCCAAGGCCCTATATGCTCGTCAATACTCGTCAGAAATTCAATCAAATTCATTCAGCTGTGCGTCATAAGTTGTGTTAACAGACATTATGAGTCAATAATAATAAGTTAAGAAATTGACAAGACGTTTCTGTACTGAAGGTAACTAGAGGTTGTTTTCTTGTAACGTCGTTACTGTGTCCAGCTCGGCATTGTGATTAAAATTACTCTATCTTCATGTTCACTTTCCTCTTACATAAGTTTTCCTTTCGCGAAAACATCGTTCCATAGTTTCCAGTTTCTCAATATATTTTTCTATGAAGTGTTGAATATAATTCTAGCCTGCTTTCCACAAGCTACACAACTTCTTCCTCTCTCTCTCTCTCTCTCTCTCTCTCTCTCTCTCTCTCTCTCTCTCTCTCTCTCTCTCTCTCTCACTCAGAGGTGCAATGTAACATAATTTAAGAAGGCCATTGTTGCACAAACGATAAACGAACATGTGTTAAATTCGGTAAGATCAGCAGGTAAGGGAAGCTCGATTTTAGCTGCAAATCAGTGCCTTCGTTACAGGAAAATCCCCAACAAACCAAGGAAATAACTAATAAATGGTTATGCTTTACGATCTTTAGGGTTAAAAATAGGTGATCTAAATCTTTAAAAGAAAACCGTTTTCCAGATAGAATAGGTGTATGCATGAATAGAAAACAAAAATTAAGATATTGTATTAGCTGTGGAGTTCATTCTGTTGTAGCTTTGTGGCACATCCGGTAAAGGCACCCATTTCCAGTTCCACTTGTGTCTTTGATTAGGGTTCGAGCCTCACTTCATCTGGATATTTTTATTTATATTGAGGCCTGTAAGACAATAATATATGAAAGGTTCCAAATTATTTCTTACACGAGTGTATTTTTTTTAAAATTTGTTAGTCCTGAAAAGGACTGTTTGGGAAAATTGAACATTTATTTAATATCTTGTCCAGTAGCCACCTGCATCTATGACATGTCTCAGGCGTCGAGGAACGGATTGCACAAGATGTCGAATATACCTGTGCGAAGTGCACACTTCATTCCAGGCATTGTTGACGTGGTCAAATAGTTCATCACTTCTGCGAGGTGGTGGATCGGGCCAGCTTTCTTTCAAACATCGAACGACCTCGGCCCACATATTTTCAATTGGGTTGATGTCGCATCCCATGGGTGGCCAGTCAATTAGATGTATGTCGTTTCGTTCAGAAAACCAACGCTGAACGATGGCTGAATCATGGATGGAGGAGTGGTCTTGCTGGAAGTCAATATTTCCCTCGGGATACAAAGCTCGCACGCCAGGAACCATAACATGCTCCAAAATGTGCACATACTGTATCCCGTTGAGACGTCCTTCTATGCGGTGTAGGTCACCTCCGCCACCGAGAGATATCCAACCCCAGACAGGCACGCTCACGCGTCCACGCCGACGTGAGTTAGCAAAAAAATGGGGATCAAATCGTTGTCCTTGACGCCGGTAGACCAGAACCGGACCATCATTTGCAGTAGAAAATACTTTCTCGTCTGAGAAGATTACTCTATCCCAAATCCTATCAATATTTTCTTCAGCAAATGCTAGCCTATCAGTTCTGTGTGCATCCGTCAAGACCTCCTTCTTTGCTGCCCTTCGTGCCCGTAAACCAGAAGCAGCCAGCCTCCGCCGAACTGTCTGTGGGCAACCAGGAAAATCGGCCCTTGCCTTGAGTTGAGTGGCTGACTGGAATGGATTGGCTTCACACTCCGCTATCAGCCGATCGTCTTGCACTGGTGTCGAAACACGGCCCCAGCTCTCGCGTCTTTTCCGTGATGCCTCACCAGTTTCTTCGTATCGAGCCCACCACCTCCTTGCTGTCCGTGCTGGAACGCCATACTGCTCGCCAGCTAAACCAGGTGACAATCCAGCTCCCTCGATCAAACCGATCACTCTTTCTCTTGTGGATTTGTTGTAGTGCTCCATTCTTCGCGAGGTTGAAGAAAGAAATGTTGCATGCCTCTGTTTAGAGCGTAGTTCAAAGGAAATAAGGTCTTCTATTGGTATAGTTAATCACGTGATGCTGCAGTTGGTTCAAAGACGACTTCCAATTACATTCAGCCATGAAAAGTTTCGTACGAATTCATACCAGAAAAGGATGTCCAGAATAATAAAATAAATTTAACCATTATTTACAATTACATTACTTTCATTTAACAAATAAATAAAGAATAATTATGACAAATGTGCTACAACGAGTGCTCTTTACATCCATGTGTAAAAGTATTTGGTATTACTAAACACGCACACACGTTCGGAACATCTGTAGCGTAGTTGTAACGTTTCAGACAAGCATACATCTTCTTACGTTCATCTTTTCTCTTTGAGGTATTGGTTCAAACCCGGCTCAGCTTTCACGTTTTCTTTTATGTAATACTTAGTAAAGTTTTTGTCACAATTTTTTCGTCCACAAAAAAAACAATAAAAACAATAATTAAACGATCTTCTCCCCAAAACAATAATTGCAACATCATATTTATTCACATAATAAATCTATTCCACTCATAAAATTGATTCCTTCGGGTCTTAATGCAACATCACCGAAACATTCAAGTTTCAATGTTCATGTTGGAAATTGAACAATAAACAGTTTTGGGGACACATTGCTTTATATAAAACCTCATGTTATTATAGAAATATACACAAGACGTCGAATGAAAGTATGCGTAAGGAATACTCTTGAAACTCTAGAGTTGTAATCATGCGATTTGTTTTTCATAGAGTAATCTGTTATAATAATAATAATAATAATAATAATAATCCTTAGCGCGACAGCCCATGAAGGGCCTTGGCTTACCTACCGACTGCCGGTCTCCCTCCCACACTTTCCTTCGTCACCTCTAAGCGTGGAGATCTTCAACCAGTATTGGAATAGTCGGGGGGTCGACCCGACGTATCCCCAGCCGTTATAGTAGGTCGTCTCGACCGGATTACGCTCACTCATTCGGAGCTCCCCAATTTCCTCACGATGGTGGGTTGCCACCGGCCCTATACGTAGGCCGAATAAATTCCGACCAGAGCCGGATTCGAACCTACGCCGTCCCGCAGCGAACGATCTCAAGACGAGTGAACGCCTTAACCCGCTCGACTACGGAGGAGGACGTAATCTGTTATATTCAAGGTTAATTATTTCAAATTTTTTGTATTCAGTAAATATCGTACTTCTGTGTTCACTTCAACAGAAAAGAAATTGAGCGGCTAGGATTTGAACCTGTGATCTTTCATTTTAGATAAAAAAAATACACGTCTTACCAACTGTTCTACAAGGAAATAGACAAAAAGTTTCCTAACATGGTTGCGGCAACAACCACCTGCCAGTGCTCCAAACATTTCTTTGCCACAGATTGTGGATAAGTTCCTCTCTACACAAATGCCCGGTATTTTGCAGTGTATTTTAGCTCAAATTTTGCCTAAACTCATGCGAACTTTGATGAAGAGGATTTACCGGGATATCAACGAGGTTATTTCTGGATAGGCTTCCGAGGTTTCGAGAGCTCTTTTATCTTCAGGGATTGAAGGGATGACGAATAACGTGCTTGTTACTGGCAAGCGTGGTCGTAACTGCGATTCCTCATGCTGCCGAATTTTATTTTCGGAAGGAGTATGGCATCGGACGTAAAAAATATATATACTGTTCTTGGATGATCTCTCTGTGTATATCAGGAGGTGGCAGTAATGATGAAGCGTTTAGAATTTTCGGAAACCATTTCAATTATATTACTGAATCACGTGCCACGTGGAATGGCAGAATCAAGTAACGTATAAGCAAGTCTGAGGGTGGCTGTTTTGAATATTGCGAATTTGGTGGAAAGTTCGTTAGATATACTTTCTGTTGAAATAACAGTATTATTTTGTTGAAATTAGACAAGTATTTTGGATATAAAGCAGTGCCGAATTAATGATCATTCTCAAGTTTTGCATTTATTAGATGTCACGTAATATATAAATAGTTATTAGTAGATTTTTATCGCATCGGCCTCGGTCGCAAAAGGTATTTACTTACGTTTATTGGGGATTTATTATTAGATTTAGATGCATTGGAAGATCGAAGTGAGGGGAACAAGAACAGTCATTACTAAATAAACGACATCACATAACCAATCTTAGCGAATTGAATACATTAAACTCTCCCGTTCGTTACAAAAATTCAATACATCAATGTAGTGGATTATTTCCTATTATAATTGTGTGTGTTTGTGTGTTAGTATTTTGAAATAATTAATATTTTAGTTGTGGAGTGAAGAGCGTACACAATACTTATCTTAAATTCCATTACTTGATTGATGATTTGGTTTAATTTACTTCGCCTTTGTGACGTTTTTGGTTCATCGCGAAGATGAGAATGGGTGATGGGATGATGAAATTGATGAAGGAACACTTACAAAGAACACCCATGCCTGACCAGGATTCGAACCCAGGATTAAATACCATTACCTACAGCATCCTGAATGCATATATATTATATGTAAATTAGTCATAATGTGTGTTAACTCAGCTTATGACGAATAGCTAAAATACAAAAAGTTTTAACCTTAAATCCTGGCAAGCAACTGAATAAGCATTAACCTTCTTAGGGAGAAAATGTGCAGAAGAGACATCCCTTGAAGTGTGCATCGGATATTTTACAGTGTTGAAATATCAATTGTCTCTGTTTAGCACACACACACACACACACACACACACACACACACAAAAAAAAAAAAAAAAAAAAAGAGGGTGGGATTTGAACCCGCGACCTTTCAAGTATGTTGAAAAATATGGATACCAGCGTCTAACCAACTGCTCTACGTTAACTTAATGACAACATTCTCTTACAAACACGTAGATGTTTATGATAAAATCGATCTTCCTGTGTTCCAGCATGTTTTCTCCACAAGTCGTGAAATAAATGATTTCTTTTAGATCTGTTCGATATTGTGCAGGGCATTGTAAATAAAATGTCGCATAAACTCCTCAGAAATTTGTCTCTTTCTACTCAAACTTGATGGCGATTTACTCCAGGTGGAGAAAACCCCTGTTCAGTGTTTCAAACCTATGTGATATCAAGTCGAGCACGCAGAATTGTTACAATTTCGCACGATTCTCATTCTTATTCTTATTTCAATTTACTATTTCAGTTTCAGTGTGTATTATATTAAAGATTGATAGTTTATAAGTTCATGGAATGTGCGAAATTGGAATCCTTTCACCGCAGCGTTTTTCGTCTAGTTGAATGACGAACTCAAAGTTGGCTACTCTCAGCTGGCGCTGAAGTGCAATGTTGCTAAGTTTACGATTTTCGGACTTAGAATTCTTTCGGGGCGGTCAAATAAGAAGTTGAGAAGTGTACAAGCAATTTTAATATCTAGAAGTGCATTCTAAATTGGCTACTTTTTTTTATTTTGCAATAAGATACGAATAATTCAGTTAATATCCGCTATAAATACAGGGTGGCTCAGTAAGTCACTTAACACCCCCAGTACAAGGCCACTGCGGCATGGAACGTGAAAATGGCGATGACCAATCGTTGCCTGGCCAAGGGGGAACCACATTGACGTCACCCGCATGGTCGGCAGCCATCTTGATGCCCGCCATCTTGAATTCAACTTCAGAAATTTAAATGGGAAGGGGGTCGTGCGACATATCAAAATGGGCTAGAAGTTCACTAGGAAAACAACTGTGACATTTGTTTTTAACTAACTTTAATTGTTGCAGAGTTAACAATATCACAAAGTTATGGCTCAATAAGTCACTTAACACCCCCAGTACAAGGCCACTGCGGCATGGAACGTGAAAATGGCGATGACCAATCGTTGCCTGGCCAAGGGGGAACCACATTGACGTCACCCGCATGGTCGGCAGCCATCTTGATGCCCGCCATCTTGAATTCAACTTCAGAAATTTAAATGGGAAGGGGGTCGTGCGACATATCAAAATGGGCTATATATATATCCATGTGCGCATGGTGTGTGTTCCCGGGTTCGATACCCGGTGGAGGCACATAGTGATTCGGATCCCTCTTTAAACTGTAGGTCCAGTCCCGATTAGCCTTACTTTGCATAAAGTGGACTTAAAACACCTAATCAACCAACCAGGTGTGTGTGTGTGTGTGTGTGTGTGAACCTCAAATTTTGTACCCCAGAAATGAAAAACGTTAAAAAAAGAAAACCTTAAGTCCAATTTATGCTGAGGTAAGCTAATTGGGACTAGGCCTACAGTTTAAAGTGAGATCCGAACCAGTGCGCAATGTGCCGAATTCGACACTTTGGAATACAAGGCGAAAGCGTTAGATCTACGCCATGGGGAAGATCCATATCAACGTCGTGTATCCTAGAAGAAAAATATGTGTGTGTGTGCAGTCATTAAACTATAGAAAGTATATTTCCCGCGAAAGTGTAATTCTTCCATCGCAACTATTCGAAAACTTATTAAAATTTGCTTCTTCTTATTCTAGGGAAAGATAGAATTAACCAAGTGCGAAGGTAGCGGGGGCAACTGTGAAACGTATCCAGAGATTATATGCGACGATTTGTGCAAAGACCTTTGGAAAGAAGGGACACCATGGAATGAAATACTGCGGAATGCAGAAAACATGAACGTGACTGATTGTCCAATTCCGCCGGTAAGTGATCATTTTTTAAAATGTTAATTTATTTGGGAGAAACCATAGGTCTTGTCCAGTCTTACGGCGAACGTCCTACATGTTGGCAAGGGAAGTGAGGAGCGGGGAAGCGACCAATCCAGCGCGATGAGAAAAGCAGCAGCCTGTAGAACGAGGTGCGCATAGTACTTCCTCCAGCCACGTCGTAACTCTAGGCGGCACCGCTGTTGTCTGGTTGGTTTGCGGCGTATTCCCCGCTCACTTATTCCCTTGCCCGCATGTAGAGCGCAAGCTATACGAATCTACGCGCTTGCCGCGCTTCCCATATTTCACCGGTCGACGGACTGATGCACCGCTCATGCACGCTTCGGCGTTCCGTATTTCACCGGTGCGCACCAAAGCTTTCACCAGGTTAAACCATGACGTCATCATTTTACACCGGCCTCCAGGGCTGGTGAAACAAAATGGTGTCGTCTGCACTGAAACCTGTTCTGATTCACGATACATGTTCTGTAGGCAATAGTACGGAATGTCACGCCGACTGGTTGCAGGCATAAACTGTCGACATTTTTAATTCTACTACTCCTTCACTTGCGAAAAGTTCAACTGGAACCTTGACAGGATCAAGACGTTCGTACGCAGATCCTCGTGCAGTGGTTACACGTTCAACTAGCTCTCGCGATTTTGCTACCAAGTGATAGTGTAGTGAACAGGTATTGTATAGGAACACATACCGCATGGTTTAATAGAACAATAATACGTATACCTTTACCTGGGTAGCCGGCCCGAACGGCCATGGACGGGAACGAATCCCCGGACACCGACATGGACACAATAGAACAACTCTCATCGACAACCAAGAATAACCACATAACACCCTCCGAGATAAGTGCGGACAAAAACACCCAAAAACGCCACCGGGATGAAATGGAGGAATCGATCCAGCCAAAGTACCCCGCGGAGACTCTATTTCCCAAATTCAACCCACTCTTCCCGAATACTGGTACGACCAGGACATGCCGGGACCATATGTCGTCCTCCTGGACGGCATTGAGAAAAACGCGAAAAGACTTGCCGCAGGAAGCGTCGGAAACATTCTCAGGAAAAGAAAATGTGACCGTCAACTTGGTAGAACAATGTGGTATCAACCGGGTCCGTAACATTCAAAACAGCAAGGGCTGCTAATAATTTCATGCTGCAGACTGCTTTACATCGGGAAATGCTGGTTCAATCGCGGGTGCCACTTTCATTAGTTCAAAGGGGGGTCTAGTATTTGGTATTGAACATGATACCTCAGAACAAGACGTATTGGAAGGTATAGAAAGCCCCATCAGGGTTCTCACAGTCAAACGCTTGCCGAAAAAGATCTGGCGAGAAGATGGGACTTTCGACCTCGTTCCAACAAAACTTTTCTGTGTTACTTTCCGCGGGAACCAAATACCTCATAAAATTATCATTGATAGCCAAATACATGAAGTAACACCTCGAACAAGAGCAGTATTGCAATGCTCCCAATGTTGTCGTTATTCGCACCACCACAAACAGTGCCGTTCGAAACCCATGTGTGCCAATTGTGCCAAAGACAAACATGAAAACCAGTGCGACAGTTCGCACTGCAAAGAACTGCAAAGAACCCCATTCCTCTTTATCAAAAAATTGTCCCCGACGTAGATTTGAATCAGCCATACAACACAAAATGGCTGAAGAGAACATTTCATACCACGAGGCCAAAAACAAACTACAAGGGATCTTTATTCCCAACCCCACCAGGGAGGAAGTTCTCCGCCCAAGATTTACAGTTGCTAATTTCCCCCCATTACGTCTTCCAAGGTCGGAACGTTCGGTGGACAACACTAGACTTGACTTGCCCCATTCGACACAAACGGTCACTAATTATCAGATATTGAATCACCTGCAATCGGTGCTCACAAGGGAAGACCCAGTATTAGAATATAATTTCCCTCCTGATGCCATTAAACCGCCAAGGCGAAGCAATAGACATCGTTCATCCCAAACAAGAAGAAAAGACGACCATCAACCCCGCAAAACGAACACTAGCAGGAACTGGCATGACGATGATGAAGGGTTAATCATGACCTCCAGTCCCACCTCCGACACAGAAAGCAATTATTCCAAATCGATAGGACAAAATGCTCGGCCCGCTGCTTTGACAAGTAAGAGGGAGATAGATAGAGTGAATCCTGTTCGGCCACCAACAAATATGTTCTCGAGTAACTCAACCTCAGCGCATATAACAATAGAGCACAATCTTATTTACAACTCGATCCTAGACATGATTCCCAATTTATGGGACGCGGTGCGGGAAACAGAAAACAAAAACCGTCGCATTCAACTCATCAAACAAATACAATCTCTAACATCCAATCTCCTGGCTATTATAGAATCCACGCATTGACAGAACAAGGTTTCCGATAGATACCGGAAATGGAAATAATAGTACAATGGAATGTTAATAGCTTCTCCGTGAGAAAACTTGAATTACTAGACTTAATTGTCGAATATCAACCCCAAATACTATGTTTACAGGAAGTTAAAGGTACCAAACGCGAAAAATATCGCCTTGCACATTATAATATGTACGGAACACCAACAACTAATAGGGGAACGGTAATATTCGTACACGAAAACATTAAACATATACAGAAGTCCGGATTCCGAATGACATAAGATTAAAACAAGATTTCTAAGCAGAAATAGTTGCTATACTCGTTTCTATATTCCTACGAACATTCACAGTCATATCGATATACATCCCCTCCAATACAACCTCCCAACGCATACGAGCAAGAGACCTTCAAGAAATGGTACAACACATTCCCGGACCTATTGCCCTTTTAGGTGACTTTACTGGACACCACTCAACGTGGGGGGACAGACATAACTACAGACTAGGTAACGCAATTGACATATGGATCACTGAGAATAACCTCATTCTCTGTAACGATGGCACCCCCACCCTTTACCCTCTCAACGTAAATAACCCATCTTGCATAGACCTGACGATAACGTCTTCGGAAATATTCCCTCAGTTCGCGTGGCATAAAGACGCAGACGTACGGGGCAGCGATCACACACCAATTCTCTTAATCAGCCGTCGTCACAATCTCCGACCCCCAGGTTTGCTAACAGCCAGACACCCCCAGTACGGCGATAGAATAAAGCTTCCATTAACTGGGATGTGTTCAAAGCCACGTTCTCACGGATATACGTGACAATTCTATCATTCCGAAATATGAACCTAGCTTACTCCAATCTCATCGAAATGATTACGGTCGCTATGGACCACAGTGCTACTCGTACCCGCTTTTGTATCTAGGCCAGATATCCATCCATAAGTTGGTGGACGCGAGACTGCGAAACTATTAAATTCAGGAAACGACAACAACTCCGAAAATATGAACGACACCACACCCGAGAAAATGTGATTGAACTAAAACACCTACAAGCGAAAGCAAAAAAAACTTACCTGCAGGCGAAGAGAGTAGCATGGCAAAATATTTGCAATACATTAGATCGCAGCGATAGCATAAGCTCCATCTGGCACAAATTTAATTCCATTCGCAAACCCACCCAAAGTAAGGTAAAAACGCTAGACCGAACCTGGGAAAATGACTTCATATCTCTATTAACACCCCCTTCGGTTAGCTCGGGTTATAAACACGACGAAAGATTACAAGCAACATTCACAGATGGCTTTCCTGCGGTAACCGCATTAGAACTCACAAATACCTTGGACTCCCTCAAAAATACAGCACCACGATATGACGGCATTACATATGACGTACTTCGCCACTTGCCGGACGAAGGTATCCACCTCATTGTACAAATTTACAATGAAATATATCGCACCGGTATTATCCCCACAACTTGGAACAATCATATCGTAATTACTATCCTCAAACCATCCAAACCTCGCCGCAACAACGCACAATCTTATCGACCCATAGTATTAATTCCGGTACTCACCAAACTTTTTGAAAAAAACTTTACAATATCGAAAAAACTGGGCCCTGGAAAAGCAAAAATCCCCCCCTCCCAACACAAATGGGATTCAGGCTCAATCACGGCAGCCAAGATGTTGTATCCACTCTCACAGTAGCAATACAAAATAGTCAGACCAATAAAGATTATTGTTTTAGCCTGTTTACAGACATTGAGAAAGCCTATGATTCTGTTTACATCCCCATACTATGCAATGTATTAGACAAATTACAAATACATCCTTCCGTTGCTAATATTATCTGGAATTTATATAATGAACGAAATCTTGTATTTTGGTTCGATGATCGAGTGGACGGGGCCCGAAAAGTACGAACCGGAATACCACAGGGGTCCCCCCTCAGCCCCCTACTATTCAATATATATATACCCACCACATACACCAATTAGATCTCGCTGAATTTAAAGTATTACAATACACGGACGATTTATGCTCTTATAAACAAACTTCTGATGTCACTCAAGGCATACTTGCTCTAAAAAGGGCTATCACTGTACTTCGGGATAACCTCTGGAGTATATGACTAACCTTCTCACCCTCCAAATCAAAAATCCTAATTTTCAATTACCGACAACCCTTAACTTATCCAAACAATATCCCAAGTATCCAAAATATACCTCTTGTAGACTCCTATAAATATCTCGGAGTTTTTTTTTTTTGACAAAAAACTAACTTGGAGACTCCACATTGAATACCTCAAAGTAAAAGGAAAAGAAAAATATTAACATATTACGAAGCATATCCACCACTAAGGGGGGGAGTCAACCATACATCATGCTCTAATTTTATAAAAATTGCTTTAGATCATTATACGATTACGCAGCCCCAGTATACGGTGGGGCAAACACAAAAAACCTGAACTCGTTAGATATATTACATCGACAGGCTTTACGAACGTGCCTCGGCCTAATGCCTTCCAGCCCAAACGTGAGCGTCTATCTCGAGAGTAATGAACAATCACTCACCGACAGACGAAAAAAACTCACAGTACAATTTCTACTCAAAACATGTGCTATACACCCCCACCCTTTCAATAGAGACTTTGCCATACAAAGACAATGTCAGATAATAAAGCGTATAGATCACTCAGCCCCCGATATTATTTCTTATACTGCTATTACATAAGCACAGAGGCCTATCAGCTGTCATTTACCCACGACCACCCACTCATATACCAATTAAATATCCCCATAGAGCCAAATCTAGATATCCATTACGCCGACCGTGGTGAACATGGAAAATATCAAGAAAGATGGCCGGAGTCGACATTAATATACACGGATGGATCAAAAGACAATACCGCAGTAGGTTCTGCATTTTATATCCCGTCCCAGAACATAATTCGACAATTTAAATTACCTCCCGACGCGTCAATTTTTTCGGTGGAATGTTACGCAATATGTAGAGCATTACTTCATATCCTCGCGACGGGCCTTCCACAATGTCTTATACTGACCGACGCCTTGAGCGTGCTCCAAACGTTGTCAAAAGCAGGCACTGCAGCCTATAAACTTACAATTTTTCCCTATCTTATTCAAAGTGCAGCGTTACGGCTCCGAAAACGGGGACAAGAAGTGACCTTTACCTACGTCAAGGCACTTTCCAATCAAAACAAATCTCACGACTTCGCAGACATCTATACAAAGCAAGTTCGAACACTCGAACACGCAACCCCCTTACGATTGCCTTACACAGACTTGCTCCCTCGAGTAAAAATGAAAATCCAACACGAATGGGATGAATGGTGTGCACACGAAATCCAAAACACAACCGCCTATAAGTGGAACACGCACATAGGCACAAAACAACCTTGGTATCAATCTTTGAAAATGCCTCGGGCCGTGATTGTGTTCACCTTGAGAATGCGCACGGGTCACGTTCTGGTGAATCAACATTTGGCAAGAATACATGCGGTACCTATAACTTCCTGTCAATGCGGAGAACCCAGCCAAACAATAACTCACAATAACTCATCTGTTTTTCCAATGCCCCTTACGACAAGTCCATCGGGAATAGTTGCATCAAACCCTACTTCGACTAGCTGTTCCATTTCCGGTGTCAATCCCAACCCTGATAAGTCAGCCTTGAGCTCCCATCATGTGGACGCTATATAGCTTCGCAGGAAAACACAGCATCTTAATGTAAACAAAAAGAATAAGGAAGATCACAGTAACATACCCAACAGGATACCCCCATAGTGAATATCACGAGTGAAAGTGAAAGTGTATTGTGCAAGTGCCATAAGGAATAACGACTGAAGGAGACAAGAAGAAGAAGAAGTAGGATCAAATATCGCAGTCCCGATGGCTAGAAACCGTGGCGGTGTGAGCCACGATAAAGCAAGCAAGCCTTCACTTGCACGCAAAGCGAAATAAACAATGCTGATATATCAAAATAAGCGTCCGTCTTCTGCTGCCACATGCAGGATAATATCCATTCCCAATATTCGAAATTTTTGCAAAAATATACGACTTAAATTCGTATTGCACGTGCAAAATAAGATGTCGTTAAGTGAATATATATAATATTCATGAAATATCTTCTGTGATTTAGTCACCATCGGTGACTTTTCCTAATAAACGCGAATATGCGTTCGCTATCCGAATATGGCCTTCATTTGTTGCAATATGAAGCTTTCCGGACTTCATAGAATTTGACGTCATTCTTGGTGCACCAGTCAGATACATGGTGGTGAATTCTGGAAAGCGCGGTTGATTACCACATTGACAGGGGAGACGAGGGGATGTCAACCGTTACAGATATTTCGGATGACGAGCTGAAATGAATTTGCCCACTATGCACTTGAACTCATTGGCGGTGTCTATTTATAGTTCGCTGCACGTGCAAGTGCTTTCAACCAAGAAGACGAATAGCGGTGTTCAAGTTCAGAAGATTCGACAAACGCATGTCTGCTGCTTTACACGGTCATTTGATTGGTTAGCACTCACCACGTGACCATACACCACACATTACACTGCTCGAGAACGTACAGCAAACGGTGAAGACATGAAATACACTACTTGCAGGCGCGTGCCCAGGATTTTCGTAAGGGGGGGGGGGTTATGAATCCGACACATTTTCCAGTTCACAGGTCAGATTTCTTGTAATAAATTAGATAATTAATATACTTGGATTTTACCCCAATGAACGCAATCAATGTATTTGCTATGGATGCTTCATGTTTTTATTGCATCATATAAAAGCACCTGCTTGAATATTTCCAAATTATTAATATTTTATATTTAATTGCTCAAATATAATTTTTAAACAAAAAATATGTACACTCAACATTGTAACAACATTAAAGAGATTAAGACTACTTGATGTCTTAAAGACAGTAATATATAAGGTACCACAGTTCAACAATTTAAATTCTGAAATTTAGGCATCGAGGTTTCTGTGCGAGTTCTGACAATATGTTGTCACAAGTAACTTTTATATCCCGGTGAATGTTCAGAGCAGCTAACCCATTTAATCTTTCTTCGCAAATGGTATTTCGAAGATAGGTCTTCAACCGCCTCAAAGTTGAGAATGATTTCTTATTTGATGTTGTTGTTACCTGGATTGTACATAATATGCGCAAACGTGTGTTTACCCAGGGAAATATTACTTCACTGCATATATCAATTTCTTCAAGAGCATTTACTGGACGTCTTTGCATTGCTGCAAGATGACGATGCCACAGTTTCATTTCAGTGGTAGCGTCGTCGCCTTGTAATCAAGGTGTCCCGGGTTCGATACCCGGTGGAGGCTAATAGTGGTTTGGATCTCACTTTAAACTTTAGGCCCAGTCCCGATTAGCCTTACTGTGCATAAAGTGGATTTAAAACATCAATTCAATCAACATTGTACTTGGTGTGGAGATGGTTTTGCTAAGTATTGTGTACATTTTGGCATTGTAATTATTATAGTATTGGTCAAAACATTTGTTTGACAGTCGATAAACAAATACGAACCCCTTCAGTAATTAACATTTTCTACTACAGTGTCATTAATGTGTCATATTCATTTTCATATTAGGTCTATGGAGAGGAATTTTGTATAATGTTAACGTTATGGAACTGCGAAACCAACTGTTGAAGGGGCCACTCCCCCCTTCCCCTCCGAAGCCCAGTACCGCACCACAGGATCTGTCACTGAGCCCGACAAAATCTTGCCAGACAGTGCTCGAAATAGAAATTCGTAGCCGAAAAGGGAGGGGATTTTTGATCGATTTTAGAAATACGAGGGGGTACATCCTTGTATGGATCAACATGGAGACAATATAGTAC
This sequence comes from Lepisma saccharinum, assembly GCF_977018435.1. NCBI lineage: Eukaryota > Metazoa > Arthropoda > Insecta > Zygentoma > Lepismatidae > Lepisma > Lepisma saccharinum. The sequence goes on along the minus strand of NC_139229.1, from coordinate 197,646,516 downwards.
GTGGAGGATGCTCAATATGAAAATTATTCTAATTGGGGGTATGATTTGTGAAACTTTCTTAACTGGAGGCAGCATCCCCTACTTCGACCACTGATGCCAGAAAAGATGCTTTCAGAAAATGAATTTATTACTGCACACGTATATTACTTATTGTATTTGTTGCGTTTGTATAAGAGAAATATTCAGAAGATTTGTAAGGAATATTTACAGTTCATAGCATGCCTACCTAGTCTATCCCGTGTCGTAATACAAAATAATAAAACTGTCCATGGCAACCGTGATTTTATAATGTGGTTGCATACATATACACTGTATAGTAGCACCAAGCTTTCTGGGACCTCGGAAAATACGTGAACCACAGGCTTCCCCGTGGCTTTAACTAGCGACACTAGTGCCACTGCTCCGACGCCAGGGTTTTAAATGCCTTGGTGGATCTATAAGATAGGTAATATCGTTTTTCGAGGGTTCGTGAACAAAACAAAAAGTAAATGATTTTAAAGTCCATTTTATATTCAGATACGTTAATCGGGACTGGACTTAAAGTTTAAATCGGGATACGTACCACTGTGCAATGCACCTTCACAGGGGATCAAACCCAGGACCTCTTTGATTACACCACCATCGGTGAGGCCCCTGAAATCATTGAGGAAACTTGTTCATCTTCATGTTCTCTCGCTCTGCGAAAGTTTATTGGTGATATAGGGTGACATTCTACACACATCTTCCAGACATACACACGGGGGCACCTCCCTCCCCTGCACACACACGATTGTATGCTTACAGCACATGCTGTGCCCTCCGAGAAAACAATTCTAAATTCGCATATGGATATATCTGCTATCAAATAATGAACGTCACTTACCTCGACAGTTCCTTGACATAATTTTGCAACAAGGTTTCCAATATCTTCTGTTATGCCTTCTTGTTGAATATCAAGAGTCTGAAAGTTCGCACGTTTCACTCTCGCAGTTCGGATGGAATTCCTCTGAACTTAAATCGACCTTTTCTGACGTTCTATTTGTGGAAGGTGAAGCTTCAACTTCCATTTTTTGTTTCTTTTGGAAATAATCTAATACGTATTTCTCCTCTTTTATCTATCCATCTTTAGTTCCACGTCAAAAATCTATTACACACGCAGAAACGTAACACACAACACGACCACTTCGACTTGCTACCTTGCAGACTGCAACTCGCTACAACCCCAGTGAACACCAGGACTTGGGACAAAGATACCGGGCGGTCGAATGTCTGAACCATGCATCCAGCTTGGTCCAGCTCAAATTACGTCACCAGTGTTGACAGCAACCAGTAGTGTCAGTGTCAGTAGTGTTGGCAACTGCTAAATTATTTAGGCACAAATTCAAGTGAGATCTTTCACACATGTTACAAGAAAATTCAATAAACTGAAGGCTGGAAATTGGTTGAGAAAAAAATATCTAATTTGTAAAGAGCACAAGAGTAAAACGTATAATATTTTGGCATATTAATTGCTTTTATTTTGTTTATGAAACTGACTAGGCCAGTTGGGCTATATAACGCATCCTTCACCCCTCCCTTACTCCCGGCATGCTATTGTACAAAACATCGCTTGCCTCCTTCGTAAAACCATGCTTCGTAACTGCCTGCAACAATTATTATTATTATTATTATTATAATTATTGATATTTTGAAATAAATATGCATCCAGGTGCGAAATAAGATTTTGACTTACTTTGCCTACTAATTGTAGTGATTCAAATCTCACAGAACTTTGCTCTGCTGGCATAAATGGTATAAGAAGGGGAAAGAAAGAAAAGGGAAGTTAGCAGCACTGTCGGAACAGGAAAGGGAGGGTCATTCTGCTAAGAGGGTCATCCTGGGTGAAAGAAACGGGAGGAGGGATTCCTTCAGTTCGCATTCCAATGGTTAAGGCTCTTTTTCTTGACCATACTGAGAAGGAAATTCCCCTTCCTTTTCAGTGACTAAGGAATGAATGAATGCCTGTGCATTGCTGTAACTCAACTCCAATATTATCAAAAGTAATTGAAGAAGCAATACATTTATCATTGCCAAATGTAAACATTTTACAATATTGGCAATTTATGAAATAAAATGTATTTCTGCTTTGAATTTTTTTAAATGACGAAACCAATGGGGGGGTTTTAACCCCCACCAACCCCCCCCCTGGGCACGCCACTGACTACTTGACAACAAATCAACGAAGTAGACAAGTCTGTGTTGCACCATGTAACCAACTTGACGCTCGAGTGCAGCGAAGCCTACTGATTATTCTCTCGTCCCTTCGAAAGACTCGTACTGCAACAATTTGTTACAGTGTCTATATAGTTGGTTACGAAGTGCAACACCGACTCGTCTACTTCGTTGGTTTGGTGTCTGCACCATTTGGACTACGTTCTGGAGCGGTGCACGGTGTGGTGTATAGTCACTTGGTTACATGCTAACCAATCAAATGAACGATGGAAGGGGCAAGCAGGCACTTTTTGAATCTTTAAAAGCTGAACACCGCTTGGTTGAGCACGGTTTCTTTGCACCAGCCTGAAATTGAGATGCGCCTGCTTTACACCTGGTGTCTAAATGTGTAGCGAACAAGACGGGCCTATTTGTACCAAACAGTACTTTTCGCAACAACAGCCTCCAGACGAAAGACCACTTAGTGAAGGAAACTGTACATGGCTTATAGTACTGCTAATAGGTATGAATATTTTGGTCTTCGGAATGTTTTTCTTTCAGTCATACTAAGGAGTTAATCTCTGTTGAATGTGTTTTCGTTGTACAGTCACGGACAGTTCTGGGTAGTAATAAATGCATTGACTTTTAATGTAATTGTTACAACCCACCATTGTCTCAGCTCTTGATTCGTAAGATTCGTTTATTGTTTCGTCACTGATAAGAAGTTCATCGTACTTTGGCACGAGGCATGAGAAATGCGCTAACGCATATATAATTTAAAATTAATTTTGAATGAATCTTCATATTATTTTATTACTTTTCAGGGAACCTATAGAACTACCAACGCCATGATGGATGTAATGAAGAGCACCACGGACAGTGCAAAAATGGAGGCATTCAAAGGAGAGCTGCAGATTTATTTCTATTTTTATCTTGGTGAAGATCAAATTGGGTGCCAGTATTTGGAGGGCATGATAGAAGACGACGATGGCTCGGGGAAGAAGAAGAAGAAGAAGAAGACGAAAGAATGATGAGACAGTCCTTCAATAAGAACCACCAAGCACCAACGAACAAGTTGTTTGAAAACTCAGCAGTGCATACTTTTACGCTCAATATTACACACACACACACACACACACACACACACACATATATATATATATATATATATATATATATATATATATATATATATATATATATTGAGACCATAATTCATTACACAAAGCTATAGATCACTAATTGACGATAGAGCTATGTTACGAGTGTAGACTTGAACATGCTCCATTTTTGCATTTGTCAAATTTCCTACCAAGCTTTTATTAAATGTATAATCATTCTAGCATTCTCGCTGTTTTTGTTTCGCCAATTCCATTTCATAGTTTCGTGTTTGAGTGTGTGAGCAGCGTGTAATATTCTTTATCACTATATTTCACCCATCCCAGCACGCCTGTAACATGCGCATAAACGTACACGGAAGCAAAAGTGTTTGCATTTCCAACGTCAAATTCTCTGCCACAGCCTATTTTTCTGTAAACGATTTTTTTTTCTATTTATATAATTTTGAACACACTATCAAAATAGTTTCAATTAACTAAACTTTTCCTTCCTTAAAATTCATGACAAGGACAGGATAATTTGCTACATCAAAAAAGGCCAGAGTACATCAACGATGCAATCAACATACAATTCTATCGTGTAAATTGGACAATCGCGTCCTTATGCCAGTTTCCTTAAATTCAATGAAACGTCAAAGAAGTTCTGTTCTACAAGGACGTCTATAAATTACGATGCAAATGAACTTCTACATTTTACAGGTTTCGCATGCAACATACTCCGAGCTTTCCGGTATGTCGTTCAAACAAATTTGACTATAGGTATTTTCTACTGTTACCGCGGCCTGTCCTCATGCTGGCAAGGGAAGTGATGAGCGGGGAATACGCCGCAGACCAACCTGACAACAGCGGTGGCGACGAGTGTTACGACGCGGCGTTAGGAAGTACTACGTGCACTTCGTTCTACAGGCTGCTGCGTTTCTTATCGTGCTGGATTGGTGGCTTCCCCGCTCCCCACTTCCCTTGCCAGCATGAGGATCGGCCGCAGTAACAGTAGAAAATACCTACAGCTTGACAGTAGATGGATAACATGTGTATAACGACGTTACTTACACCTGTCCTTGTTCTTGTTCTGATCATAGCTCACGTTTATTTCAAAGATCATCTGTCACGTTGCACAAAACATTGATGGATTTTACATATTATGTAACAAAAATTCTCAGTTGTCGTTCATAATACTCGATTACGAAATTTAAACATCACCTTCTACGAAATTCAAAGCACCTTCTCTAGGTCTTACGTAATTTGATTATTCGGTGTTTCACAACACGCTATATATGTTATGCAAATTCTTATGTTGCACTGCAAAAGTGTTATGTATTTGGTTCTGAAGTACCGGTACAGGATAAAGTGTTGCCAAATATGGAGCTTAAGACTTAACCCTCAACAGTGTGCTGAAATGACTTCTTTAAAGAGAAACACATTAAACACAATATACTTCATAAATAAATAAGTGTGTTCAAAGAGTTTCAACGCAAGACATGGGAGTCATGTACTTTCTGACATACGTTTGTTAAAAAAATGATAACACAGGTGGGTTTCATGTGACGAAAGAATGCGCACACCCGCCATGTTTGCGGCCAATTTTATTTTTCGTTTGCAAGGAAATATCTGCCGCGTAGTGTTCGGTACAGTGTGATCCACTAGTATTGCTCGCAAATTGTCCATGGCTATTTTCATTAATTTTTCTTTTACATCCTGTGTGTTTTTCAGAGATGGATTTTTATGCAGAAGTTTCGAGTATTCTTATAATTCTTAAAGCTCTTGTTGGATCAAAAACATAGTGATGGACAATTTGCAGTTGCATGGTAATACTCATGGATCCCACTGCACCAACTGAACCTTTGTTTTAAATCAGGAAAGTCTGTGTTAGTGTCTCCCGCCCACCCGCTTGAATTCCATACCCTTACAAGAACTGGCCTAATCATGGCTGCTCGAAGCCACAATGCAACAGTTTGTGACGTACGTGAAACACGCCTGTACAGTCAACGGCAAAGATAATGGTAGACAAATTGTCCACCGCTATTTTAATTACTTTATTTATTCTACATTCTGTGTTGTTTTAAGGAATGAAACTGTGTTGGTTCGAAGCAGGCATTGTTCTCTGCTTATCGACGTCATTATTTCTATTCATTGTCATCACAATATGTAATACAGACCGAATTTAAATTGTGGTGGACAATTCGCCTACTGTTTCTTTCGCCGTTGGGTGTACAAATAAAAAGTTTTAGCCATTTTATAACGATAGGTCACATTATCAGTTATCGGTATTCATATTTGTGAGCAAGACTCCCTCTTTACTGACTACAGTTTCGTAACACCCCAAAAAAAAAAATATATATCATGGATCTCTTCCACTGAGTACTAGCATTATTATTAGTGTTACTGATCAATGGAAACTAGATTTTTATCTCGAGAGGAAGTTTAAAGAATTCATATGACGTTGTTTCCCTTCTATTTTTTTCCACCGAATGTTGAAGGGTAACTAACGTACATATATGATCGGTTTTTAAATATTTTACAGCAGAATTTTTATATTTTCCTCTCACTTCCTTCCAAACATCGATATTAATCTAAGTTTGTCTTTATAGAGGGTGCTCTATTTGTAATGAAATATATAAAAATGCCTCGGAAAATACAGTTCGTAAGAATAAAATGTTCTGCATGAAAAATATATATTTATTACTCCGTAAAACTTACAGGTTATTCACTATATATTCATTCTACCGAATTGTCGCCGTAAATAAGAGAAAGTTGAAGGCAGTGATGCAATAAGCAATAAATGTAGGTATAAACACATTACATAAATGTTATGTAATGTGTTTATACATTTATTGCTTATTGCAATTGTTATAAACTTTTATCAGTGCCGGGAATAGTTATGATTGGTCCTAAACGTACAAACGGGTTAATAAATACTCTCTTAAAAGTTGCTAATATAGATAAAGTAGCCGAGGGGGGTTGCTACTCAAACGACAGCGGGTTGGTGCCAAGGTAACTTAATATATAAGGTAGCGCCATCCGAAAATTGCCGATCATGCACGAGCGCATGACGTCTTATGGGAGGATCGGTTATGCTCGGTGCCCCTTCGGTTATGTTCGTTCGGGGCTTGGCCGAAGCAAACGGCCGCTATAATTTCTATGCGAGGTTCAGAGAGGGAAAGTGTTTTATTACTTTGAGGAGGGGAAATTACTAATTATCGAAACTTCGGGATGGTATTGAGGCATTCCTTTAATGATTAGTAACATGACTGATTGATTGAGTTGGTGTTTCAACAAGTCCACTTTATGCACAGAAAGGCTAATCGGGACTGGATCTACAGTTTAAAGTGGGATCCGAGCTACTATGTCCCTCCACCGGGTGTGGAACCCGGGATTCCTTGATTACAAGGCAACGACGCTACCATTGCGCCATCGGGGAGGCACTGGTAGTAACATAATTGAAAACTCGTAAACGTATTTTGAAAATCCAAACGTTCTGATCGATGTGTTACAAAGATAGTTGCGCATGTTTTCATTTACCATGTCTTCATTCTATAATCATAGTATACTATAATTTTAACATGCTAAAGAAGAATTTCATGAATGAAAGAGTTAAAAAAGAAATGATCGTTTCATAGATTTATTTTGTTTATTTGTTTCACTCCGCTTTTCTGCCACTTTGGGCTATTCGCGAAGACAAGATAGTAAAATGTCACGTAATTGCCTTCTAACGACAGTAAAGGAAATTACACTTCTTGAATAAAATGTATATTCCGGTTTTATAACATTATGTACATGATATTGAGCATTGTATGAAATAAATATAATGCCCATTAATGAAGTTTTACTACTTCGTTCAATTTAATATTTCACAAATATAATGTGGATGATTTTGTACCTTTCTACTTAGTGTAAACAATGGATGTCATACTCTCCTTTCGTGGAAAATTTTCTTTAAAACAGTAAGCTATTTGTGGTGTAGTTGACGAACTAAATACTTGTGCCACGAGCTCGGCATATAGAATAGTTTTTCCTGGTTATAGACGACTAAAATGTATTTGGAAATGTAATAGGAAAATCCAAGACAAAGTCCAAAAATGAAATTTTACTATTTAACGATTCATACCCTTGTACAGTCCTTCATTGTGATTTCTTGTAACTTATTTGCTACATTTTTATTTATGCTTCAGATATATTATCTTAACCTGTTCTAAATGCCACATGTAGTACAAGGGAGAAATATAATTATCAACATTATTAGCCTAATGTCAGTGAACATCAAGTTAAATCTAATTAATGATTATCAATTAAATTGACAGAGTTAATAGAAAAACTATTCTCTGAAGAATTAATTATGTCCTTTGAAATCGTAATTTGGCCCAAGTTTAGATTGCAGGGTGATAATCTCTTCATTACACACAAAATCACATGACAAGATTTCGGTACATGTGTACCATATGACTGTATGTATGCCAGAAGTAGATTGCCGTTGTCATGTTAGGGACTTCATGAAATTTCTACATCTCACGCCCTATTCTCAAAGGCATTATTACTGTTTGATTTTTACCATTACCTGGCTTATATGGAATTGAAAACAAAAAAATGCAGTAATAGTGGCAACATTCTCCTGACTATACGTGAGCTTACCGTGTTGTCCTTTGCATCTCGCTTTGGCTTTGCTTAATATTATCAATGAGCTAAATTTTCTGTGTTCGTAAATCCCTTCCTGTACGCTTGAATTAGTAGGTTAGGTGAATTAGGTTTGGTGTTCTTAGCATCCAGTTTCGAGTAGGTTCGGCTAGTTAAGGGTGTTGCATTCGTATTTGTACACTTTCGCTCTTCGCTTGCACGTACACGTATTATAGCTTTTAATACGCAAAACGATTTCACACAACTGTAACTTATCAGCACGGTAACTTGTACAACCTCACTTTGATATCGAAAATTAACATTTTATGGAAATTACAAACTGGATTTGCGTTTTCAAGGTTTGGTGTTTTATTTACAACACAAATTTTGTAGCACGAAATGCCAATCTTACACTCTACTTCCTCATCCTCCTGTACGTAAAATGTCCGAAAATATGGAAATCAGAGACCCGAACATAATTAATACGAAATTAAATAAAACAAACATTTAAACAAATTATTAGTGTAATGTGATTTACAATTAGAGAGAGTTCACACATATTTCATCAATTGCAAAACATCACCTACGGTGAGTCACATAATTATTCGGACAGATAAGGTTTCTGAATATTTACTGACGTAGCCGTGATATAATACGATGATAAATGTTTAATATTTATTTAACAAATAAAACTCAATATGAGCACACTGTTAATTATCTTCAATTATGTTTAATATAATATATTAGTAAAATATTTTCATTAAACAAAACAAACATTTTTTGTGGGTTAAACAAAATTATTCGGACACATGGAAGGAGAAACAGGAAAACACGCTTGAAAAGCAACGAACAGAAATGTCAGTATCTTGTAGGCATCCCTTTCATTTTTAACACCTCGGATAAACGATTTGGCATACTTTCTACCAATTTTCTGGTGTACACTGGCGATATGTTGGCCCATTCATGTTGAAGTCTCTACTTGAGGTCTGCCTACGAGGTTATAGGTGTTTTCCTCACTTCTTTTTCCAACTTACACCAGAGGTGCTCAATGACGTTCAAGTCTGGAGACTGCGGTGGAGGATGGAGCACTTTTGGGCAGTTGTACAATAACCATTCTTGTAGTACGCGGGAAGTGTTCTTCGGGTCATTATCTTGATAAAACATAAAGTTACAGAGAATGCCCATCATTTCAGCACTAGTCTTTAGATTTGACTTCAGAATGTCAAGGTAACGGTACCTGTCCATTGTCTGTTCGATGAAAGCCAATTTACCAACGCCTTGGGCCGACATGCAGCCTCAAACCATTACGTGACCACCCCCGTGCTTCACTGTTGCTTGCAAATTTTTCCCTCCGAGCTCCTCATTTGGTTTACGCCACACTGTTACCCTCCCATCTGACCCACAAATATTGAATTTACTCTCGTCAGTGAAAATTACCCGATTCCACCATGTCTGATCCTTTCCTAAGTGTTCCTTTGCGAACACCAGTCTTTTTGTCCTGTTTGGCTTACTTACAAATGGCTTTCTCCTGGCTACACAGCCATGATAGTTTGCCCTTCTGAGCACTCTTCGTATAGTTTCAGGATGACTATGCTTTCCACACTCCGCTGCTACCTCAGCACACACCATTGGAGCACTCATCTTTGTTGTTTTTTTAAATTTTCCTCACGATTACTGTCTCTTCTCTGGGGGAAAAAATTCTTGGTCTCCCTGTATGACCGTGGGACTCTATCCTGTCTTCATCTTTAAATCGCTTAATAATATCTGCAACTGTACTTTTTTTCATTTTCAACATTGAGGCCATTGCACGGTAAGTTTTACCCTTAGCGTGGTGCCATAACACTAACTGACGTTGTTCAAATGAACTTTCCTTTCCTCTTCGCTCCATTTCTACATAGAAAATGTTCTTATATCACAACTTTGTTAAACAAAACGGATCGTAATTGCTACAGAAACCTACAGCAAACCAGAGTTAATATATATGAACAGAGTATCAATCAATTCGTAAATCGAAATTGTCACTGTATCGCAACTTACGTTAACATTTACTATGTGTCCGAATAATTTTGTGGCACTATTTTTGCAACGGTAAGGATTCATCCTTCGTTATATTGTTGCTGATGTTCGTTTTTTAACTTTTTATCGTCCAATTTTGTGCTAAACATGACATTTTTTAAACGAAAATAAACTTCAACGCTGTACACAGATTTCACTCCCTTCCCGCTCTTAAACGTTAGAAATTTACTGTGTGTCCGAATAATTATGTGACTCACTGTACGTACATTACCTGGCTGGCAACGAAATGAATTCGTCACCCATCTTCTTAACGTAGAAAGTCCAGGTAAAGATATACCAACTGTATTTCTCAAATAAACGTAACATTTTTTTGAAACGGCTCAAAGAGTCAACGCTTTGCTTATATCATCTTTAGTCCATAGGGCAGGCATGTCAAACACGCGGCCCGCGGGCCGCATGCGGCCCTCGATATATTTTTGTGCGGCCCCTTTGCTATTACCTGTTTTTAAGTAGTAGAGCCTTCAGATGTAGTAGTTGCTAAAATATCTGTGTTATTATATAACACGATGTGACATTTCACACGTTTTCTTCTTGGACAGGATATACCCGTCGGTAGGTGAAAAAAGGTGGTCGTGTTGCATTATTGGGGTGGAATTGGAATTTAAAATTTTGGATGCGTCAGCACTAAGGCTATTTTCCACCCGTCACATTATACGGGGTCCAGCCCCTTATCTTTACACATAACAACTCTAACGTCGCATAACTAAAATCATAAAATACTAAAATCTTCTGACTTTCGTTAAAAGCTGAGGCTGTAAAGGAGCACTCAGCACAAATAAGGACAAAACACAGGACAACACAAACAAAATTATACTGGCCATGAAGCCAGTCGCCAGTGCCTCGTTAGTCTGAAGTCCAGGGTGTACTACGTGGAAGTGAGGTTGACTATTGGGTGCACTACGTGGAAGGAGCACCCCTTACACCCCATATTGGGGTGGTTGACGAATGTAGTGTAGTCGGAGTTGATAGCTAAACACTCAAAACCTTTTGCCGAAGGCTAGTTTATTAAACGGTGCTTGGTAAAAGCTGCTGATATAGTTAATCCCGCAAGTGTAAAAGCTTTGCAAGGCATTTCACTATCCCGCAACACGGTTGCTGAAAGAGTAACCGAACTGGCCTGTGATTTGAGTGATCAAATTAAAACAACAGTGTCAAATTTCATTGCTTATTCCATCGCTTGTGATGAGAGTACAGACATCGGTGGTATAGCTCACTTAGCTGTGTTTCTTCGTGCTTGTGATGAGGAGTTCAACATTTTCGAGGAGCTATTGGACATTGTACCGTTGCGTGACACTACTACCGGTGAGGATATATTTATTGCTGTTCATGAACTTTTGGGGAAGTATGATTTACCTTTGTCAAAGTTATCCTGTGTAGCTACGGATGGTGCCCCTTCAATGACGGGAAAAAACAATGGTTTTGTGACAAAACTGCAAAACGAATTTAGTGAAACCTGCGATAAACACATGTTCCATCATGTGCATTGCATCATTCACCAAGAGGTCTTGTGTTCAAAAGTAATCAACATGGAAAGTGTGATGAAGCCTGTGAAAAAAGCTATCAACTTCATAAGATCCCGTGGCTTAACCAGCGACAATTTTCTGCTTTCTTAGCAGATTTAGAAAGCGAATATTCTGGAGTGCGCTACTACACAGAAGTGCGCTGGCTATCGTGTTCTATGGTTCTTGAAAGATTCTGGAACTTGAAAGATGAAATATGCCAATTTTTGGAAATGAAAGAACAAGAAACCAGCCTTTTTTCGCAACCAACGTGGTTACAAGATCTTTCCTTGCTTGTTGATATAACGAAACACTTGTGAGATTTAAATTTGAAACTGCAAGGAAAAGATCAATTAATGACCAACATGAATGATCAAGTCAAAACATTCGAGCGTTAGTTATTGCTTTGGGAAAGACAGTTAAGAAACGAAGACTTGACGCACTTTCCAACTTGTTCTAAATAAAGATCAAGTTCAAAGGACCCTGTTTTGTAGAAAAAGTACGTCGCAAAAATTCAGCTTTTGAATACTGAATTCGGGAAAAGGTTCCACGATGTTCGTTCTTTCGAAGACAAGATCTCCTTGTTTTCAGCCCTGTTTACGACTGACGTAGAAAAAGTGGCAGCACATTTGCAGATGAAAGTAATTGAAATTCAGTGAGACTCAACTTTGAAACAAAAGTACAGCAAAGTGTGTATCCCTGACTTCTACAAGTACTTGCCTGCACGTTTTCCAGACCCCCGCACATTTGCGTGTGGAATAATTTCCATGTTCGGTAGCACTTACCAGTGTGAAAAACTTTTCTCACTCGTGAAAGGAAACAAGTCACCAACGAGATCCAGATTATCAGACGTTCATCTTAGCTGTGTTCCGAAAGTAGCTGCTTTAAATAAGATGTCTCCTGATATTGATAAGTTGGTGGCAGAAAAAAGATACCAGCTGTCAGGCAAGAAGCAATGATCAAGTTTTAATGAATGTTCAATATACTTTATTAAGTGTTATGTTAGTCATTCTTTAAAATAAAGTATTAAAGATAATTGAATTTTTTCCTTGCGGCCCGCCCTATCTAACACTACTGACTATTTGGCCCAGTTCAGATTTTGAGTTTGACATGCCTGCCATAGGGATTTCGTTTTACTGTGTACTAAGTATTGTATTTGAGTGTCAATGAACACTTTCCCCAAGATATTCGTGAGTTTTCTTGTTACATTGTCGGTTAGGTTATGTTGAAGATTTTGAACTTGTTTAGTTTTTTTTGTTAAAGCAAGTTGCAAGAGCTTGTTCTTAATCTTTAACTTATTAATTTCTTTATGTAAACGTGTGTTGTTCTTCTGTAAGTGATGAATAGTGTTTTCCAACATCGAAACATTGCTAGCAGTTTCTGTACCTACGTCTATTTTTCTTTTTTTCGGCGACATAGTATTTAGCTTATTTAAGGAACGTTTCCTTATTTCACACCTTTCGTAGCGTACATCTCCACAGTCCTTATCAGCACATCCTAAAAATGATTCATGTTTTGAAGAGGAAGGTTCAGAAGAATTTGCTACACCACATTCTCTATTATTTTGCACTGAAGTAATATGGTGTAATTTTAGTGATGGCACCGCAGTTGGCTTCAGTACTTTCTTTGTTGGCAAACACAGAAGTTCTGCTCTTAGATCTCGCACATAGTCTTCTTTACAAAAATGGGCACTGCACACTCTCGCATTTTTAATATTAATATTATGTTCTCGATCACAAGCACGAATCCACTGTTTACTTCCACGATTATCAGCTGGAAATCTATGATATTTTATATCACTTCCTTTAGTTTTTTGCTTATAATTCTCACATTTTGTTACTGCACAATTAGGCATGATTATAGGTGGAATGAACAAAACAATCTCATTTCAAGAGAAATAATACAATAAAAATATATCGAATGCGACAAAATCAATTACCTGCTTGTTCCGATTTTTCCGACGTGTCAATAGTAGCTAAATGTACCCCGCACCAAACTTACTGCACATAGCAACGAGCACCGTCAAACCAAGACCATCTTGAGGTTCAGGCCATAGCGCTCAGTCAAGACGTCATCATCTGGAGGCGATCGTCTTAACGATGTAAACCCCTTGTCGTAATTTTACCGTAGATTATTAAGGTATATTTATTTATTTTATGAAGTTAAATTTTGACATTTACCCTCCCGACGAATATAGAAGAAAAATGTATAATATTGAATATTTACACCAAAATTTTCATTCAGGCCACCACAAAAATTCCTACCATAGCACAAAGAGAGAGTTGAAAACCGTTAGAAACTTCCTGGCGGAAGAATTTAAACATTGTATATCGTTGAAAAATATTATCGGGAATATTTGTTAGCTACAGTAAAACTCGTAATCGCTTTTGTATGAACTTTTGTATGTAAAATCAATTGATTAAATTTAAAAAAACATGTTAGGTTGACCGTAAACTTTCCAAGTTACCTAATCAATTAAATTGTCTTTTAATCAAAGACAATATAAACTTAAACTTTACCCAAAATTAATCAACCAGATAATGCAGATATTCTGCTTAGCTATACAATCTCAATACAAAAGCTTAATTTCTATATCCTTGCAGCAAGAGCGAAACAAATTGGTACAAGGGTAATGTTACATTTCTGTGAATAAAGACTAAATCTAAATCATTTGTCATATTGTAATTTCGATGCTATTGACTTTATTGAACGAAATATAATAAACAAATTGAATCTTTTCATTGTCGTTAGTAAGATCTGTGACAATATCTTAAGAGTTTCATTGAAAAAAAGCAGACTAATATTTCGATCTTAGCGTTCACTTGGGATATAAACATTTGGAATATTTCCTTACACTGTTTTACATTGTGTTAATAACATCTTGAAGAATGTTAATAAATTATGAAACAATAAACATTATCACTGATTTAATAATTTTATAAACATTGAAGCTTCACAAAGACAAAAAATAAATAGCAGTTCATATGAAACAATTTTATAACATTTAACAAATTTGTACTTCATATTAACATAGCTAGGTAACAAAATGCTTTCTGTGTGAAAACATTTGTATTTGAAACATAAGTAATATATTCTTGGATAGTATTACACACGAATATTTCATCAAAGTTCTTGTTACACATCGCACCCTTGTATTTGAATGTACAACATATCTTCCGATTAGTATAAAGACGTATAAAGCGGGATAAAATGAGAATGTAAATGTACACGTGTATCAACTTTGCTCCGTTGTATAGCTTTCTTTCATTAAGAACATTTTGAAACTGAAAAGTTGTGTAAATAATATGAAAATTGTATCGAATGCTTGCATAAAATTTACACTAACAAATTGCTTTAGTAGACACGAACGTAATATTTTAAACGTTGGCTAAATCTTGAAACAAATTAATTTGCAATCATAAACAATAATCTTAACGTTTACCAACGTTTGTAATAATTGAGGGTAAATTATTTGATATTTCTAAAAAAAAAATGTTGACAAGAGATAAAACATGACCACATTTAAGATTATATTAGATGCCTATTCTGTACACATGAACCGTTTACATCATGAACTATTACTCTTATTTATTTATGAGTATAAAACCTTTGTTACTTGTATCTTTTCATAGGGACCGAATCACATGGAATTGCCCTAAACATTTCTCATTTTCAGCAACATGTTGAAGAAACATAGAACGTTAGTCTTACCTTTGTCATCATAATTGCCTTTGCAATTTAGCACACAACACTTATACAACATACCTCTTGCACATTTAAGCATAATTACACGTCATGAAAACTCGATTACAGTTCCTAAATTTGCATTAAAATTCCATATTCACTAAAAAGGTCCAACATTGATTCCAAAGAAGCAAATCAAACATAGCGGCTATCTCGCCTCCAGTTAATGACGCTTATTCACGTGACCGGAGCAAGCCATGAGGCTTACAGATTGAGAAGGTAATGGTAAAAGACACCAAGCTGGAAACGAAACGTACAAGAACAATATCTGCTTCATCGTAGATGGCGCTGATTTAGTTGAACTCCAAAATAAATTAATTTAGAACCAAACTTGAGTTGAACTTTCGGCTAAAGTGCTGTCAAGCTGGAGTTAACCACTTAGTCTTTCCCTGTTGTAAATCAGTAGAATTGATCGTGAGGACTATGAATGTCTTGAATCAATCAAGTTCAACTTCATGTGTTAGAATGATTATGTTATATTGGAAATAAAAAAGAAACATAAAAGTTCCACGCAACATAAGCAAAATAACAGAACACAGTATTTATATTTTTAATATGACGCACCTTTTTTATTTTACTATAGAAATTTCAAGTAGATGTCTTGCTTCTGTGTATGAAAACCGACAAGGGGTCAAAATCGACTACACTCTGTCCCATCTATCTCTGTAGCAGGCGAACAAATACAAGTCTCTGCGCAAGTAGTGACGCGAAACAGATCCAGAAATGAACACGTGAGAGGAACGGGATTGCGTGGAGTGGGGGAGGGGCTATAGATTTCGGAGTCAAATTCTCGGGGGGCTAACTAATATCGGCTAAATGGAAATTACATAATACTTTACTATGGTATAATTTTAACAGTGGCACACTTTACAGTCAGATCCAAAGATAAATCACTGAGATGTTATGTTGCATTTTGTTTCACAAGCAGGAATCATTTATGTCAAATAAAATGCAATAATTGTATTGTTTTCTTTTCCTAAGGCGTTATCACATAGTTACTATTCATATGAACAGTAAACAAAATACACCATAAAAATACACTCATTATCAACTCGCTGGAAATATGTATAAATACTACACGTAACACTCTTTCTATGTAAAGAATGTGAGTACTTTTTTGTTCAAATAAGACAGTAACCACAGCAAGAAACTACAATAAGGTACGTCTGTTTTTATGAAGAGCTACTACCCTGTTTAAATCCAAAGATTTGCAAGCTTTTTCTCAAAGGACAGAATAGATATCACATTTAACCTCTCATTACCATTTCGATTATGAAGGCAACACTTGATTTACCGTAAGCAGTCGTTGATGTGGTGGGCACATTTCAGTAACACAAAGCTTATAAAGCTTGTAAAAGGCAATTTTGTATATTTCAACCATTGCAAGCAGCTGCTGAAGGGTTTTTATTTTGAGTTCCTTTCTGCCTCATAGTGTGCCATAACTCTAAACTGTTCAAATTATAACAACAGGGAGAGGCGAAACATTGTAGCTTTTCGTACACGAGAAAAGCGGCACTAACTTAATAAAATAGGCATCAAATAAACAAACCACCCATGAATAGAAAGTATGTTAATGATGCCATTTTCTCTGCCATTGTAGCTTTTCGTACACGAGAAAAGCGGCACTAACTTAATAAAATAGGCATCAAATAAACAAACCACCCATGAATAGAAAGTATGTTAATGATGCCATTTTCTCTGCCATGATGAAATATCTTACTTTTCCTTGTTCAACGACTAAAATTCAGAACTTAGGGCTAAAAATGGGGAGGATGCTGAAATGCCGTCCGCTTAAGAGGTGCCACTCACAAGGAACAAGAATATTATTATTACGAATCACTTCCACTAGGAGACAAATACATTGACATAAAAGCAATGATTATAGTTGCAACTCTTTCACTGGGCATTTTTATTAGTGAAAATAACTGCTGAAGATTTTTTTTTCAGAATATATTATGCATAAGTACTGCACAGAATTGGATCAATAGTTTTAGATTTGCTTCAAAGATTGATTCTTCTGCACAGAATCAAGTTTGTCCACTATGGTGGTACTGCAGAAATTATTTCCTAGCCTCACAAATTATAATTAATTAACATGTAGGACTAGGACTGCGACAAAAGAAAATTGCCCAACCCTGCTGATATTCGAACCGTATTTCAATGATTACTTCATTGAATTTGTATTATGGTGTATTATATGCCCAGAGGCTAATCGGTTGAGTTGAGTTGGTGTTTTAAGTCCACTTTATGCACAGTAAGGCTAATCGGGACTGGACCTACAGTTTAAAGTGGGATCCGAACCACTTGTGCCTCCATCGGGTATCGAACCCGGGACCCCTTCATTACAAGGCGGCGACGCTACCACTGCGCCATCGGGAAGGCCCTAGAGGCTAATCGGGACGAGAGCTACAGCTTCTAGTGGAATTGTATTGAATTGTTTTTTGAAGTCCACTTTATTTGCAGATAGGTTAATCGGGACTGGATCTACAGTTTAGAGTGGTATCCGAACCTGTGCAATGTGCCTCCACCGGGTAACGAACTCGGGACCCCTTATTACAAGTTGACGACGTTGCCATTATGCCACAGGGAAGCCCTTCTAGTGGAATATGAATGACTTAATGAAATGTTACGTCCACTGGGATCGAACCTGGGACCCCTTGATATGAAGACAGCAATTCTATCGCTACACCATTAGGTCTAGGAGGCCAATTTTAATATTTCCAATGTTTTAGCGTAGTTTGTGTACTCTTTCATTCTTTAATTTCTTATTTGTCCCTCTAGAATATTTGCAGTGATAAGGATAGGAAGGCTTGTGTTGCTGCAGATATAAACCTTCGGGTTTAAGAATGCTGGAGAATTAGTTACTTAAGAATAGATATAACGATGAAATCAATGAGAGAACATCTCTAACTCTCATGCAATTGTCGGTACTCCAATGAGGAACTAACAAACAGAAAGGAAACATAACATAACTCTTCTTTAGATTTTGAACGTCATCCTACTTATAAAAATTCGTTTTTCACACCTGTTAGACCTATTCCGAAATATAAAAGGTAAAGGTAAAGGTAAAGTGCTCCCCTGTGCATAGCACCACGCCATGAAAGCGTATAGGGGTATGGGGGTAACGCCCCACACTTTCTGATCCGGTCGTGAGTGGGGGTGATGGGATCAGCATCACGCCTCTGACCGCCTTTACCCCCAGGGTTTCCCCCAGGTACCCATGTTATTCGACGCTGGGTGGGCGCCGGGCCGCTTCCAACGTTAGAAAAGTTCCCGGATTTGAACCGGCCGGGGATCGAACCCGGGACCTTGAGCATGGTAGTCAGACGCGTTACCGACTTTTTTTTATTTTTCCCATCACACTTCATACACTCATATCATTTCATTCACATTTCTATTTCAGGACTTTTCAGGACAGACAATCACAAATACCCATGCCTTACCCGAGACTCGAACCCGGAACCCCTGGCGTTGTAGCGCGCTCTGCTAACCACTTCGCCACGGAGGTCGACGACTGAGCCACCGCGGCCACCATTCCGAAATATAGTGATACGAAATATAGTGATACGATTTACAGAGGCTGCCAACAACAATCAAAGAACAATCTCACAGCCACTGAATACGTCCATCTTTCAGGCAGGCAGATGATTTCGTAGCACGTTTGGAGACTCGTGATAGGCAAATAAATTAGTATCGAATGACCAGTACTTCATTGATTTCAGAATACATCGTAATAATGTAATTGCGATCTAACAGAACTAGAAAATGTACTTGAACATTGAACATTGTACTTGCCCCAATGGAAGTTTCATAATGGAAAATGGAAATTTTACTTTTTAAGTTTTGTGTTGAAATGCGTCTACCGTACTACAAAAATCTAGGAGGGCTACCGGGGGAGCTGAGGCCTGGTTTGGGGGGTTTCAGCCCCCCTAGCCCCCCTGTAGTGCGTCCCTGACCCCAAGGGGTGGGGGTGAAGGGGGTGACATGTAAAACGACCGATATTAGTGTGGAATCCATAATTTTCGGGGCCGCTGAGATGAATAGTGACACTCCAAATGCCGTCCAACTCCAAGTTCATAAATAAATATCCAGGCAACGCCGGGCAATCAGCCAGTAAGTAAATAAGAACAGGATTGTATAATATCCTATGTGGTTCATAGAACATGTAGATTGTTAAATGCGAACGTAATATAACCTCTATGCATCACGAACAGTTTTAAAGCTCTCCATCGTCGGCATGCAACAACAACAACAAAGATACTTCCTTCTATTTGCACAATGAAGAGCAGGCAAACCAGAAGATATGTAAAGCACAGTAGATTTCCTGCTATCAGGAAAATAGTAGAATCTCGTCATCTAGTTTCCATAGACACCACACATAAATATAAAGGCCGTGGGAAATATGGTAGAAGTCTCTTCCCGCCATCATAACTTACTCATTTTTTTGGATATTTCTGCATCGTGCAGGCTGTTCCTCAGTTCGGGCATGTTATTGAAACCGCCATTGGTGCATTACTTTTTCAACAAACGTAGGCTATTTTGCCATATAATATAGTGACTTCATACGCTTAAATCATGGTACGGACTATTCATAAATAGCAATACAACTATTAGATTATACGAAAGTTTCAGACAATACTGGTCTAAATGATTGAATTTAATATTTTCATGATAATAATTATAATTATTGTTATAGGCTTTAATGCACATAGGAGGTGTAACGAAACTCTAATACACAATGAGGCAATTTTTACACAGCAAGGAATACAACAGTGCCTTGAAAGGATTAACTCCCTTACAGCCAGTAATAATTTTCTCAAAAATCATATGAACAATACAATGTAAAGATAATAAAGTTGAAACCTTTTTTGATCATGCCTTTTCCAGTTGTGAACATTTAAATTTTCGTTATTTTTTCAACTTGAATGTAACTGTTTTTATAGAATGTTCTTTGCAAATCAATTTGTATCATGAAGAGCAGTTGGAATCAGTCTTTCTGTCCTTGGTTCTCGGACAAATAAAACATCTCCCGCGTTTTCTTCCAATTAGTTCACTCGATTTCATCTGTTGTCTTATTACTCCAAGTGTTGCCGCAGATCTCATAACATGTGTGTGTAGATTAGGAGTTTCAAGAAAGTTAAAAAATGTTACATGAAGTGCCAAGCGGAGTACATTTTGTACCCCAACAAATAAATGTATTTTTTAAAAACAGAAACTGATATGTCGTTTTAGTTGAGTCTTTTATTGCTAAATTTCTCTATTATTTAAATTAATATAAAAATTACCGACAAGCAAGAAACATTATTTTAAGAAATATTACAGAAAATTACGGCTGGGGGACAAAATGTACCCCGCTTGGCCCTCTTTGTATTAACTGTGCATCAACAATAACGAATTCCCTGTAGAATTTTTTCATTTTTCCATTTTTCCAGCAGAGTTTGTTTCGGAATTTATGCTTGGAAACAAATGTGTTTTACGAAAAATTTAACTAAAAAAGATTTGTGTTTGAAAAACATTTGGTGGCAAATAAAAATGAAACATAATATTTATGTGCGTCCTTGGTGGCGCAGCGTTAAAGCTGTCGCTTTGTATCCAAGGCTTGATCCCCGGTGGAAGCATATATAGGTCAAGTCTCGATCACCGTAACAGTGCATAAAGCGGACGATTTCTTTACTTTACGTCGCTTTCCTACATCTTGGGTAGATTACGAGAATTAAAATGAATAATATTTATGAGTTAAATGCATTCTCTGTTTGGCGTAAGTGTCATTTTGGGATGGCTTTGGGAACAGAAATATGTGTCACATACAATGGAACACCTTATAGCCCAATTAATGAAGGGAAGAAAACTTTGAATGTCTGGATTAATTCCGTAAAATCTGAATTTTGGTCAATTGTTAGAACACTACTAGCAGTGCAAAATCGCAACCCCTCTCTCTAGTGACCCCCTGCCCAAACCTCAGTTCCTGACCTATATCTCCGTAACTAATGGTCATAAACAGATAATGTTTTCTTAGTGTTCATTCTTGTGCGCTACAGGAAGGATTCTGTTTTTTATGCTAATGTCAGTGATTTTGCCGTAATTTAAAAAATAATCTTTTAAAAAATGTAACTTTTCCAATACACGTTAAACTTTTTACTTTGAAACTTCAATAAATTAACTGATGGGAAATTGTTTGGCATGAAAGTTGTAGCCTAATTTACAAGCAATAAAACAATATAAGTTTTAATGTATTTTAATGATACACCATAAAACATGTCTCCAAATCGAGAAATGTCCCAAAAAGTGTGTTTCGTAGTGTCAACCTTTATCAGTCCGGCGGCGGCGGCCGTACAGAATAATTGGCTTTTTGATAAAAGCAAGACTTGGTAGGATGAATTGTTATACCATTCAAGATATGTATTTTCAGTCGAGTAGCCAGTCGCTATCTGATTGCTGACGCCCACAATATTCGATATTTTCTGATTTGATATTTCTCGGTAACAATGGCACCCACCTATCAACATCCGGTTTTCTCAGAAATGTTCCAGATAGTGTAAACTTTCATAATAAGTCATTAAAGCTTTTTTGAAATGTAGAAAATAGTAGTTTTGCAGAAGAAACTCACTATTTATAATATCTGATGAGAATAACTACAAGTTGAAAGTCTTAATAATTCTAGAAACCAAACAATAGTATTCTATATATTGTAAAGAAATTAAATATTTGTTAAAGGATTTTATTAAAATTTTAAATGAACTGAACCTTCAAAATAATATCTTATTATATTTATAAAGTTATCTTAAATAAGATTATAAAGATAAATTCAATTTACAAACAACTCAACTTGATTTCTAACAAAGGAGTCATTGAAATTCATAAGATATTAAATTGTTTCATTATTTAGAAGAATAAACACATCTTGATGATGATACCAAAAATTGAAAATTATTAACAAAGTAATCTGTTTTGAAGTTCTCATTGGATTGTTTCCGTCTTTAACGAGGTCTCAAATTCGTATCCTATACATTTGCTTAATGTAATGCAGGCACCGAGGAAATGGCAGATTTCTTTAATTCCTGTTTCCAAACCCTTCCCAAAATGACACTTACACCAAACAGAGTTAGCATTTAGCAGTATGATATACTTTATTCCCTCCGAAATGGAACATAGATATTTTATAATACTGAAGGGCAAAATTCACATCATGTACCCTCGAAACGTTTCTTTTATTAAACCTATTCTCCTTTATCTTCAAAACAAACCCTAGATGAAAGTTATACCATAATTTGAAGCAAAGTTATGAATTGTTTTACTTGACCTTGTTAGAATAAATTTTACTAACTAACTAACTCTCTAGCCTTCTTAAACCCGAAGGTTCATGGCTGCAGCAACACAGGCCTTCCATCTGTCCCTATCTTGAGCAAGATCTATATACTCTTTTCCATCCCTACCGATTTCCTTTAGGTCCATCTCAACGTTGTCCCTCCATCTTCGTCTTGGCCTTTCTATAGGTTTCTTACCATCGGGTTTCCCAACAAGAATCCTGTAAACTCCTCTTGCCTCTCCCATTCGTGCCACATGGCCTGCCCACCTAAGTCTTCTTGATTTAATTATTCTAATAATATCTGGACATGAATACAAATTATGTAGTTCTAAATTATGTAACCTTCTCCACTTACCTGTCTCCTCATCCCTTTTAGGTCCAAAGATTTTCCTAAGGATCTTATTTTCAAATACTCTCAATTTATGTTCCTCTTTCAATGTAAGGGACCAGGTTTCACATCCATATAATACTACAGGCAAAATTACTGTTTTGTATATTTTAACTTTTAGTTTCTTAGATATTAAACGAGAATACAAAAGTTTATGAAGAGAGAAGTAACATGCATTTTCTGAATTAAGCCTACTTTTTATTTCCTCTTTAATATAATTTTTATTTGTTAATATTACTCCTAAGTACTCGAATTTCGAAACTGGTTCAAACGAGTTGTTATAAATAATTAGATTTTGATTATTACATAAAACTTGGTTTCGGCCTGAAAGCATATATTTAGTTTTCTCTTTGTTAACTTCCAAACCTATCTCTTTACCAGTTTTGAAAAATATTTTAGCATTATTCTTAATTGTATTTATATCATCCCCTAATAATTCTACATCATCTCCATATGCTAACAACTGAGTCATACCATTTAATTTTAGTCCTTCGTTAGTTTCTTTTACCTTTCTAACAGCATATTCTAAGGCAAAATTAAAGAGCAATGGAGATAATGCATCTCCTTGTTTTAAACCATCATGAATTGTAAATTTGTCAGACACATTAATACCCACACGAATTTTACTCTCTGTTTCACTGGTGCATACTTTTATCATACTAACAAGCTTCTTAGGTATTCCAAACTCTACTAATATATTATATAATTTATCTCTTTTGACCGAATCATATGTTTTTTTGAAATCAATGAATAGCTGATGGACATTTTGATTATATTCCCACTTTTTTTCAAGTGTCTGTCTGATGTGGAAATTTGATCTGTAGTTGTTCTGTTACGTTTAAATCCACATTGTTAATCACCTATAATTTCATTAGTATATGGGGTTAGTCTTGTTAAAAGAATGTTAGATAATATTTTATATGTTGTTGAGAGTAGAGAAATTCCACGGTAATTATTGCAATTCATTTTATCACCTTTTTTAAACACAGGAACAATTATGGATTCTTTCCACTGTTGAGGGATTTCTTCTTTATTCCATATTAAACAAATTAATTTATGAATTTGACATATTAACGAATTCCCACCATATTTATTTAACTCAGCTGGTATTAAATCAATGCCAGGTGCTTTGTTATTCTTTAGCCTTTTAATAGCATCTTTAACTTCAGTCAAGTTAGGTTCTGGAACTAAAGGTTCTGCTGTGTGGACTTCATTTACTTCTGATTTATATCCTACATGAACATTTAAAAGGTCATTAAAGTAGTTCTTCCATCTATTTAGAATATCGCTTGGGTCAGATAGAAAATCACCGTCTTTATCTTTTATCAAGTTTACTTTAGGTTGCCACCCCTTTCTAAATTCATTTACACCTTTATATAAATCTCTGATATTTTTGTTTTTGCTGTTTGTTTCAATTTCGTTAATTTTGCTTTTCAAGTAATCTCTTTTTTTACTTCTAAACGTGTGGTTAACTTCTCGCTTTATTCTATTATAATTGCTTAGATTTGTATCATCAGAGTTATTTAACCACCTAAGTCTAGCCTGATTTCTTATTTCTATTAGATTATGACATTCATTATCAAACCATGGCTTACTTTTTCTTGGTTTATGGTATCCTATACTTCTTTGGCTGCTGATTCTATTGCATTACGTATGTGCTCCCAATTCTTATTTACGTCTGTTTCATTTATATTTTCATCATCATTTAAATCCTGCAAAACATCAAATCTATTTGACAGTTTAATTTGGTAATCTTTCTTAATTCTTTCATCAGCCAATTTTCCTGTATTAAATTTTAGAACTTTTAGATTTTCTTGCTTATGATTAATCAATGCGAGTCTTTCTCTTAATTTAGCAATTACTAAATAATGGTCACTGGCACAGTCAGCACCTCTATGTGTACGAACGTCAATTTAGGTATCGGTTGAATTTTTCTACCGATACTACAGATTTTCGGTGGCTAGAAGAGCGGGCAAATGCAACAGCTCGTCTCAACATTTGTCCTTTTTCCTTTTGACAGACTGGGAGACCACCAGCACAAGAAGTTCCATAGATTTTCCTAGAAACAGTGGATCATAAGCCCCCACCCTCCTGGGAAGCAGATGACAAGATCAAAGGCATGGGTAAGTGAGAGCTGAACCCAAACGTGACCATGAAGGCATGTAACCGCTTAGTTAACTCTGTTGGAAATAAACCATTCATTGTCAATTCTTGCTTGAAGCTCGTGGTCGTAAGATGGGTGCCGCGCTAATGCCGGGTCAGTTGCAGAGTTCTTTGAAAACAGCGATGAAGTCGTTGTTAAATTATTTTTGTTTTATCAACGTTCCAGCGGGAAGTGGATTCAGCAATTTCTTGTCGCCAGTCCTCTGCCCCCGCCCCCTGTTATCGAGGTTTGAGTTAAACTGACGTGTCGCATTCGGTAGTCGGAAATAGAGCTGCATTGTTCTTTGACGTGTTAATCACGAAAGGTGGTGATGAAAGGTATTGCCGAATCGCGCAAGACGCAATAGTAAGTACGAATATCTGCTGGTTGCACCTCATTTACGATCTTGACGGTGTAACGATAGTGCAGTTAGTGTATGTCGTGTGTGAGAACGCGAGCGCGTTTGAGTGTGACAATGTATTGAGAGACTTGCGTATTTGTGCTGTCATTAAAACAACTGGTTTGTCAAGTCGTCGTAAGAGATTTAAAAATTATTTGTTGCATTTGTAATTGTAAACTAAAGTATGTCTGATAAAAAGTTAAAATACTCTCGGGTGCAGAATATCGTAAACGCAAACGAGAAAAAGAGCGCAATATAGAAAAACAAAGTGGAGCTTTCCACACATTTCTGAAACTTGAGGCAAGCGATGTAGTGAAAGCCGAAGAATTCGAAACTGGTGATTCTTAACTCGTTGCAGATTGTTCTAATTGCGATCCTGATGATAATGGTGTATTTCAGCAATAAAGTGAAACTGAATCTCCTTATGTCGATGGTCAGGATGTAGTGGAACTGTATGAAGAATATACAGATCCAGCAAAATGGAATCCACTTTTGAGTGACGCCGAAAGAGTGGAGATCGTTAAAAAAGGCCCACCTGAGAGACCGAAACCTGATTTTATTTTCAAGTATCGGTATCGGTATTGGCAAATGGTGGTATCGGCTCAGCTTAGATAAAAATATACAATCCAAACAGGCATGAACAATTTACATTTATGACAGATAAGACACATATCATAGGATGTCGACACGATTTCATGGAAACGAAAGAGCAACCTGTACGGATCACGAATATATGGACTTATAGCTGTCAATCACCATGAATGAACTAAGCATACATCCTCCCATTGAACAATGCAGAGGAACATTTGTGACGCTCGGTAGCCTTCCTGTTACGATAACAATAATCATGTTTCACAATCTAAATTCCCACGGGCCTCATATATAGATGTAAACTCCATGCAGGTCATCCTTGTTCTTGGACATCTTTTCCAGCAACATGACCATATTTCTTTTTCTGGGGTTATTCTGCGTCATACAGGCTGCTCCTCAGCTTGACGATGTTTCAGCCGAAAAAGTAAGTTTATTGCTTTTTAGAAAACCTAGGTTCTAGTAACGATATTGCTGTGTTGATGTAAGTGATATTAGGTCCTAAACCGAAGGTGGCCAAACTCTCCAAGTCATGGAGCTACTTCCTGCATTTGAAAATACATCGTGAGCTACCAAGGGTGTAATTGTAGTTTTAATTTTTCGGTTCATCGAAACTTTAAGACGTAACGAAATTATTGATAGTTATTGATAGGACAAATAAACGCACGAAAGCAGTGAGTAGCCAGTAGAAAAGTTTCCCCCAAGATTACTGCCAGCCTCTGCAGTGAGTAGCCAGTGTGAATAGTTTCCCTCGAGATCGCTGCCTGTGCCTGCAGTGAGTAGCCAGTGTGAATAGTTTCCCTCGTAATCGCTGCCTGTGCCTGCAGTGAGTAGCCAGTGGAAAAGTTTTCCTCTAGATCGCTGCCGGTGTCTGCAGTGAGTGGCCAGTGGAAAAGTTTTTCTCAAAATTGCTGACAGTGCCTACGGTGAGTATCCAGTGAAAAAAATTCCCTCAAGATCGATTTCAGCGGCTGCAGTAAGAAGCCAGTGGAAAAGTTGCTCTCAAAATCGTTGCCAGTGCCTGCAGTGAGCAGAGAGTAGAAAAGTTTCCCTCAAGATCAAAGTCAGCGGCTGCAGCAAGTAGCCAGTGGAAAAGTTTGTCTCAAAATCGCTGACTGTGCCTGCAGTGAGTATCCAGTGAAAACATTCCCTCAAGATCAATGTCAGCGGCTGCAGTAAGTATCCAGTGGAAAAAATTTCTCTCAAAATCGTTGCCAGTGCCTACAGTGAGTAGTAAGTAGAAAAGTTTCCCTCAAGATCGCTTCCAACACCTGGAGTGAGTAATTGATAGGACGGAGCAATACAAATATGTTGCGTTAATTTTTGACAGATTAGATCACTTTAGATGTATTGGTGTCTCTCTCGGCCAGAAAGGTTCATGTTAGTTTATGTTACGTAAGCCTATCAGCCCACCAAGACTTATTTTTATAGCTCTTATAGTTACTGAGATACCGACAGTTAACATTGACATGATCGGCGCATCAGGGTTCTTCTTTCAGTTTTGCAAAGTAGTGCTCTATTTTAATTTTTATTTATTCGTACGTGAATGATCGTCAGTGTTAAGGCTTGTTGCGCTTGAGACTGAGAGTGATTCCAGTGTATTGAAAGATTATTGTTACTATTACTTCTCGAAATACTGACCAACTGCATCTGCAGTGAGTAGTCAGTGAAAATTTCCCTCATTATCAATGCTATCGCCTGCAGTGAGTAAGCAGCCCGTGAGAAAAAAAATCCCTATAGATCGGTGACAGCGTTCGCAATGAGCACCCAGTGGAAAATTTCCCTCAAAATTACTGCCAGCACTTGCAGTGAGTAGTCAGTGGAAGAATTTCCATCGCTGGCAGCCCCGGAAGTAAGAGACCGGTGGAGAAAGACCCTCAGAAAAGAAAAATAATTCCTCAAGGTCATTGCCAGCATCTGCAGTGAGTAGCATACAGAAAATGTAACAAAGCGATATGACATAAATTATATAAATTACATTTTAATATTTACCTTGTTTTTCAGAGAAGGCTTATTTTTACTTCATTTAAGTGATTGATTGATTTGGTGTTTTAAGTCCACTAGACCTACAGTTTAAAGTGGGATCCGAACCACTATGTGCCTCCAACGGGTATCGAACCCGGAACTCCTTGTTTACAAAGAAACGACACTTCCACTGCGCCATCGGGGAGGCCCACTTCATTTAAGTGATAGGACAGAATACACACTGGGCTTATCAACGACACTTTCCTCACTTTTTTCCTGATTATATTTCTGTATATAAAAAAAGAACTGATTTTCTGAACCATCTTCAGAAATGCCTTCTGTTTTCATCTTTCTCCGCTTTTCTCTTTTTGTATTGTGACCCACTGAGTCTCACTCTTTGATCACTCATAATGAGCGTAATGACGTTTAAAACTTACCCCAACAAAAGCACGTCGGACACTGACACAAGGGGAGACGCGACACACCATCTACTTCTCGAGCAACTAATAGAAGAATGTTACAATGCGAAACCCCTTTAATAATGCTTGCGCCGACAGTTTAATTCTCAACAATTCAATGCGAATCACATGTTTTTGATATGCGGCCAATTCCGGCAGTAACAAGGGACGGCGTTCCTGGAACGCATGAAGCCGGTGTTGTCTTTCAAAAGCAAGCGGCAGGCTCCACGTTCTTGCCGCAATCGCCGACCCGGCTCAGCACAATACTGTACATTCGAAACAACAACGTCGGTAAATAAAACAACAAATTAGTAAACTAGTTCCGAGTCGTGCTAGCCTATCTCTCTTAAGAAATATTCTTCGATAACTTATATTTACAATACAACTACATAAAGTCATTCCAGTCGTGTGTTCGGAGAAAAAAGAGGCAATTCGAGAATTAGGTATTCCTTATAAGTTTAAAACAAACAATCATGCCGCCCTACCAAAGTGCCGCTCTAGGCCCAGGCCTATGAGGCCTATTGGGAAATTCGGGCCTGTACACACTGTGTATTTGCTCCAGATCTCCGTACACTTAATAATGTTATACGTTACTTGCCAAAGTGGTGTGAATATTTGTATTAATAAGCCAGTGTATAATAATAGTTACGCTAAGGGATTAATCTAGGATTAGAGTACAAACCAAACGAAAATCGTTCACGATAATTCTCTGTCTCAATAATTTTCTATATTCTCGTATTAGATGTAATTTAGTGACTTTCATATTTTAAGTTTAAGTTTATTGATGCTTATACTATAAATTAATCTTAACATCCCGATTAAATTATATGCACGATCGATTGATTTGGTTTACTTTACTTAGCTTTTCTGCAAATTTGGCTAATCACAAAGATGAGGATGAGTGATGATATGATGATACCGTTGAAGGGGTAGACCAGGATTCGAACCCGCGACTCCTGGCATCGTAGATGTATATTAGTGATTAGAGTAGAAACCTTAAGGTAATAATTAATCAAGGGGTCCCGGGTTCGATACCCGGTGGAGGCACATAGTGGTTCGGATCCCACTTTAAACTGTAGGTCCAGTCCCGATTAGCCTTACTGTGCATAAAATGGACTTAAAATACCAAATCAATCCAATCCAATCTTAAGGTAATACATTTTTATACTTTTTATGAGTTAAAATATTCAAAATATGCCAGCATTAATATCTTACATTTCTATATATCTACACAGTAGCCCTTATTTTCTCAATTCCTACTTTGTTCTCATTTCATACGCCTTACAGCCGTCTTGTAAGAGTTTGGACAATATTTTTTTTTAACTTTGTATGGTTCACTTTTCAAAGCGCTACGGCTCCATCGAGAGAGTAGTATCACCTTGTAATCAAGGTGTCTCCGGGATTGAGAACCATCTTTAAGCTGCAGGTCAAATCTTTATTAGCTTATTTCAGCGTAACATTTCGATGTGAAATACATGAATGAGCTTATCATTGTATAGTGAAACAACAATGCTCTAATTTGTATATACAAAAGAAATAGATGTACCACTTGTGATAATTTTGTTCCCGGAATAACCCTGTGGAAGCAAAGTTTGCACTAGCGGCTGCTGTCACCTTCGAAATACTCTCTTCGTGACACTGCCGGAAAAATCTTGAAAATCGTTTTCCTGAATACATCTCAGTAACGTTCTCTTGGATGCCAGGAATATCAGCTAATGTTCGTCTCCACCAGATTTTTTTTTGGAAAGTTGTGAAATAAATGTTAAATGTACTATCCCCTTATGGAACGAGGAAACTCCCAAGCATGGTCTTGAACTGTGTGATTTTTCGGTCGAGGTGAATTCTGAGTTTTCCATTCCATGCTCTGGCGTTTTTGTTTCGGGTTCGTATTATTTCTAAGTTAATTTCTAATGAGTATGACGAAGTCAAGTGACGTAAGAAAATGAGCATTCACGCATGTAATTTTATGTGTTCCATTGTGGTATTTTTTCTATGTGCACCCGGTGGAGGCACATAGTGGTTCGGATCCAAAGTTAAATCATAGGTCCAGTCCCAATTAGCCTTATTGTGCATAAAGTGGACTTAAAACACCAAATCAATCATTTTTCTATGTGCACAGTGTGAATCTGCAACATGTGGGATACATTTAGTCTTAACACCAGAGAGGTGTTAGAGATCAGACAAAATGTGAAAACGGAATTGTTTCTGATCATCTGATAAGATTCAAGTCACCATATTTGTGATTTTTCCCACCACTAACTAAAGTATTGTATAGACATCGACTTTCCCTGAACGAAGAACTAATTTGGTCTGCGACTCAGTAAAAAGCAAGTTGCAACATGTCCAAACGTTTGGGTACATCAGTTTGCCTGACTCAACACCCCAGCGACCCGCTGCAGCCAGTCCGGAAATTAAATTGTCACACCTCGTATGGAAAGATGCAAATAGATAATGTGCAACACGGACAATATAAATATTACCTTAAGTGTAAAACTATTCTTGCATTCGAATATTTGTTATTTTACGTTCGTTATGCCATCTTTCATAATTTGTAATTTGAAATTGTACAGTGGGATGCAAAGTATTGCTCGGCAAATTGCCCATGGCTATTTTAATTAACTTTTCTCTTGCATCCTACTTGTAGTTAAGAACTGAATTTTTGCATATGCTGGTGCAAAGGTAGTCAGCAGTTCTTTTGGGGCTTTGATTAAATTCTTGAAGATCTCATTGGATAAACAAAGAGAATAGATTTTGTGATGGGCAATTTGCTTCGTAATACTCATGGTTTCCACTGAACTGTTTCTCAATTTCACACTTGTGCAACAACACATAAGACTCCTTAACTATTGTGATCACTTCACAAATATCATTAACATATTCCATTTGTTTCGATCTTGAAAATTGGTGACAATTTTTGGAAGAAGGGGTGGAATACATGAGCACTCAGTAGACTTGAGTTTAAACAATAATAATCACTTAGCTTTACGAATCAACTTAATATATTATTATGTTCTGAATATATTCTATATCTGTCCTGAAAGCATGGAATGCACTACCAACAAATGTTAAATCCATAAAACTCAATAAGAGTTTCAAACAAAATTAAATTGAAAGAAATGCTTCTACAAGAACAGCAGCAGAACAGTAGCACATACTAGAAGTAAACTGACACTCAACAAACGATAAAACACTCATATTCTATAACTGTAACTATTGGAATTTTATTACTATCTTCAAATTATTATTATTATTATTATTATTATTATTATTGTTGTTTACTTCAATGCAACCTTATATTAACATTCAAATTTACATTTTTTTCTTTTACATACGAATTTTCTAATATTTTTTGTTCTTTCACATTTATATTATATTATGACTAGGGGGCGGATTTTGGCATATTTGCATGTTTTTTTTCTTTAACGAAAATTCATATGCTCTCAACGGAAATTTCACTTTATGTGGATTGCTCTGGTAAAATTTTATAGTGCATATAAATGCATATTTTGGACGTTAGTTCATATTTTAACTTAACGTGCATATAATTTGCATATATTGGGAGTAATTTTCATGTAATTGTTCGTTTCAAGTTTGTCTGCTCTATTTCCCCCGTTTTTTGTGTCAGCATTAAAGAATAGTCTACTTTTGTTTGGTCGTGAGCACTAGTTGTGTCAAGAACGTTCCAAAACTCATCTCGCAGCGTTGCAGCTGGTCTGGTTTCGAAGATACGAAAAACCCACCCTTTCATCAACGAACGACTTTTCAGTTTTGAGAGATGTAAGACACATTTCCAAATTCCAGCCACAACACTATGGTTGTGTATTTTGAGGATTATCCGTTAATGTGACATCTTCATAAATCTGTGAGTGGTGAGTGTGTGTGTCTGCTGGAGAAGTAACAGCATATTTTTGTACCAACAGTGGGTAGAAGGCAACGATGCGTTTACCACTGCCAGCAGAGTTATTTATTGCCAAGTATGCAATATGAGGTATTTAGATTAGTTTTTTGCAGATTACATGGAAATTTGCCGAAATGTAAATTTACCTTGCTCGGAGCTTTTATTTTTGGTAACAGAAAACATTTGTTGCCTGCATAGGCCTGGACACTGATATTTATAAACTTATGTTAATTTTTGCAAACAATGCTGCTGTATAACCTATGGAAGAGTCATTCTGTTACTTGAGTTTAAAATAAGAATACGGTAGAAACTAAGGGAAGGATGGTCAGATGATGAAGATATGCACTATGAGCGTATTTTATTCTTCAATTAGTCGTAGTAAAAATACAATAACCTTTTGGTATGTCTGTCGATGGATTGCAGCTAAATATTCAAAAAAACATCCTGTTGAGGGTTAAACATGATTTTTGGGTGATTTTCTTCACGAAAGTAGTAGTGATTTGAAGTGCTAATTTTACTGTTACAATAATTGGGAGGAGAAAGGTGGCAGTCCTATAGATACTGAAATAGCTTCAGTGGGATTTGTGTACTTATTGATATATTTATTGCCGTTTTCATGGCACATAGCACAATGTATCACACTTTCATTTCTATAATTGTGTTCAGTGAGTTACTGATACATGTACTTCCCATTGTAAGGCGTACAGAACGTTAAAGTAGGTTGTTTTGAAAAATTTAAGTGCATATTTTGGACTCTTTTTAGTGTATATTTGAGCTTTTCTTGGTGCATATAAATCCGCCCCTACTTATGACTAATATTACTGTAATGAAAATATTCGTAATTGGAGGTAATGTGAAATTCTTTATTTCTCTTTAGTGTAATCAAGTTTTCAATTTGTATTCATATATTATATTAGGCTATATATACTTATAATTTCTTATGTAGCTCATGACTAGACCTCGGATATTTAGGTTCTAAAAAGTGTGCTTTTACGTTCCTAAAATAGGCTCTAAAATCCTAAAATAGGTTCTAAAAATCCTAAAATAGGTTTTAAAAATCCTAAAATAGGTTCTAAAAATCCTAAAATAGGTTCTAAAAATCCTAAAATAGCCTCTAAAAATCATAAAATAGGTCCTAATAATCTAAAGTTAGGCTCGAAATTCCGGAAGTAGGTTAAAAAAACTAAAAATAGTTCAAAATTCCTGAAAAATGATGATTAAGTATAGTCACCGGCAATGATAATGGGACACCTATGTCCTGAAATACGCAGTATCTTGCATAACGTTATGTGTGTTGCCTAACCCTACGGCGATGTCAGAACTTTCCATTGGAAATTTGCTATTAAAATCCACTCTTCGCCGTATAGTTAGGCCACAATCGTTTTTCATGTTATCCACAGTCAGACTCCGCAATTTTATGTGTGAGAATCATCTTATATGCTGAAAATAATCTTTCAACTAAAACATAGTCAGGGTGATAACTTCAATGCTGAAATTTTAGTTTGCAAGGCGTGAATACCACAAATCACCAAAGTGACGCGAAAGTGAGCAAGACCACACAGATCAGACCACTTTGGATTGTACAGGTAACAGTGACACCAGACATTTTTTTTTTTTTTTTTTTGTTTAGAGCTTTGAAAAATCACTATGCACTTGGAGGAAGGCAAATCGACAGAGAGTTCGTTTCAAACATGTTCGTCATTGAACATCTTCGTAACCAAACAAAGCAAATGCCACTTTGTGACAAAAACATCCTGTAAAACCTTTAAAAAGGCTTGATTTAAGCACATAAACCTAAAATAGGTTTTAACGAGCAAATTTGTTTTTTTAGGCACTATAGAACATCATCAGTTGTTGCGATATTTAACGAAACGCTGACATAACTTATTATTTCTTACATACCTGTAAAGGAAGAAATAGGTTAAAAACCTAATATTCGAGATCTACTCATGACAAGGGTTAGGTGGTAGAGCAGCCTACGGCTGAACATCGCCCACTAAATAAAGGAATTATTATTATTATTATTATTATTATTATTATATTTCCAAGTATTATTTCTTACTTGTACTGTAATCTTGCACGTGTATTTCTCTGCAGACGATGAAAATGTACATGACAGAATTCCGCCCGTGTGATGAATCTGAGGACAACAAGCTCGTCTTCCGTGATGCGTCATTCTGGTTTGTCAACAAGTCAACCATTGAAATGAACTGTACATTGGAGGTCAAGGTGGTAATAGACGACACCGCTTGGGTAATTAGAACAATTATGGGTATATACAGGAAGCTTAAACCTTAATGATGATACCTCTAAGTTCGTATATTTGGATTGGACGTTAAGGGATACATTACTAAAAGTTTTTCACATTTATTAATCTGATTCTCATATCCATTTTCCCAGACACTGTATTACTCTTTGGATACTATTGTTGCTGTAGTCAATACTTTTGTTTGGTGACAAACTTCTCCACATCAAATAATTATAGCTACATTCAATTGTTTTCCACGCCCTGGGTCTTCCTTGAGGTGAATATTAATGAATGACTAAAATTCAGTGACGTACAGAAGAGAGAGTGTTGGCGGGGGTCATAATCCCCCCCCCTTTGGCCCTAGTATTCGTTAAAAAAGAACGTGAAAAGTAGGAAAGGATAACAAAATTAGGACTGACTATTAAAACAAGTATACGTAACATCACACTTTCGAAAATCCTGGGCACGCCACTGGTATGGCTTCATGAGGGAGGATATCCAGCAAGTTGTTCATCACTGGGGAACATTTGCAACTTTGTTTGGTGTATATTGAGAACACGACCTTCACTCATATCTCTTTTCTACCTATTACACCATGTAACAAAAAAGGTTTTCTTTTGTTTAAGTGAATTTTTGTTTTGTTTATGATAAATTAGGTCAAAACTAATATGTATGTGGTATTGCTACCTTCATGTAATTATTTTTCTGGTAATGGTGGGCAATTATATGAAATGTATTGGTTAACATAAATTAAGCATAGGAAAATTCATGATAAGATAAAACTGTGCAACCTAGTATTCTGAAATCTGTTTTGTTTTTGTTTTGGAGGGTCGCAGTATGTAAGGATGGCATCTTCCCGTCCTTGTAAGCATGATACAGACAGTTTTTGCTATGTGTGTGGCATCTTGCTTAGTTCAAAGGCACTAAAACATAGGA
The DNA here is from genome assembly GCF_977018435.1 of Lepisma saccharinum. NCBI lineage: Eukaryota > Metazoa > Arthropoda > Insecta > Zygentoma > Lepismatidae > Lepisma > Lepisma saccharinum. The sequence goes on along the minus strand of NC_139229.1, from coordinate 197,610,972 downwards.
TAAAGGAGGGCAACAACTTCTGCTCAGCGTTCAAATCTTATTTCGGTATGTCTGTGGGAAACCAAACAAAAAATGGGCACCACGTGTTGTGTGCAAGTGCTGTAGATCCACTCTCAAAGCCCGGTATAGAGGAGAAAACAGGAAAATGAAATTTGACGTACCTAGAATTTGGCGAGAACCTACGGATCACCTATCCAACTACTATTTCTATGTTGTAGACTTGTCCCATCACAAGAGGGGTAAGAAAACCTGTGATTTTGAATATCCTAACCTGCCATCATCTCTCCGTCCCATTCCACACAGTGAGGAGCTTCCTGTTCCTCCTCCTCCCCCAGTATGGGATGAACGTATAGATCCAGTATTGAATCGGATACCTACATCTACCACGAAGAAGGCCTCTCAGGGGATGCAAATGATACACCTCCCTTCCCCACGCAAACTGAGTTAAATGACTTAATATCGCGATTAAAGCAGTGGAACCTATTGGATAAAACCTGCCAGATATCCCTCCATAGGAAGCGTCATGAAATTTTCTCACATAAACAATATGCTATTGCCACAGTGTGGATGGCCTTTTCAAAGAAATAGGGTTTGAATATAACCAAGGGACTGGCGGCTCTTCATTGACAGCTCCTGCAGGAGTCTTAACAATGGAAATGAGTTATCAATTCCAATCGTTCATTTGACTCATGTAAAGGAAGATTACTCCAGTGTTCAACATCTTCTGCAGGTGGTAAGCTATGCTGAACATCAGTGGGAGGTAATCGGTGACTTTAAAATGATTGCATTTTTGGTGGGCTTACAAAGTATCCTTGTTTTCTCTGCCTTTGGGACAGCAGGGATACAGGTAGGCATTTTGAGACTGTTGAGTGGCCATTAAGGACGGAGTTAGAGACTGGACAGAAAACCATGAAGTGGGAACGCCTTCTCAAGCAGGAAAAAATCCTAATGCCTGCCCAGCATATTAAGCTTGGTCTCATCAAGCAATTTGTGAAAAGATTATTAAATACAAATGTGGAAGCTTTCAAGTACCTCCAGGCTGTTTTCCCCAAACTATCAGAGGCTAAGATAAAGGGTGGAATTTTTGTGAGCCCTCAAGTGAAGAAACTTCTTAACTTTGACGACTTCATCAGAAAGCTTCAACCTGTTGAAAGAAATGCCTGGAATAGCTTCAGGGACATAATGAATATTTTCCTGGGTAATCACAGGGTGGAAAATTAGAGAGATGTAGTACAGGGTTCACAGGGTGGAAAATTAGAGAGATGTAGTACAGGGTCTTCTGAATAACTACAAAGCAATGGGATGCAGAATGTCTCTAAAGGTGCATGTACTCCACTCACATCTAGATGTCTTCAAATCCCATATGGGTGCATACTCAGAGGAACAGGGCGAAAAGTTCCATCAGGACTTACAATTGTTTGAAAGAAGGTACCAGGGATATCTCAATAGGAAAAGTAGGAAAACAACACATTTTTAGAGACCTTATTATCTTTACGTGGAATGTACAGGTCTGCATGTACTGTAGCCCTTTCTTTATATTTCTTCATTCCATTTTGACATGTGTTCAAACTTGTTTATCAATGTAAACCAGCTCTCATTGTCTCAAATACATGCATTTACTAAAAAATCAGATAGTCGTTGTCATTTCATTAAAAACAATTTCCCACATTTAAAATTGTGTTTTTCTAGTGTTTTGTAGTAAACTGCATCGGAAACAGGAAAAAATTTCACTTAAACAAATTTTTGTTACATGGTGTTATCCGAAGGTAGAGAGAGAGAGTAGTTTTTAAACGCTCCTCGTATAACTTAACAAGTATTGTGTTTTAGCAACAGCATTATAAATATAGATATAAGTTTTCGTCATTGATACCATCACAGGTGCCGGTTACGAGGGGAGGGAGACAAGGCAGTCGAGATGAACCCCCTTTAAAATAATTGCTACAATTTTGCTATATATGTGTACTGAATCATAGTATTTTAGCGGCATATGCTGACGATAAATCTATATATATAAAAATGGATGTATGTGTATGAGTGTGTGTGTGTATGTGTGTGTGTGTTTGCTTCAACGCGTGGAGCAATTTCAACCAAACTTGGTACACGTACCACTTGCAATCTCGAAAGAAATACTGTGGGGGTAAGACACGCCTGGCACCTCTAGGGGGGTGACATGTAAAAATAATCGTAAACGACGTATATTAGTGTCAAATCTATACGTTTCGAGGTCGCTAAGATGAATAGTAACACTCCTAATGCCGTTCAACTGGAAGGGACAGCTGGTATCCCTAGGGGTGGGGTGGGAAGGAGGTGACGCGTAAAAATATTCGAAATCGTCCGATATTAGTGTGGAATCTATAGTTTACGGGGTCGCTAAGATGAATAGTGACACTCCCAATGCCGTTCAACTCCAAGACAACGCTGGCACTCCTAAGGGTGGGGGTGGGAAGGGGGTGACATATAAAATGACCGATATTAGTGTGGAATCTATAGTTTACGGGGTCGCTAAGATGAATAGTGACACTCCCAATGCCGTTCAACTCCAAGTTCCTTTTACACTATAGTTAGAATTCATTATTTTCCTGTCTAAGAGAAGATTGGTATAAATAAATACCCGAGCAACGCCGGGAAATCAGCTAGTTATGTTATAAATGTGAGAGGAACAGAAGCAATTTTAAAAAGAAGAAGAAATAATATGCTAGTGGTACATAATCCATATAACACCGGGCTAGGTGGACCTCTGCAATATATTACGATTGCACATTATATTATCAGCATAGTATATTTGAGGTATTTCTATCCACATAAAATAAACTTTTGTGACAAGAAACGATATATGATCATCATTTCCTGTAAACATAATTATTTTTGCTCATAAGTTTCAGTTCCCATATGGACAAAGTACATAATATTATCTTCCTCGTTCCTACTTTCCGCCCCTCTTACAACGGTACAGCAAAGCTTCTCCATCTGAATCCACGCATGCACACAAGAGTGCTCTTTCATGAATTATGACAGTTGCCTAGAGATAATCTACAGTACTAAAAAAAATGTTGCATATTCTGACAACCTTGGGAGTTGCTCCACGGTGCCAGATTCATCACTCAATTCCTGCAGGACCACATAATCATATGCGATTGCAAGTGCATCTAACCTCAACTGCATAAAAAGAATGCATGGAAATGTCCCAATCCACCGATGCCTCACAGAGACTGCCAGGAATGGGAACGTGTTCCTCATGATACACTAAACAACCTGTTGCGAAGTATGTCGTGTAGAGAGACATACGAGCACATTGGCTCCTGAAGACTAGGAAAGACTGAAGCAATGTAGTGTCTCTGTTGCTTTGATTTGTATTGTAACTGTGTAACTATATACTTTTCACCTTTATTTCGTGTGAAATACTTCACCAAAGATTTCAAATGCAGGCAGGCTTTCTACCTCATTTCCTGCCATGTACCATTTACTTCAGGACCTGTATCACATTCCCTTCTGAAAGCATCACATTATGTAGCATTGTAGTTGCATTGTATTAAGGGTAGGTTCCAATAAGAGTACGCGGTCTTGAAAGACTACGCAGTGCCAATTTCCAAAGTTGGCAGCATTGTGGGATGGTAGCTTCTAGGCGTTAGCAAGCAGCAGTGCGGAAGGTTGTGTATGAGCATGAAGGAAGTAATAAGCGGCTGGCAGGGACTGAGTAATTAGCAGGTAAGTACTTTAATGCCATTTCAGTGTAATATTACGCTTGTAGAATATAACATCTGCCCACTAATGCTAAAACGGGAAAACAATGACCTGTATAGTAAAATCTGTGCACGCCTTGAGAATACATAGGTGTGTATTTCACATGTCTAGTCTGATTGATTCTGCCATCTGGTGACCAAACATTAAATGTGGCGTTGTCCTCAAAGGGTACGCATTGAACAGTACCCAAAGAGTTTGCATGCGTACTCTTGAGGGACAAGGCAGTTTCTACGTAGTAAAATTCCTTGAATCTGTGATATTTTTTAAAAGATGGCTGAGGTCACAATTTCTCAATAATTTTCTGTAATATTAGAAGAATTTACATAGATTGAATCACAAATAAAATGAAAGTACAGTACCCTATGCACATAATTTCATCCGTAAATAGTTTTAGTTTAGTTTGATTTAGTTTATTTTACTTCGCGTTTTGTGCCTCTTGGCTAATTTGCGAAGATGGGGATGAGTGATGAAATGATGAAATAGATGAATGGACATTCACAAACAACCAAGCCCGACCGGGATTCGAACCCGAGACCCTTGGCGTCGCAGCGAGATGTGCTAACCACTCGGCCACAGGGTCGGGCCAGTTAGTTTTCGACAATAGTTATTATTTAATCTACAGGAAAGATGTCAGGCTACAAAAGGAAAACAAAGCATAAATTGGTGGAATTCCAAGAAGAAACCAGTCACTGCTCAGATATTTCAATTCAGCCTCATGAGGATGATGTTCACTGTCGAAGTGACAATGACAGCAACAGACAGTCAGAAGTTGACCTACGAGTATCTCCTTCTGAATTGTTTCCCCTGCCCATAGTCAAGCATGAGTTGTAGCGCAGTAGATGCGGAAAGAAATCCGAAATAATGACATCACCATATCGAGCAACATTGGAGTGTGCATCATCTCAAAGTACGGTGCCAAGTAAAGGAGGCAACCGTTGCAAAGGGAAAAAGCGCTTGAAATGTGATGCTGCTGTACCCTTCCTCATCTACAGACCTTCGAGAAGTTGTCAACTGCCCAGGATGCCACGAAATCTACTGGGAACCAATTACAGAAGACTGGATTCAATGTGGAGGTTCCGAGGAATGGTGGCATGAAGCTTTCATATGAATGACAGGGTGACTTTCAGTGTGACATGTGATAGAGGTTTTATTTCCTTCATCTCCACGACACTTTTAGAGGACATGTTGCGTACTCTTTAAGGACTAGTCCCCTAAGAACACTATTTTGCATTCATTTAAAAAGATAATTGCATATCCTATATTTTGTTTCAATTCATTTTATTTTTAGTTCCATACGAAAGTAAAGATACTACTTAAGAAGTAGGTGCAGTTGTTTTGTGTTTCTGTTTGTTTACGTTCCCGTAATATGACTTTAAACACTAAGTGCGTACTCTTATAGGAACCTACTACTAGGAAAGAAAAACGTATACAATCAGGCCAAATTTTGCGTTTTATGGAAAGGAGTGGGCAAGGAGTTCCAAATCAACTGAACACAGACACAGACACAGGACCTCAACTTTGTCCAAATGTACAATTCTCATATACGAGGTGCATTCAAATCCAAATGTTTGTTTTATTTCCTTTCTTTTATAAATGGGAGCAGGTGGAAACATGAAAGTTCTTTCAAAACCATCCTTGACGATTCGTCCGAATTATAGAAGGCTCATAGGGCCGGCTGCTCGTGGATGATTTTTAGATGCTACGGATGATTCCCAGTTGAGTGAAATACGCAGAGAAGTGCGGTCTTTGGTTCACAAGTTGGAAGAAGACTGAACTTCGTGTACGAACGTGCCGAAGGCACATACAAGTCGGTCAGACAACATATCATAGGAATGTAGAAGATCGTTCAAGAACCGCCTCCAAAAACGACATTAGTTCTTCCTTCGTGAAGACCAGAAATTGTGAATGAGAACTCGAACTTCTGCACTGATCACAGCACTTCTTTTTCACGTTCCGGAAGTTTAACATGCATTTTTGAATCAACTGACAATGAATGTCGCTTGGTGTCGTACAAAGCAAGTGGAGGAAAGGGGACGAAAGCACGCTGTGGATGGAATGTCATTGTCACCATCCATAGTGTCTAAAATGCATCCAAGGGCAGCCAACGCCAAGAGCCGGAAGATGTTGCCACCCGTCTCTCACAACCGAAAAGAGTGCCAACAACTTAAAAAAGAGGGGAAGAACCCCGCCCCCAAAGGAGCTCGCGGGGATGAGAGGAGCCCGACTTGAGTTAACCGGCAACTTCTCCTTTTCAGCTTTTAACCTCGCCTAGGGTCTTAATTTTGCCCCGTAAGGCTGATTAAGGCAACCGGGTTTGGTTGCAGCCGGGGGATAGCTCTTCTCGGAGAGTAAAATACAGGTTTAGCGATGGATGCGGCCCATTTGAGGAGACCTCCATTCATGCAGGCATGCACTAGTAGCTAACTACCTACAGGATGTTGGGTATAATGCTTCCTAGTTTATAGTCTTGTTAAAGAAGACTTTACCAAGTGTCGAAATTTGAAAGGATGTTGAAAAAACTAGAAGAGAAATAGAAGGGATACTCCGAAGATAAAAACTGGCAAGCCAGCAAAAACCTCGGCTGCGTCTGAATTGCATTAGCTTCATCTAGATTCTGATGTGTGAAAAACCCTCACGTTGAAGGGGAGGGAAAAGCACACACCCTAACGGTTCCTAGCTTTAAGATGCTGCAAGCGGCGGTAGGCATAAGGAGAGGAAGGTTTTGGGTATTTTGGCCTTGCGGTCGGGCCGCTGGGTACTCCAGGTCACCTGGGGATGTGGGGGCTCACCTTCCCCCCAGCATGTGCGAGAGTGCACCATCCAGGGCCCGCGTCAATACCAGGCTATGTTTCACACCCGAAGCCTCCTCACCTTTCGATCCATAAATCGGCGATTAGTTTAATTTAATGAGTTGAATTAAATTAATTAATCAATTGCGGGGCCTAGGGAGGCGGGACCGCCGGGACCCTGATCTCACTAGAACCTGGGAATTGTGGGGGCTCTACCCCCCCCCCCCCACATCATGTGCGGAAGTGCATCCTCCAGGAACAGGACATAGTTCAGGAACACTCCCGACGCCTCCTGTTGGTCCCACAAGTCGGTTTTATTTTCCTCTATTGTTATCTTTGTATGTCGTTGTTCCAAAGAATGTTCAGAGGTCTCCTGTGTTTGTATCTTTCGGGATGATACAAACCGAGGTTTCTGACTAACGCGTTATCGACCTTTCCCTTTTCTTCATAGAATTTCCTCGTTATTTTGAGGTTGAATTTATTTATCTTTGGCAACTTGTGTTGCTCGTGGATGAGAGTAATTCTCTTTCACCATGTGAGATTGAAGATGCATCTTAATATCCGGTTCTGATATTTTTGTATCAGTTGGATATTTCCCTTGTTGCCAGTAAACCATGCCGTTCAACCGTACATGTGTATTGGCTTCATCAAATTTGTGGAGCAAGAGTTTGTACTTTAGAGCCAGCGGGCTCGCGGGATAAATCAACGATTTGATTTGATGAAACCTGACTCTTGCTCTGTCGAGTACGTTTTCGGTGTGAGTCTTGAAGGAGAGCCTGCTGTCCATCGTGACCCCTAGGTATTTAAAATTGTGCTGCCAAGGAATATGCATTAGGTGATTTTCGGGGGCAGAGGTTGTCGGCGCTTAGTGAAGATAATCAATCGCTTTCTGTTTTAGTCGCGTTTATTTTTATCTTCCAGCGATCGTAGTATTCTTGTAATACGTGCAGATAATTTTAGAGTCCCATTGAGATCTTTGTTTGCCGCTACGATGATTGGTAAATTGTCACGTCGTCCGCGTAGATGGCTATTTTCGCTTCTCTATCTTTCGGGATGTCGGAAATGAAAAGACTGACGAGGAGGTTCTCAGGATTGAGCCTTGAGGTACCCCGGCCTCTATCGGTCTTGTAAGATGGGCACGTAGAATTTTCTGTCGCTCACGAACGATTGCATGAGTCTGACAAGTTTCGCGGGGATGTTTAGCATGAGTAGCTTATGGATAAGCCCTTCATACCAGACACGGTCGAACGCTTTCTCGACGTCAAGGAGAACCATTCCAGTATCTTTCTTTGTGTTGTAGTGTTCGGTGATGTGTTCCAGCACGCGTATTAACTGATGTATATTTCAGTGTTTCACACGAAAACAGAATTGTTCCAGGGGAAGAAGGATGCCTTCTCGAACTATAAAATGAAGTCTCCGTATGAGAACTCGTTCGATAACCTAGATTATTAAGCAGGCTGAGTGGCCTGGAATTCTGAGGGACTTTCTTGTCTTTACCGGGTTTGGGGAGGCATATGATTTTCGCAACTTTCAGATTTACTGGGAAGTAGTGGGGATCCATGCACGAGTTGATTAGAATCTTGATCGCCTGGACCGTGTTGATCCGCACGTGTTTGAATACGTTTTGTTTGCGGTCCGAACCAGCGGCCTTAACGTATGGTTATATTTGATAATATTTAACAGTTCGGCTACGTTTGTATGCACTATCGGTTCCTCGTGTTAGCCATTTGTGCTGAGAAAGTCCTCAACTGTTTCGAGGGTGTCTTCCTCGTCTTCGTACGTTATATCGGTTTCTTTCATTTGCTTAAAAGCCTCTTCAAGCGTGTCGGCTAGCGCGTCGGCCTTTCCTTGTCATCGTACGTTCTTTCCGTGCAATGTGGGTGTATCCAGATTGTTACGAGTAAGTCTTTGAGTGAATTTCTAAAGAGAGAGATCCTTTGTGGCAAGCTTATCCACCCGAGCTCGCCACTTTTGGTTTCGGTAACCCTTTATGTCTTTCTCGATTTCATTTGTGAGCGCCATTTGTTCTTGTTTGTAGAACGGTTGGCGCGTCCGCATGAACAGTTTCCGAATTATGTTTCCGAGTCGAATTTTCTCAATTAATTGGGGTCCGGAGCGCCGAGTCTGGCCTTTTTGGCCGATAAAGCGGAATGTGCTTGGCCATTACACCTTTGATTTTTGACGTGAATGTGGCCACGCGTTCTTTGGCTTGGGCCTCGCTTGTTATTGCGGCTTGAAGTTGTTCGTTTGCAAATTTTGTTTCGAGATCTGCGCGTAGTTCCCAGTTGGCTTATCTGTAATTATAGCGTTTCATCTGTGCCTTTCGCACCGGCTTGTCAAACAGCGTGACCAATACCGGGTTGTGGTCAGACGAAAGAGCTGGGACCAGTATTGGCTCATTTTTAATGAAATTAAATAAAATGTTGCCACTGGGATTATATACGCGACTGTGCCACGCCGGATGTTTGGCATTAAGATCACCCACAACCTATTAGGACTGAAGGTCCTAGTTGGAGAAGTTTCGCATTGTCCTCGGGATCTAGTTTATTGTCGCTTTGAAGAATACGGTAGGCTGATAAGAGTATTATTTAGCGTGAGACCATCCGTGTTTTGACTGCGACCGCCTCTATTGTTCTGAGTAGAGGTATCGGAATGCATGAGTGCACTATATCGTTTTTGATTAGAAGTGCTGCTCCTCCTGCTTCCATATTTCGATCTTCCCTGTATAGGGGCTATCCACGAGTAAACAAAAACATATCGAACGGCACAATCGATTGTCGAACTGTAGCACAACAACTTCCGGTTCACGGCGGCCGGGTAATTCAAGCGCGTACTTGTGGCATTTCTTCTCGTTTTGTATACCGGATGAAATGGATCATATAAAAGCACTTGACGACGAGGAGAATAAGAGATATCAGGGCAAAGTAGAGGCCTTTGCATATCAATTGGATGAGCAAATAGGAAGTAATACGGCATTATTCCAGGATACCATCCATTTGCTGATCGTCGTTTCATTGGCGATATTTGTAGCCTACATATTAAATAGAAAGTAATTTTTCCTACAGAGCGAGAGCGCTTAAATGCATACATTTAAGTTTTAAGTGAAAAGTGCGAGATGTACGGACCTATAAAAAACGGAAAACTTTTCTTCTATCTTCAGTCAGGGCAAGTCAGAGGGATGCGGTAATGCACACTTGCTGGTTTCGTTCCCGTTTGAACGCAGAAATACAATACGCTCATTGTTATTTTAAGTCAATTTTCTGCTATTTGTGTTAAACATGACGATGAAGATGAATAATAAACTGGAAAAATTAATGATGGGACAGACACAATGATACACCATTGCCTCACCATGGTGTTCAAACCGAGGACCTCTTCTCTATCAATGTTGATTTGATTGATTAAGTTGGTGTTTTAGGTCCACTTTGTGCACAGTAAGGCTAATCGGGACTGGACCTACAGTTTAAAGTGGGATCCGAACCACTATGTGCCGCCACCGGGAATCGAACCCTTGATTACAAGGCGACGACGCTACGACTACGCCACCGGGGAGGCACTCTTTATCTATCAATGTTGATAAGATTTCCATTGCAAAAGACGAAAATTAATAATAGTACCCGCACTTAATTTTCTGGCTACACAAAAAAAATATTTCTTCTGGTTGCACAAAAATTTATTTCCCCTGATTACAAACACACAAAAAAATCTGGTTACACAAAAATTTAATACAGTTCGTGTATACTTCAAGAACGTAACGTGAAACCTAGCTGACTATGACCGAGCATCTTTTGAAAGGAAAAGTAATATTTTTGCTCATATCACTAAAACAGAGAGAAAATCGAGATTTGAATGATTTCTCTTCTACCTTTAATGAAGTGCAAGGGGTGCGGGACGCAAAATTTTTGGTTGGGAAGGAAACAGGACGGGGTATTTTTAAAGTCCTGGATTTCAAAACGGGAAAAATAATGTTATTTCCCGACTAAATTGGAAGATTATAGGAGCGGAAAATATTCAACATTACCCGATACTAAAAAAAATGTTAATTATACACACAATTTTACCCTCGGGTGATGATTTATTTTGCATTTCTGGAATAAAAACTGCTAATTTCAATAAATTTTGGACATTTAGTACAAAAAAAATGTAGGGAATAAACTAGTTTTAAACTATCATTTTTTCCGAAGTCTGGATCGGAATGGGATTTTTTTTTTTTGTTAGGTCCCGACTTTTTGGGTTTTTGCACATCCGTTGTCATTACTGCGCAGTCTACTCCTGCTGATGGTCTTCCAATTTTCACGCTTGACAGCTTGAATGCAATAATTTGGCGCCTAGATCTCGAGGAAATGGTTGAAGAAAGATCCGTGAAAGATTATTTAGCCCTGATCGTAGTTTACATCCTCCTTGTACACACCCATTCGTTCCTTTCATACATGACACAATCTCAGCTCCCTTTAGCGGCATGTTGTGAGCCTACGAACCGGAAGTTGTTGTGCTACAAGTATGGCGTCCGCGCGAAGGCACTTCCTTCCGGTGGATAGCCCCTATACAACGTAGCCGGGGAAGTGTACCGTATCGGTGGGCTTAAGATGCGTTTCAGATAGTAGCGCTATTTCTGGCTGCCCGAAAAGCAGCCAGGGATAGAACTTCGTCATTTGCTGTATGAGATCTCTAGCGTTTTAGTGGATCAGATGTGGTTATGAGTGTCTGTCATAAACGGGGGATGCTACGACACTTGTTATTTGCGCACAGATGTTGATCAGATTCATGGCAGCTTGCATTGTTTGCATTTGGTGCATGGTTGCGTGTAAAGCCTCAAAGAGGTGGGTGAGTCCAATTTCTTGTGACTGTTCAGTCGGAGTTACGTTATTTACATCGGTCACTGTCGGTTGTGGTACCGACAGTTCGGATATCTTCGGCGGTACTTGTATTTTCGCTGGAACCGGTAGAGGTACTTTGCGGTTGGCCTGGTTCGGTTGATCTGGGGTGTTTCCACGACGTTTCTCCTCGGCGATAGATTGGATCATAGGGTCCTTTTCAGCACCAGAAGCTTTTCCGCCTAACAGTTTGGGGGCACTTCGCTTGGCGGAGCTGTCGGCGGGTTGGTCCCTGACCTGGTGCTGAGGGCCCTTTTCAGGACCAACGTTCACTTTCTTCCCTACTGTTTTTTTTATTGTTATTTTTCCCGTGGGAGAGAGGCGGCGTTGTAGGATTCGGTGCCTGCTAGTAGTTTCGTAAGGTTTTACCCTGATTGATCTTTTTCATGATCGGGCAAATTCTCGCTTTTGCCGTGTGTTCACCACGGCAATTGGCGCATTGGACTTTGGTCTCTTCTCTGTCACAGACGGCTACGTCATGTGCAGAGCCACAGCGTACACACTTCAATTGTACAAAGCACGTATAACGGCTGTGGTTGAATCCCTGGCATTGGAAACATTGCATTGTCCTATTTTGGACTCTGTAGTCTTGCACGACTACCCTCTGTTGGAGGAATGAGCTTGCGGATTTAATATGCCATAGCTTTTGCTTGTCGGTTTCGAGCGTGTTGATACGGAATAACGCGCTCTTTTCCCTTTTCGGTGGGTAGGTTCTCAGGTTCATCCTCGTCATTTGGAGGACCTCGGAATTGATTTCCATCTCGGCCTAGATTTCCTCTTCTAGTTCGTGGGGGTCAGTTGTTATTATAAGCCCTCGGACCACGTATCTGCGGGGTTTATGCTCTTTGGTTTTGAGGTAATGAAACTCAAAATTAGAGTCCCGCAGTTCTATGAGGACCTTATTATAGGTCTCGCCGTCTCCGGCGTTGACCTTCATCATGTTCCCCTTATTAGTTCCTAGAAATTCTTGATGTTCCTGGACTTACATAGTGCCAGGAAGCGTGAGGAGTTTTGCACCGTTAGGGTGGGGGGGCCTTTTGTTTCCCTTAATGGGTTGGTTCACACCCGGTGTGCTTGATGACGATGAAGATGGGAGATTGTTCACGCGCGACCATCTTGCGCTGTCCTCCCTATCATGTGTGTGGTCAATGAAAATATCTTTCTTTGGCCCTTCGGGTACATTTAAGGCCGGAAAAACGTTGAGGATCATTTCCTCTCGTTCTTTCGCGGTCTGTTTTGCAGTCTTGTTTCCTTTCCCGCCTGCTTGCTCGTCGAAATCGGTACCAGCATTGGAGTGGTGCCTGGCGGACTGCTTCCTCTTTTTACTGGGTTGCGTCGGGGGTTCATTTGGTGCACTGTTAGAGCTTGTGGCTCCCTTTCGCACCCGTCTATCGCCTCGGCTCTTTTTCTTGGGGTCGTTGCCTGTTCCGAACTGGAAGACAAAGTCATTGCCTCTCAGTTGAGTCGGACATGCTTGATATATTTGTGCTGGCGTGAGTACGTTCTGCGTGTCTGCCAGCATGGGCTCCTGCGTGTTGGGTGCAGGGGGGTCTGGGCTGAGGAGGAATCGATGTCTTCGATCTCCTCCTCACTATTTTCCCCACACGCTTCTTCGTTGGAGGAGGTCTCCGCAGAGCTCAGCTCCTCCATCTCTTCTTCGCTTTGAGAAGCGCGCTCGCTCTCACTATCGCTTTCCTCATGTATCATTTCGATGATACCCATGTTGCTTTCTTTGGGGTTCTTAGGGATCCCCATTTTGCTCGTGTTTCGTAGAGTTTCCAGTCCCTCTGGATTCCCCTTCGATTCGGCCAATGGAGTGCCGGATCCTGTTTTGACTCTCGGCCAATCAGAGTCCCGGATATTGGGGTGTCTGTTTTGCCGGTAGCCGTCCGGGTTTTTTCATAAGAAGGGCCGCGTTTCGTTTTTGTAAAACTGAAAATCAATCTTAGAGTTTCACCTGCTTCTGTTAAGGAGAGAAATTATCTCTAAATTCATTGACGTTCTGCGACGAAGCCTCTAGCGTGCAGTGACTTACTAACTGCGAACCGAGAGTGGATCGTTGGGTGTCGGCAAAGCCTGTTCATCCCCAACCTCACCGTCCCAGCTAAGGGAATGCGGTTCAGAAGAAGACTCTAACCGCTTTCGGAACACAGGTTTCAATCGTGCTTTCGGCTCTGAAAAATAAATTGGCATTAGTGGATTTGCAATAATAATTGCAGATCTTTTTGTAGAGACAATCGAATTTGCAGCCACTGACACTCAGTCAGCCGATATCTAAAACTCAAGCTTTTTGCAAAGTTGACCAATCGACTTTGTCCTCACAACATCGAGTGTACTAGATAATACGACCTCTCCACGGCAGTGCCGACAACTTTTAAAACAACCCTCGTATTTCTATCTGCTCCCATTTCTGAAAAAAGATAATTGTACCTTGTAACTTGAATGTACTAGTAAGGAGATTTAGTTTTTTTGTCTCCCAATGTTTTTATGTTCTGACGTTAGACTATTGGCTCACTTACACATGGTAAAATTCCTACAATCTTACCAGCTAACAAACCAAACAAGGCTCAAACTCAAAGGACAATATACCATATAAGTTTCAGTTTCATTAAAAGGCATAAGTTTAGAAATCTTCAGCACGTGAGTCATAGACTAAATTTCCTCTGACTATACAATCAATAAATTATATAACCTGTGCGCTAAAGTATAATTTGCAATTATTTGGATATGATTTTGGTGCAGCATTATTAATGTTTTCTTCTTTCTGTATCAGGGAAAGGTAGAGATCAAAAAGTGCGAGGGAGGTATGGACAACTGTGAGGATTTTCCAGAGATGAAATGCGAAGATTTGTGTCAGAAACTCTTTAAGAAAGACACATCGTATCAACCCATCATGGATAAAGCACAGGAACACAAGAAGTTTTCTTGCCCAATTCAACCAGTAAGGAAAAAAAGTGATCCATTAAATTCATTTAATCTACTTTTACATTATTTTAAATTATTTTAAACTAACTAACTAACTCTCTAGCCTTCTTAAAGCCGAAGCAGCAACACAGGCCTTCCATCTGTCCCTATCCTGAGCAAGATCTATATACTCTTTTCCATCTCTACCGATTTCCTTTAGCTCTATCTCAACGTTATCTCTCCATCTTCGTCTTGGCCTTTCTACAGGTCTCTTACCATTAGGTTTCCCAACAAGAATCCTATAACTTCGTCTTTCCTCTCCCATTCGTGCCACATGGCTTGCCCACCTAAATCTTCTTGATTTAATCATTCTAATAATATCTGGACATGAATACAAATTATGTAGTTCTAAATTATGTAACCTTCTCCACTCACCTGTCTCCTCATCCCTTTTAGGTCCAAAGATTTTCCTAAGGATCTTATTTTCAAATACTCTCAGTTTATGTTCCTCTTTCAATTTAAGGGACCAAGTTTCGCATCCATACAAAAAAACAGGCAAAATTACTGTTTTGTATATTTTAACTTTTAGTTTCTTAGATATTAATAAAAAGTACAAAAGTGTATGAAGAGAAAAGTAACATGCATTTCCTGAATTAAGCCTGCTCTTAGTTTCTCTTTAATATCATTTTAATTTGTTAGTATTACTCCTAAGTACTCGAATTTGGAAACTGGTTCAAACGAAATGTTATCAATAATTAGATTTTGATTATTACCTAACACTTGGTTTCGGCCCGTAAGCATATATTTAGTTTTATCATTGCAAACTTCGAAACCTATCTCTTTAGTTGGTTTGAAAAATATTTTATCATTATTCTTAATTGTATTTATATCATCCCCTAATAAGTCTACATCATCTGCATATGCTAACAACTGGGTCACACCGTTTAATTTTAGTCCTTCGTTAGTTTTTTTACCTTCCTAACAGCATATTCTAAGGTCAAATTAACCCATCATGCATTATTATTAATTATTTTAAACTAACAAAGAAATTCAAGAAAGTTAAAAATAAACGTTGTCTAAAGGGTATATCTGAAGAAATTTCAAAGAATATAGAAATTAGGGTTGCTCCTGGGACTAGGAGGATTTAACGCAGGGCAATAATATTATGATGCTTCTGTACAAATCATTATTTATACTTATTGCTAGAGCCCGACCGGTCATTGAATATACTTCAGGAAACCCAGACTTTTCGCCTCCACTTGTGCTAGTTTCAGGGGGATGGGGGAAGCGGTGTTGCTACACGCCTGTCGTACACGACACTTTGTGCTGTCAACATAGACCCTTCGCTCGCATTCCAGGGAGAAGCAGGAAATCGGAGACCCATTCGCGACAACCATGAGGCCACAGTGATTAGGCTTCGCCTTGCTTGACCTTGTTGAAGGTGCCACCTGTTTCGAAAACGACTCGAAACAAAAAACCACGAAAATTTTCCCCTCACCACGCCAACTGGACAAAGCCGATTGGTACTGCGGCTCATGTGACTCTCCCTGGCTTTCGACGGAAAGGATCAAAATATAATTTTCAAGTTCGTTCTTTCACCGAACAGGCTTTAGTGCTAAATTTGGACTAGGCAAATGTTAATATTTATTAGCACTCACTAAAATAATTGAGACGTTCTCCTCCTTGTGAAACATAATCGTAAATTAACAAAAATTTCTCCAGAAGTTCCAAAGTTAATAATAAAGTAAATGCATATGGTAATATACGAGGGTCATCGAGAAATTAAGTTATGTTAAGGAAGGACAACAATATATTTATTTACTTACCATTTATATTGTCATTTCCTGTTCATACCGTACCCTATTTTAGGACATAGTTGCTGAGGCACTTTTAGTAGCGCGGCATCAGTTTTTGTATCCCTTCATTGTAGAATGTAAGGAAAGACACGTAGTAACAGCCTCCTTGACCTCATTACATCAGCAAGAAAAGATTTCAGATGTAGGAACAAACGAAACGCACATGGCGCTAAGTCTGGGATGTAGGAAGCAGATGATCGAATTGTTACAGTCAAATGTCATGTACCAAAGCGGGTCGAACGCTCAGTTGACCATCATGCAAATTTCTGCATCACTCATTGAAGAGTGGCACTTATCCCCCATACCATTGAATCACTCGTGGCATGTTCTCCGTGCACGTGACAAAGATGATGTACGAATGTCGGCAAATTGAGTCTGTGCTTTGCCCAAGAATCAACAAACTCAGCAAGTTCGCGCATCATCTTTACCGCAGCGCTGAAAAGGTAATATTTACAAACAAAACTTATTTTCTGGATATATCTAATAATTTGAAACAGTATAATAAAAAATTGACAGTAAATAATTTCGTTTCTGAAACTTGTGAGAAAGCATGCTGAGTCCAGTCAATTTTCAGGGGGCTAAATCCTCCTGACTCCACCTTAGCGTGACCAATGAATGTGAGTAAAAATATTGCAGGGTGTTAGTTTATAAGAAGAACTATAATTAGCACGAGACCAGTCTTTAAAATTAGATTATTCGCATTCTTTTTACTTCACAGAGTTTTTTTTTTATTTCTGTTAACAATTAGTTCTTTAGATAATATTACAAACTTCATATCACTTGGCAGAGTGAAATTATTTTCGTAACATCTCTGGCTGTTCTGCATTTGCAGCTTGAAAGCGAGTCATAACTCCAGAATCAACCAATCAACAAGTGAACCACTGACGTAATCTCAACCCAGAATCTATCGCTGACCCTCTTGTTTACACTCTGCACTGTTTGTAGGTTCGACGGTCAGCTGGAAATGTTCCGATAATAACCAGACTCTAACACATCTTGTAATCTTTTCAGGGAGAATACAAAGCAGTTAACGCTCAGATGACGATACTGAAGGACGCAGTGGACAGTGCAAAATTAGAGGCTTTCAAGGGAGAGCTGTTTGTACGCTTCTATTATTATCTTGGCGAAACAAAAATTGGGTGCCAGCACATAGAGGCTATGGTAGAACCAGACGATGGGAAGAAGAAGAAGAAAGGGAAATAAGGCAACATCAAGAGTCCTGCAACAATAATCTCCAAGCAAGATGCAGTGTGGAAATAATTTTGGAACTCACCAATGAATACTTTTACACTCAAAATAAGTATATTGCATTAGGTTCTAAATCACTAAGCCACGATAAAACAATGTTTCATTCGAGTTCAGATCTGCACACGTTTCTTTCCTTGTGTTGTAAAATTATCATCCAAATGTTTAACCAATAATATAATATTCCCAGAATTGAAACTGCTTTCTTTTCATTTTAAGAATTTGTCTATCAATAAATTGCACATGTGTGATTGTTTGCTTTCAAATTTCACACACGCACGCACTCACAAACATTTCTTCACATGCGCAGACAAGAACCCCCGCGCATTATAAAATCTTGATAGTACATTATAACTAGACGTCGGATTTTAGGTTTTAAACCTATTTATTTCCTTTACAGGTATGTAAGAAATAACAACTGATGAAGTTTTACAGTGCATAAAAAACTATCTTGCTTGTTAGTAACCTATTTTAGGTTTATCTGCCTAAATGAAGCCTTTTATTTATTTTTTTATATCTTTTTAAAGGTTTTACAGATTTTTTTATGTAGCACAGAGGCGTTTGCTTTGTTTGGTCACGAAAAATTAGGTGACGAACGTGTTTGAAACGTACTCGCTGTCGATTTCCCTTCCTCCAAGCCCATGGTGATTTTTCAAAGCTCTAAACAAGGAAAAATGTCTGGTGACACTGTTACCTGTACAGTCCAAAGTGATCTGACCTGTGTGGTCTTGCTCACTTTCGCGTCATTTTGGTGCTTTGTGGTATTCACGCCTTGCAAACTAACATTTCAGCATTGAATTTTACACCACTGACTATGTTTTTGTTGACAGATTATTTTCAGCATATAAGATTATCCTCACAGACAAAATTGCGGATTTTGACTGTGGAGAACATGAAAAACGATTGTTGCCAAACTATACGGCGAAGAGTGGATTTTAATAGCAAATTTCCAATGGTAAGTTCTGCCATCGCCGTAGGGTTAGGCAACACACATAACGTTATGCAAGATAGTGTTGATTTCAGGATATGGGTGTCCCATTTTCGTTGCCGGTGACTATACCTAATCAGCATTTTTCAGGAATTTTGAACTTTTTTAAGTTTTTTTGAACCTACTACAAGATTTTTCGAGCCTAACTTAAAATTTTTAGGACCTATTTTAAGTTTTTTGAACGTATTTTAGGATTTTTAGAGCCTATTTTAGGATCCGAAAAGCACACTTTTTAGAACTTAAAAATCCGAGGTCTAATTATAACACTATTATTATGTCACGTAATGTAACTCAGAAACGGGAGCCCACAGGGGTAAATGGTGAAATTGTAGGGATATTTTGTTACGAGTAATATTGTTCTCTGTGACTTATATGCTGTAAGTTACAGCAATTATTGCCATGTTCAACCAAATGACCAAATTCACCAGGAATATTATTGAACAGAATTATCGACTCTGAGAGTCAGCAAGTATATGAACACTTTCAAGAAATCATGACAAGTTCAGATAATATTTTCTCAGGTTTTGAAGTTGGCAGCAATACCGCTCCTTTGACAGAAATGGAAAATATGAGTAGGAGCTAATGCTGTTTCTTCTGAGCACAGTGATTGGGTCTCGTATGATATTGGATTGAATTAGTCATGGAGCGTTGGTCTGTGCAGCAGCACATTTTCTGTGTCGAGCATTTTATTTCAAGCAAGTCGATTGTGGCAGTCCAGCGCGAGTTTCGGGGATCATCAATTCCTTGAAGATGAGAGTGACAAATAGCTCTAAAAGCTAGGAATTTTATCCGGAAATTACCTCGTTGATACCCAGAGAAAACATATTCAACAGGTGTTGTATTTCTTGCAAGGAGTTGCCATGTATATCAGTTAAATGAAACTAGATAACCTCTTCAACGGATGCGTTATTTCTCGGAAGAAGTTGCAATGTACATCAGATCAAGTAAACTCTTAACCTCTTCAAAAGATGTAGTATTTCTTGGTAGGTTTTGCCATGTATATCTGATAAAAGAATTTCTTAACATATACAACAGATGTGGTATTTCTTGGATTAAGTTGCCATTTATATCAGATGAAAGAAATTCTTAACTTTTTCAATAGTTTGGTACTTCTTGGAAGGAGTTGTCATGTACATCACATAAAATAAATTCTAAAACCTCTTCATCAGACGCGTTATTTATTGGATGGAGTTGTCATGCACATCAGGTAAAAGAAACTCTATAACCTCTTTAACAGATGTGGTATTTCTTGGATGGACGTCGTCGCCTTGTAATAAAGGGGTCCCGGGTTCGATACCCGGTGGAGGCACATAGTGGTTCTGATCCCACTTTAAGCTGTTGGTCCAGTCCCGATTAACCTATCTGTGCATAAAGTGGACATAAAACACCAACTCAATAACTCTTGTAAAACATGTAAAATAAATTCTATAACCTCTTCAACAGATGTGGTGCTTCTTGGATTAAGTTGCCATTTACATCAGATAAAAGAAACTCTATAACCTCTTTAGATGATGTGGTATTTCTTGGATGGAGTAGCCATATTCATAAGAGGAAACTTTATAACCCCTTAATTAAACTGTTGTGTTTTTTCTAGGAACAAGTTGCCATCAGGTAGAAGAAACTCCATAACATCTTCAACAGATGTAATATTTCCTGGAAAGATTTGCGTTGTAAATCAGATAAAAGAATCTTAACTTAATCAACAGATATGGTATTTCTTGGAGTGATTTGCCATATATGTCAGATAAAAGAAACTCTTCCACAGATGTGTTATTTCTTGGATGGAGTTGTCATGTACATCACATAAAAAGAAAACTTTATAATCTCTTCAATAGTTGTGGAACTTCTTGGATGGAGTTGCAATGTACATCAGTTAAAATAAACTCTATAACCTCTTCAACACATGTGGTATTCCTTGGAAGGAGTTGTCACGTACAGTGGGATCCATGCGTATTACCGTGCAAATTGTCCATCACAATGTTCGTGCACTTTGTTTTATCCAGTAAGAGCTTCAAGAAATAAAATATAACTCAAAATAAGCTGCAGGCAACTTCTTCATTGGCATACATAAAAATCCATCGTGTAAAAACACATAGGATGCAAGAGAAAAATTAATGAAAATTGTCATTTACAATTTGCACGGTAATACTCGTGGATCCCACTGTACATCATGTAAAAGAAACGCTTAATCTCGTCAACAGATTTGTTTTTTCTTGGAGATATTTGCCATGAACATCAGGTAAAGGAAACTCAATAACCCCTTCAACCCTTTCGTGCATGGAATTGTCATTGTACACAGATAAATGAAACTCTTATCTTCTTCTACAGATGTGGTATTTATTGGAGGGATTTTCCATGTACATCAGATAAAAGAAAGTCTATCTTCAACAAATGTTGTAATTCTTGGAAGGATTTACCATGTATATCAGATACAAAAAAAAAAAAAAAAACTCTTAACCTCTTCAACAGATGTGGTATTTCTTGGAATGAATTGCCATGTATATCAGATAATAGAGACTCTTAACCTCTTCAACAGATGGGGTATTTCTGGGAAGTATATGCCATGTATATAAGATAATTATATTCAACAGAAGTGGTATTTCTTGGAACTTTTCGTCATGTATATCAGATATAAGAAACTCTGAACCTCAACAACCTCTGAACCGATTAGCTTTATTGTTCATAGAGTGTACTTAAAACTCCAAATCAATCAATCAATCAATCTTCAACAGGTGTGGTATTTCTTAGATGGAGTTGCAATGTACATCAGTAAAAATAAACTCTATATCCTCTTCAACAGATGTGATATTTCTTGGAAGGAGTTGTCATGTACAGTGGGATCCATGAGTACAGGCACGTATCCAGGAATTCCTTTCTGGTGGGGGGGGGGGGGCTGAACACCATTTTTAAGGGGTATAGTAAGAACCTCACAATTGTATGTTTAAGACCAGTGGTGGCAATTGGGTTCCAAAACAGGGGGGGGGGGCGGAGGGCGGTGCAAGGAAAGTTTACTTTCTCTTGGTAGACAAGGCTTAACATTAAGAGGCCATAATGTTGAGGGAAAAAAAAATGGAGAGCAACTATCCCTTAAATCGTCGCCACTGTTATTCTGTCATTTTAATCAGAACGTGAAATCGGAACATTGTTTTACCACTCGACTCCTCTGTTTCCATGCATTAACATTGTGTGCCGGAACCATCTCAGTATGTGTGTTTGTCCATTTCTTCTCATCAGGTATAAAAACATCTGTGGTGTCTTTGAGTGTTTTTACGAATCTGTTACACATGCACGGGATGGACAATCCACTCCACAACACGAGATTCAAATTGTGGGCTGCGAACTGGATGCAGACAGCTCTCGAATATTTCTCTCTGATTCGAGCCTGAACACAACTAACGTGTCTTGTCCTCCCATGTTTGCAGCTCTTATAAAAGCCGAAACCCACCAAATTGTTCAGATTCAGGCCTTAGCACTCACAAGTGTTCAAAAATGCCTGTCACAGCTTCCGCTGTCTTGTCATATATCGGCACGAAACAAAGGAAGTCTTCTCGAATGCAGCTGGATCACAAAACAATTAATGCAAAATGAAAACCCTTCCATTCCCAACACATCTAATGTTTCGTCTCCCAGTATGATCAAATGCTTATTCATTTATCTCCAGTGACGTGCCCAAGGGAGGGTTGGTGAGGTCATAACCCCATTTGACCCGGTATTCCTTTTTATTTTTTTTTAAAAAAAAGTCAAAGACTGGAAAAAAATGGCAAAATCAGGACTGACCACCAAAAATAGTATCCGTAATCCCTCTCCCTTCCGAAAATTCCGGGCACGCCACTCTTTATCTTCGGACACATTTTTTAAAATTAACTCACCAGAAGTTTTTATCATTCCGTATTGGAGATTGAAGTAAGATGCGTTCTTCCTGCAGGTTTGGATATGATCCTTTAGGGTGCTGTCGTCTGCCTGCCTTCACACCTAACCTTAACAAGGCCTAATTTTCCATCCTTGTGACTTGGATTTTCTAGACTTAGGAAGGTTTCAGACCGAAGGGACACGCAATACATGTCGATTGGAATGGGCCAATCAACAGCAACGTTTCACACCGTAGCGACACAAAAAGCCGCACAAACCTAATTTCGACTTGTGAAATCCTCAGGCGACACGGTGTGAAATCTCCCTTATTAGGCCACTGTCATTGTCACCTAGAAATAGTAGCTCTTGTTGACCACAGAAGAAAAAAATTCTCCTCAACCGGTGGGAATGCTCCTTAGTTTTCTTCTCTCTCCTATATTTTCTGTGCTTGTTCATTGTACAGGCAACACCTTACGATTTGATATACACAGGACATGTACTATGTAGACATTTTAACGAAAAATCGGTTGAAGTCAAGGATGGCTAGGTGGCTCAGTTGGTAGAGCCCTGATTCGGGTCCTGGTAGAGCCTGCAATTTCTACCTAAAATGTCTACATATGGAACATCTTTTTGCTTTCTCTTCTCGACATTCATAAAATTTTCGACTGTCTCTTTATGGTAGTTAAGAGTTTGAATGTGTTTCGAACCCAGTAGGCTTAAACAAAAGTATTTTTATATCATGAAATTCTCGGACTGCATATACGAAATTTAGTTCTGGCAAAACTAAATCATCACTCAAAACTTTAATTTTCAGTTGATCTATGCAGCTTATTTCTGTTTTAATAAACCACTCCAATATCCTGTACTGCTGAAATATTCACTTGAGAGAAAGAGAGAGAGAGAGAGAGAGGGGGGGGGGGCAGGCCTTGTTCTCTTCGGACCTCGACCCGAACTAGCACTACAATGAGGCCCCGGTAGTTCTGCTGTTGTCAATGTCTTCATTTTCGAATCACTATATCTTATAAAGCAACCAGAGGACGCTGACTGATCACTAATCGACTGTATGAATTGTCTGTCACACTTACCTCTGAAATCTCATTAACCGATTCTTTGTAGAGATGAACCAAAAAATTGAATCCGCGTATTTATATCCTCATTATATTCTAGAACGTTCCACTGATAAAACGATTCGTTAATATTGCCAGTAGTTGACTCCTTCTCTCATTCAAGAACATACCCTCTCCCGCCTTCCAGAGATTAGAAATTAAAACTAATCGCCCTACGTGTGGCGCTACATTTGTTGTGCAGCTTCCAAATGCTGACAAGTCTCTACATAGTGCTCAAGTGCGCTGCGACAACATCGAAAGCGCAAGAAACGTTTACGTGCAATAATATCAACAACATGGTTATAGAACATTCTCCGTCTTGCCTCGATACTTGTCTTTCTCCTTAAATCATATTCACATTATTCAAAAAGCAAAAAACCTAATTTTATCTAGTGGCCTCGAGCCACCTCAACCCCACCTTGGATACGCGCTATTAACAATAACAGGGTTATAGAACATTCTCCGACTTGTCTCGATAATTATTTCTCCCAAATTATCATCACATTATTCAAGAAGCCAAAATCCAAATTTTATCTAGTGTAAACAGAAACATTTCCTGAGGGGGGGCTCGAGCCTCCTGATTCCCACCTTGGATACGTGCTATTGATAATAATAGGGTTATAGAACACTCTCCGTCTTGTCTCGATAATTATTTCTCTCAGGATTTATAAATTTATTATCTTCACACTATTCAAGATGCCAAAAATCTAATTTTATCTAGTGTAAATTGAAAAATTTCCTGGGGTGGGGGCTCGAGCCACCTCATCCCCACCTTGGATACGTGCTATTAACAATAACAGGGGAAAAAACATTCTCAGTCTTGCCTCGATAATTATTTCTCTCCTTAAAATATTTGCACATTATTCAAGAAGCCAAAAACCTAATTTTATCTAACGTAAACTGAAAAATTTCCTGGGGAGAGGGTCGAGCCCCCTGTGCCTCATCTTGGATACGTGCTATTATCAATAACAGGGTTACGGAACATTCTCCGTCTTGCCTCGATAATTATTTCTCTCCTTAAATTATTGTCACATTATTTAATTTCACACCACAAGAAACAAAAAAACCTGATTGTATCTAGTGTAAACGTAAAACTTTCGGGGGGGTCGAGCCCCCTAAGCCCTCCTCTGGATACGTGCCTGCATGAGTATAACCATGCAAATTGTCCACCACTATGTTCGTTCACATTATTTGACCCAGTAGGAGCTTCAAGGATTAAGGGATAACTCAATTCAAGTTGTAGACAACGTCTGCACTAGCATACATAAAAATCCATCCCTTGAAAACACATAGGAAGCAAGTAAAAAATTAATGAAAATAGTCATGGACAATTTGCACGGTAATACTCATAGATCCTACTGTACATCATGTAAAAGAAACTCTTAACCTTTTCAACAGATGTGTTATTTCTTGGATGGAGTTGCCATGTACATCAGATAAAGAAACTCTCCAAGGTCTTCAACATATGTGGTATTTCTTGGATGTACTTAAAATGTACATCAAGTAAAAGAAACTCTCCAAACTCTTCAACAGAAGTGGTATTTCTTGGAAGTAATTGCCATGCACACAAGGTAAAATAAACTCTAAAACCTCTTAAACAGATGTGGTATTTTTTTGGATGGAGTTGCCAGGCACATCAGATAGAATAAACTCTATAACCTCTTCAACAGATGTGATATTTCTTGGAAGGAGTTGGCATGCACATCAGATATAATAATCTATATAACCTCTTCAACAGATGTGGTATTTCTTGTATGGAGTTACCATGTACGCCAGATAGAAGAAACTCTATAACCTCTTCAACAGATGTAGTAAACATGAAACATGTCAGATAGGTAAAATTTGTGCCAATTTTACTAGTATACTGAGTGTCTCCTTCCATACGTGGTATATGTTGATTTTAGAAATTCCAACACTTTATATTATTCCCATTCTTAATCGCTAAATATATGAATGACACATTAGTCGTCAAGAGCTAGGGAAAATATAATCATATTTCTCATAAGCACTTGGAAGATCATCTGCAATATGACTGAGTGCTAAACATGGTCGCATTTCACGAAGAATACGATTTTCTGTTATTCGCCAGTGTACAGTATTTTATAGATTTGAAGATATTGGTGCAAGAATATGACAAGCGACACTTTTGGTGAAAATTATTCTTTTGGCTCACGTTGTGCGTTGTTATCGTATCCAAATATCTCTGGTAATATTTCTGTAAATTTTGAAGGGATAGCTGCACCATGCAGACTGTCATGTTGTTGCTCAAGTGATTTTCCATCTCTTTTTTGAGAAGGACATGACAAACGTCTACGTAAGATGATGTCATGCAGTGACGTCTTTCTCCATCCCAGAGGGTAATTATTTAATTTTACCACTTTTTTGCCTAATTCTAGTGATGATTCCAGTTCCCTTATGGAAGATAGTGATGAGGACATTTACTATCAACAATCAGGTGATAATTCTTCGTATTAAAGTCGTAAAGTAAATAAATAATAAAATAATTTGTGGCTTGTCATATTATTAGGTCTATTATTTCTAGAACTTCCTAGGGGCAAAATATTTACTACAAAACTATTAATAGCATGATTTTTTTAAAATCTGAAGTTCATCAAAGTTATTTAGACAATGTCGATTATCACATTGTTGCTGGAAGACTTTCAGGTTGTTTATAATATTAGTGCAATAACATGACAAGCTAACAAAAAAGTGTGTATTATTTTAGAAAATAATTTAATTTGTGCAAAATAACACAACATACTTTTCTTTGAGTCAGGGATGTTTTTTTTAATATGAACGGTAATAGTTGAAAATTAATTTTATGTTCGTCAAGCCTCATATTTTTTTAAAAAAAATCGCTCTGTTTTAAGATTTACCGGATGCGGTTTGTCTTGTTATTGCACCAAGCCCTTAATTTGATACTATAATCAAACATTCATTAAATCTAAGATATCAATAGAGATCGTGAAATCGCAAGTGCGCTTGTCCGTTTAAAAATTCCCACCATTTTTTATTAATGTCCTGGTGTGTAATTAGAGCCGCTGTGGTCCAGTCGGTAAGGGGTCTGACTGCCAGGCGGGAGACAACGGGTTCGATTCCCGGGTTGGGTGATCTAAGGAAGGAATGTTTCCAGCTTCATCAACACATAAAGTGGTTTTGTGGCTCACCCAGCCTCGAATAATGGTCCTTTAAGCGGCACGGGGAATTTCACATACCTATCTGTTGTATGATTCGAATGATGGATCTTATTAATCTAAGATATGGCTATCTTTAAGCTGCTTATAAAACTTAACCACCACCAACGTGAAGGAAATCTCAAATACAACCCTGACGAGACATATACAAGGTAGAATTCATTAATAATTCAAATTTTCGGAGTAATCATTATTATGTTTTACTGTTTAACATTTTGCTAATACATTTGCTTGAAGTGAGTCTTGTGTGAATACAAAACAATTTAGTGACAAACAGTGCTCACGTACATAAAATCAGAGTGCAACTTTGACCTAACATTAACACTTCATGTCATTTGTGGTCAGTTTTTCTTCTATCCTCTTCCACCCTTATCTTCTTTAAGTGTAGCTTCTACGTACTGACAACCTGCCAATTCGCCTTTAAGGTAGTAGAAGAAATTAATGTAATAATCTCCTTCGTGATTCTTGAGTTTCAAACTATCTTTGGTGTCCTTCACAATTTGTAAAATGGCATTTCTAGTAGTATATGTTCCCTGTAAATAAACAAGGATAAAAGTTTCAGGAATCTAATAAAACAAGTATTTATGTTCCGTTTCATTTTACACGATAAACAGAAGTTATTCATGACAATGTGTAATTTTAAATATACAGTGAAATAAAAAAGTTATGTCCCGTCAGAATAGGGCCCGCATTTTGGCTGGAAGCACGTCTGAAATTAATACACTCAAGTGTAAAGGGCATTTGGTAGCTCTCTAATCCGAAGTTTAGTCAAGTTAACCATCGGTAAGTCCAATGTGATTTAATTGAAGTTTTTAATTATTATTATTATTGAGAATAGACCCTGTTTTCCAACCCCGGTCAGTATCTAAGGAGTGCTTCAATTGTTTTTTCCTTGCTCGTGACTTATCGTGGGAACCAATCTTCAAATGTCACGAGATGTGCGTAATGCTCTGCTTAAACGAAGATTCATGAATGAAAAAGTACGTTCTGTGTTCATTGTTCGTAACGAACATTGTAATCGAAGTTGAAATACGTATGACAAATTTTCCTTCGCATGATTAATTTGCTTGGTATTTAATACGGAAAATTGTGAATATTTGTAGTGATGCATTTTTTGGGAAGGTGTCGTATTTCGCAGCAGGTATGGATTAATCAACCACAGACAAGAAAAGTACACAATGCGTGATCTGTTGTGCACTCTACTTCATAAAAAATCCACACGGTTCTTGTTTCTAACGTCAGACAATTACCTGATACGAAATGTAGGATCACGCTTTTGCATTGAAGCATGCATTTCTACATGTATGTGAACCTATCAACAAGATGTGAAAGAACAGTGTTGCAATATGCATATATAAAGAACAACGAACACAAATACTCGAAACAACTGTGAGGAACAGACAAATAGAAAAGTTTATGAACATACCTAATGCTGATATAAAGTAGTAATATTTTTATCAGACCTGCTACATTTTTACAGATTCAGAATGGAATTAATGTTGCTGTATTACAAATATACTGACAAATGGATTATTATAGCATGAATGACAGACATTCAAAGTCATTTGAAAAAAAAGTTCCTTTTTTGGGTTGGGTGATTGTTTTATTCCCTGTCTGATCTGTTATTTAAATCTTTGAAGATTTAAATTTTGTAACATTAGATTTCAATGTATTCTTAGCTCTTGAAGATGGAAATGTTAGTTAGTTAAATAATTTAGGGCTTGTACAAAACGAATTTCTTATTTAGGTATAATATTATTTGTTCATCTATTAAATTGAAGCAGTTGCGCATTCAAGAGGTATTAAAACTACCCTGACATTTATTATATTGGGCGTGACTTGCTCGGAAGCTAATATACAGTAGTTCATACATCCAAATGGATGTATTGTATTCGAATGAAAAGTTTCGGTGACTTAGATATGTTATTAGTTTGAATCAAGGTGTTTTGAATTCGATTCAGAGGTTCATATCCTAATTTAAGCTGTAGGTCGAATATCGAATTAAAACACGAACTTAAAAGGGGAAGAAGGTTATTCAAGATTACGTACAACTGGGAAGTGAATAGGATTATCTAAAATTTATTTTATACACAATGATCTTGTTAACAATTTGCGAATAGACTCATCATACATAACACAAAGAAAACACTTCAATTATAGATATTTTGTTTCCAGATATTTCTACGATCCTACACAGAATACATTATTTCTGACTTGGAATAAAGGAAACGCCAATTGTGAATGTCAACCTGAACGACATGTGCCATTAAGGTTTGGCTGCGCATTTGGCCCCCGCCAACAAAGCAGTTTTTTTTTTGTTTTTTATTACTTTTGAAGACCTAAAAAATTCGGTAAGGAAATAAATCTGCTTAGAATTCCTTCTAGAACATTCAGGCGAACTTTCGTGTGGTTTTATTTGCCTGGTGTCTAGAGGCTTACATAGCCACGAAACTATTGTAAATATCTAGACAACAACAAAAGTAATCCACACGAGAACTCACGTGAATGCTCTGGAAGGAATCCCAAGCAAATATAATTTCTCAGATTTTCGATATCATAGCGCTTTATAAAAGTAAAGGAAACTTCGAATACGGTTTTGTTGGCGTCGGCAAATGGGCCAGCTTAGTCTTAAGTACTTCTCTAAATTATCACCCATTTTTTCCATAACTTAGTTATGAACTTTGTCAAAAGGTGTCCGAAAGAAATACCTATACTTACAGCTATATAGGTCTATGGAGATTTTGTTGAAATTGGAGATTGTGAGGAGATGAGAGTAATCTCTTTTTTAACTCAGTCCCGTCTCGAATTTTGAGACCAGTTGCGTGTTATAAAACTTGAGACGACAATGAATCCAAACATTTCGACACTTTTTGAGACGAGATCGACGAGAGCCACTCTCTCTTTCTCTCTCTCTAAGAAAATCTAAGGATAATTAAAACCCCTAATTCGTAGCTACGTGAAGTTAAAGCTGTTCACATTTCTGTAAATAGACGTTTATGAACATAACGGAAGAGAAAGCGTTAGGTATACAAGTCTTATTTTAAAGGTTTATATTTTAAAATCATCTTAAGCGCTAGAACCTTCAGATTCCGCCATTGGTGTACGCAAAGGGAAAATTTTGAGAAAATCAAAATTGTTACGTGAAAACAGTAAATAATTCGGATAAACCAAAGTGATAAATGCAAACTCCTCTTAAAATGACACCAGATAACCAACCATTCTTGTCTTTGAATAACTCTTAAAATGAAACCCTGTTCCTTAAAATCACACCTTTATAACTCCAACCCGTCGAAAAAATCCTGCGTATGCTAGTAGATTCCGCGTGTAGTCTTCTGCATTGAAATATAAACCACACATTTTGTATGTTTTACGACATAAAGATGTCGTATATTGACATCTTTACGCTTGCACGCACGAATATTCTGGTGACAAAGCAACGAATCCTTTGGAAAATAGCCTGTCCCCTTGGCAGAATGGTTAGCAAATCTTCGCATATTAGCCAAAAGTAGCACAAAAAGCGAAGTAAAATAAAGCAAAACAATCAATCAAACCTTTGGAAAATAATTGTAAGAAATGTTTGTATCTTTGAACATACGACTGTCAGCAACAGCAGAAGCTAGTAGTATTATAACTTGATGATTTGCATATTAACAAAACAGCTTAGTGTATTTATAAGCACAATACAACTTTTCCCATGTGTAAAATCTTGTTATGAATTATTGAATAATACTGCTTGAATGCTGAAAAAGTCACATCAAATTTCATAATATAAACTGGCCACAGGAAAATCACAATTTTGAAAGTCTTATATTCAGAGAAAACAAAACAATTAAGCGCTCTTTTATGATACAACAGAAATAAGGAAAGACATCAATAATGTATTTTTCCGCAGTTGAAAAATTGAGTTCTAAGGCCATTCCTTTTTAGAAATGAGGTATTAATTTCACAATTACGTAACATTATATATTTTTTCACGATTCAATAACTAATCATGTTACAAATTATTCATAAATTATCATGTAATTATTTCTACCAGTTTTCACTAAAATATACATATATTTATTTTTTTCGAATTAAGTGAATCATACGATGATTCATGTCAATATCATGTTATGCGATACAATTCAAATGACGGAGATAATCAGAATCAGCAAAGTACAAATATGAAATGAAAAGGTTTCCGCTACCGGATTCGAACTTACAACCTTGAGATTATAAAGCAAAAGCGATACCATTGGGCTAATTTGTCACAACAAAATCTGTGTCTTATGAATGATAAATATATTTTCTATTGATTTAGAACTAGAAATCGAAATATACTGATTTAACAAATTACATTTCATTTCAATTACGGAGATTGCCATTGCACGTTATTTTGTTTCATGTGTGATACTAATTGTGTAAAACTATTGCTCAAAACATTAATTCAGAACATCTATAATGCTAAAGCGTGGCCTGGGATTGCACATTAGATCTGAAAATAAGCCATTTCAACCCCCTTAAAGTGAAAACCTCTTAAGATTTTTAGTAATTACGAACCATAAATGAATTATCACATCAAGATATAAGCATTTCTGTGCTCCATTTTAAGTTTTTACTTCGTGCTCTTTTTTGATATGTGGATAATGCAACACTTCTACGTGTACTTTCGGGGGTTAGATTCACTGGATCCCATGATTCGTCATCAGATCGCATGCATTTTGAGTAAACAAGCTTACGCCCCAACCTTATATAATTCTAATAACCTTGCTGTTTTCCTAAATTTGTTGACTCTGCACTTCTTGGCTCTCTTTGCACTCGCGAGTCTATTTGGTTGCACGGTGCAGCACCGACTAGTCTCGTCTA
This sequence comes from Lepisma saccharinum, assembly GCF_977018435.1. Classification (NCBI taxonomy): domain Eukaryota; kingdom Metazoa; phylum Arthropoda; class Insecta; order Zygentoma; family Lepismatidae; genus Lepisma; species Lepisma saccharinum. The sequence continues at coordinate 197,579,581 of NC_139229.1, read as the reverse complement.
CTTCGTTGATTTGGTGTCAAGTAGTGTATTTGGTGTCTGCACCGTTTGCAATACTTTCTGAGGGGGAGGTGTAGTGTGTCGTGCATGGCACACGTCGTGCGTGTTTTCTAATCAAATGAACGTTTAAAGTTTAACACCTACTGAGACGCGGGGAAACGAAGAGTAATGCCGCAACAGAACTTCTGTTGTATGCAGTGGTGTGCCTTAGACTATAAGTTTACGTCTACATGCGTTGTCTACACGTAATCTACACGTAGATTACATTGGGTTGTAGTTTACATAGACTACGTAGACAATCTAAAGTGCATTAAAATTAATTTTCAAAGGTTTCATGAATGGAAAGTGACATTTTCAACTGTATTGGTTCCTAACGAAATGAAAATAATCCTATTTACAACAAAATTTCTCTTTACTTCTATTATCAACTATGGAGGAAGATAAATAGTATGCAAGAAACAACAACAGATGGCAGTCGTGAGGCAAGAGTGGACGTTTTCCCATAAAACACTAGAATATTTCCCACATTTGGTTTATTCCCAGGTGAGAAATTGTTCGAATTTGGAAGAAAGAGTATGAAAAGTTCTTCTCACAGATCAGCAACTGATACGCAGTATAATTTTCTTTTAATTCCACGGCGCCTTTTGCTAAGTTATCACCTTTCGCCATGTTGTTTACATAGATTACTTATACTAAGTGTATAAAATTGTCTACGTGTAGAACGTAGACTATCGTTGTTTACGAGTAGACGCACATCACTGGTTGTCTGCTTCCATTGAAATCAAATGGTGAAACGCCCACTACAGGGAAACACGCTGAACTGAAGCGCGGAATTTCCGTGCCAGAAGTCTGCAGGTTATCTTAAAGGTTATTGCCCACTGAGACGGTTGGTTTCTATCTCTTAATATTTAAAATGGTATATCCCCCCTATCCGCAGGAGTTGCACATGATATAATATTAATTACTAGATTTATTATTGCTGCTGGAATAACAAGGAAACGGGTCTGTTGCTCCGCGTCTCAGTTTAACGCGTTAAGCTTAAAGCATCAGACAGGCAATTGTTGAATCTTCTGAACTTGAACATCGCTATTCGTCTACTTGGTTGAACAACATTTCCTTGCAGCAGCCTGACACCGGGTACACCTGCACTATACCTAGTGTCAAGAAATGCAACAGACTAGATGGGGCTAGTATTTCTGTCTGGAACAAGAATAGCAGGGAACTCCCTTAAAATTCACCGCTATTATTCTGTACGACTTTGTTCCCTCATGTTAAGTGGACTCCCACAAAAACTAAAACTGAAGAAAGTCAATCCTCACCCTTTTCTGCTTCTGCTTATGCCCCTCTTCCAGTGAATATTCAAAATAAGAAAGCAGTGGTCAATATAAAAAATTAAGATAACAAGTGTTTTCTGTGGTGTGTCTTGGCAAAACTTTACCCAATTCATTGGAAAGACAATCCATTGCAAGTTCATCATTATATACAGTATGAGACAGAGTATAAACATATTATGTCAAATATCCAGTATCCTTTTGCTATATCTGATATAACAAAATTTGAAAAACAAGCAAAATAACTCTTCGCAATCAATGTGTATGCCTATACAGAAAATAATTTTGTATATTCTCTCAGAATAACTAATATTAATAGTGATAATACTATTGTTATCAATTTGTTACTTATTTCAGATGATAAGCATTTCCATTACTGCTTAATTCGTAATCTCTCTCGTCTGGTTAGAACCCAAGTAAAAAAACATCATGGGGAAATCAAGATTTGTCGTAGGTGTTTGTCCATATTTCCTAATCAGAACTATGATGCTATCCAAAAACTTAAAGAACACAAACAATACTGTGGTGAGAACAAGCCTGTACGTATGATTATGCCCAAACCAAAAGAAGTTGAAAAATTCAAACAACACAAGGCCCTGTTGGAGCATTCAGCTATAATAATAGCAGATTTTGAGGCATTTCTCAAACCATTCAACTATTCAGACCCTAATCCTGAAATATCTTCTACTACACCTTATCAGCTCCGTGAGGTCTGTAGTTATGGTTATGTAATTTTGTGGCGTAATTCATTAAAACCTAATGAGCCTTATGTATAAAGAGGACCTAATGCTGTCAAACACTTTTCCCAAAAAATAAAAGAAGAAGTAAGGAAAATTGGTAAAGCATTATCTGTGTCAAAACCGAGAGTAGTAGATTTTGCTGGTGCCTCCACAACAGCAATCATAGAAATTAATATATAAAATAACCATTAACATGGAGCATATTAAAAGTTATGAATTACAATATTTTCCTCCCAATCGTCGTACAATTGCTAATCTCAATGAACAAAATCGTGAAATTGAATTTGACATGTACGTAGGTGACAGTTTTGTACATCCTCACAGGGCTGACTTGTATATTAAATTTGAAGTAGTAAAAAATTAAAATAATGAAGCATTTCCCGCTGGTGCAAACATAAAACTAGTAGATTATTTTGTACCACACTTGTTGTCTCAAGTAGAAATTAGAAAACATGGTACTGTGATAGATAGAGTAGACTATCCTGGCATTACCTCTACTGCCATAGGAACACTTAAATTTTCCAAAGTAGATACAACACATTACCAGGCAGAGGGATTTGAATCAGGAACCAAAATTCTGACAAAAACCACACAGTACTATTTTCCATGCGTCTGTTGCCAGGTTTCTTCTCAGACTACAAGGACACCATATGGAAATGAGGTCTGAGGGTCACTTTTCTCAGGGCAGCTAATAACAATAATGCACTAATGTGTTATAGTACTTTGAATCCTGATTGTACAACATTACCCAACACCTTACCTGAAGCAGCCAAGTGTATCATCAAGACCATGGAGCTGAGGATACCAGTAGTGGAATATGAAACTAATTATGCTCTCAAATACAAATCAAATATTCTAAAAAATCCACAAGTTCCTATTGGATTTTACACCTACCAGTGTGTCCAAAAACCAGCCACTAATCAATTCAGTAGTATACAGTATGATATGCCAGAATTTGTAATTGTGTTGTTCCAGACTGGGAGAGAGAACTGTCAAGAAATAGATTCTAGCAAATTTGATGATTGCAAGATTAATTTTTTTTTTAAAAAAATGGATTTTCACTCGTGAAAATTATAATCTGGTCATAGCACAAGATGGTTTTCTTAAATTATATGAGGCTTACACTGCTTACAACAGAGTAACCGAAGGAAACATAGATGTATACTACACTCCTAGTGAATTCAAGGCACCCAGACCAAAGTTTGTTATTAACACATCAAAAAGAAAACAAGTGGTAATCAATGACAGAACTAATATCATGATTGTATGTGACTTCCATGAGCCTCTGCCTAACAACACTTTATGTAGTGTTATTCTTATTGCAGAGAAGACTTTTGTTTATGATGTGAAGAATGAAAGAGTCAGAGAACAATTTTAGTTGTTACTAGACAAGACTAAACTAGTCTCTTACATAGGATGCGTCAAAAGTTTTTTCATAATATTAGTAACCAAAATAATATTTAAGAAACTACATTAGGTATAAGCAAAGCAGGGTGTCTCAAAATAACTAGTAATCAAGTAGTCAGTAGTTTTCATATCTAAAACACTACCTTGGCGCCATTTTGAAATAAAACTAGCCACCTGGCAGTAGAGTTGTTTGGAGCATAAGTTAAGTACACTCACAACTAATCAACACAGTGTCATATGACTCTAACGGTAGAATTCCCAAGCTAGATATTAAAAAATTTAAGCTCTTGTTAATCACTTAGTACGAGGGTACTAGCATGGTTGGCCATTTTGCTACACCTAGAACGTAGCTAAATCCACCAGAAGATATGAAAATATAGCTTAATTTTGGCCAAAATAGGCTATGGCATCAAACGGATTTGCCCTATTCTCTACTACTATATTTGTTATATCGTTTGTATTTCAAATGCACTTACCTTCGGTATCGGGCAGTCATCAACGTCCAGACCTTCTGCATATTCCAGAATAGCGCCCCAAAAGGAATTTTTGTCAAACAGAAATGCACACATTTCCACTTCCCCTTCAGGCAAGTCTTCACACTTATTACTGTCACCTACTGGACATTTCTTTACTTGTACTTTAGCCTGTAAAGAGAATCAACTTTCTGATTATGAAGTTCTTAATTATCGTAAAAAACACAGCGAAAGTTTACTTTTCAAAAATGTTTCACAGCACATTCGAAAAGCAAATGGTGCCTTTGTGAAACTTCATTCAGTATCGAAAACAATTTATTTTTAGAAGTCTGTGCTGTTATGTGAACCATAGATGTGAAAAGTAACAAAAAAAAGATGGCATCTGAACTACAGAATTTCATAAATTTGCTAGATAGAGATTACGAAGGTATACACAATAAAGAACTTTGGTGAAAGAAATTATGGCAACAAAAGTGGATAGGACAAACATTGAGGAAGAGAAATGATGCTGTCGGGAGAGATGAAGCAGAGGAGAACATAGACAGACGTGAAGAAGATGTGATATTAGAAGAAGAAAACTGAAGATAAAGACGAGATGGCGACGTTTAGTTGATCCTTCATGTTGCACAGAAACTAATAAGTAAATGAAGTAAGTCATACATAATAAGATTCACATCTAAACTTTATTTGCAATAAGAAACTTTCCATTGTAGTATTTTTTGCTTTACCATATCGACGAGATATCATCCTGTAAATGCAAACCGAATACAAGTATAAATAATTTACAACAAGGACGTTTTGAAGAAGGGCCCCAGCACGATCTTTACTCAGGGGGGGGGGCAGAATAAGATTCTATATCTTGCCACTCAGTCATAAAACTTGTATATTTGTCGTTATTATAATTATTTAAAAAATCATATTATTATTATTTAAAATATGATAGAATTGAAATTGATTGGAAATACTTTGGCGCTATTGACAAATTCTGAGTCCACTATGATCACAGAGTACTGTTTAAAAAAGAAAAAGAAGAAGAAGAAATTCAAATCCACGGCGCGTGAATTATCGAATTCGTACGCCGACTTGGGGAAATGATTTCCGATTTTAGAGGATCCCGAACAGTAGAGAAATTCAAAAGGATCGTGTTGGAAAGTGATAAATTATTGGTATTTTTGCTCTAAAAGTGTCAACAATTTCTTGAAACTAACAGGTTTTCTTTTTAAGAAGTTCAAAAACAATCACTCAAGAATGGATGAAAGAGTGTAGAATTCAAGATTTTTATTGCGTCCGTAAATTTTGAAAATGTCAAGTCCTGAAACTGCTCCGGAAATAGCATTTTTTCAGTCTCGATTGACGGGATTATAAAAATGTTCCTTCCCAATCCAATCCTGTCGAAAAATTTAGTCCTGCATACTCCTAGTTACGGCAGTCAAGATAATTCTAATGCCTGTTGTGAAAACGTTATTTCGTTATTTTGTTAGACATTGCAGTAATTGCTATAACTTACAGTTTACAAACCTCAGAAAACAGTATTACCTATCCATAATGGAATGTCACCACTCGAATTACATTGTATTTTCACAGATATCTCAGGGGGGTGGGCAAGAGCTCCCCCTGCTACCCCCTTGCGGCTGCCCATGGGTTTGAAGAACGGCTGAAAATGGACGAGGGCCATTTTCTTTATCAACCTTCGATGGACCGTAAAAAGAAGACAAGTGTAAGTAACAAAATGAATTTATTACCAAAAGTTATGTACATAACTGGTTACTTTTCGAAATAATCGCCGTGAAGATTCAGGCATTTGTCATATCGTGGGACGAGCTTTCCGATACACTCTGCGAAGAACGTTGCCGCCAGTGATGTGAGATGGGCCTGATCGTTGTTTTGAAGCTCCTCTGACAATAAACAGCTGCATTGATCGTAGCCCCCGGTTCCATAAACTCAACACACCTTCGTGGTCCCAAAAAACGGACGCCAAAACCTTCCGGCTGTTGAAGGTTTGTTTGAACTTCGTCGGTTTGTTTGGTGAGTTTGAGTGCATCCATTGTTTTGACTGTTGTTTTGTTTCTGGGGTGATGTACTGAATCCAGGTCTCATCTCCAGTAACAATTGTTTTCAAGAAACCTGCACCTTCAGCCTCATAACGGGTAAGTAGGCCAAAGCTTCCAGACCCAGGAGGATCTTCAAAACACCGTTCAGGCCTATCTCACATCACTGGCGGCAACGTTCTTCGCAGAGGTTATCGGAAAGCTCATCCCACGATCAGGTACGGCGCTACACGGGGGCTAGGGGGGGAGGGCTGAGGCCCCCCAAAACTTGTCTCAGCCCCCCCACCCGTAGCCCCCTAGATTTTAGTAACACCTTAGATGCATTTCGATCGAAAACTTAAAAAGTAGAATTTTCCATTTTCCATTAAAAAACTTCCATCAATGTTCAAATACATTTTCTAGTTCGGTTAGATCGCATGGTTACCTTATTTATGATGTGTTGTAAAATTAATTTTTTTGGAGAACAGCTGCAGATATGCCTGGATAACTGATCATTTATTTGATACTAAGTAATTGGCCAATCTAGTCGCCAAACTTGATACGTCATCTGGGGCTTGTCTGGTAGGTGAACGTATTCAGTGACTGTGAGATTGTTCTTTCATTGTTGGCATATACAGTTTCTGAATAGGTCTAGCAGGTGTAACAAATGAATTTTACATGAATAACTAGTACGACGTTCAAAATCTAAAGAAGCGTTATGTTTCTTTTCTGTTTGGAGTACTGACAATTGCACAAGTATTAGCGATATTCTCTCATTGACTAAGAAACTACCTGATTCTTAAGAGCCCGTATCAGCGTCACTCGAAAAAGCACCGGACAGATGTCAAATTTTCTTCCTAGTCTTGCCAATATTGATTCCATTTCCCCCTTCGAACGCAAATCCATTGCATGGTAGACCGTTTGAGACTTTACTGGTGGGAGGGTTGCTTTGTCGAAAGAAACAGAAGACAAGGTTCCCTGTCCGCTACTCACCCCCCCCCCCCCCCGCCTGGAAGGTCAGGCTCTGACCATAAAAGACCTTTCTTTTGAGCCCTCACGTTTATAACTCCGAGCCGAGAGGGTTTCTGTGACAGGACAACACTTTTTCCGAGTGTCTGAAAGAAGAAAAACACACATTGACGAACATCGCAATACAACTTACATGTAATAGAGCCAAGGACTATTTAGGGGAGGCGGGGTGTCCAGGGAGCCCGAATCTTCCGCGAGAGACTTACGAAGTACTAAAATTAAATTATGTAAATATGCTTGTTTTGATTAGCATCTGTCGTATAATCGAGAGAGGTGTATTTCCGTCAAACTTATTGTAAGGGAAGGATTACATTGGGGTCATACAACTTTGGATGACTGTATCAAAGAAGATTTATACACACCACTACCTAAGTAATATGCTTAAATATTAAATTAAGAGCTTTACTTTTCGCCAAATGGATCTAACATCCTTTTTCGTTATTCAATATATATTCAATTCCTTATCTGTTTCACAATCACTTTGCCAGTCAGTTGTTTTTATACAAATTGAAGCGATCTTAACTATTCATGAGCTAGATAATGAATACGTGCTATTATATTCCTATTCTTATGCCATCTTTTCCCATTCATGTGATAACAATATTAATTAATATTTTAATATTATTAATTTAATATTACTGTTATTTTAACTTGTTTTTATTATTAGAAGAAGGTACCAACATCATAGGCGTGCACAGACCCTCTGATAAGGGGGGGTGGCAAAAACCTTAAAAATTAAGTCAGATCGGCAAAGAAAAACCTCATTTCTTCTCACTGTTTTAGTTTTTTGAATTGATGTGATATATATATATGTGTGTGTGTTCGCGCGCGCGAGTGTGTATATTATATATATATATATACCTAGGTATTAACATATTATTTAAATACATTACGTAATCTATTCATCCGCCCCTTAACAAACCAACAGCAAAAATTATATAGATTGTCTCTGAAATGTGAGCGCTCGTTTTCCTCAAAACCAAACTGTTATAGCAGCAACTGTCTGAATTACTTATTCGTTCTTACTTTCTTTCTGGTAATTTACAATGTATTGGAGAAAAGAAACTGCGAGCGAAGCGAGGAAGAAAATTTTTCGATCCAAATTTTTGAAAGTTGAAAACAGTATTGATTTAGTAGGGCGCAAAAAAATTCATGGGACGGCATGGCATTCTCTTTTACAATTTTTCTCAATCAGATTGTTCGGCGCCCAGTGCCAACTCCCGCTACTTCCTAGCTACGGCTCGGAAGTTGACAAGACTGCAAGAAAAGCAGGTACCCCGAGCGAAGCGAGAAAGAAAATTTTACGAAATGTATTTTTATTTGTATAAAATTTAAAGTCGAGGGGACAATTGTCCCTCTGTAACCCCCTGCAAGTGATCCTGACCCTCTGGAAGAAATAATGCAAGATGGACGTGAAAACTAATTCTGTCTTGAGTATCCTTTTGTCCTGCTACTAGTAGATTCTGCTAGTCTTGCTTTCTTTTAATTCAACGATTTCCGTCCAAGGTTGGAAAAAGGCATAAGCAATGCCCCCCTGTCCCATTGTGGTTGCGCCATTTCCTTTTAGAGTATAATATTGTTTAATAACAGCGACAATATTGCTCTCCACTAAATTTCTAGGTGAAAGTATAATAATATAGGGGCATGGAACGTCTGGAAGAGGGGCAAGGATGACCACACCTTCAAAACGAAGGTCAACCTAAAAGTATATATTTCACAAGTATAATTAGATTTCAGTCATAGTAATTTACATTAATTATTATGTAATGGGGACGCAGGAATGCGATAATTTCAAATTCAAGTGGTGTTTTTAGAGGGGACAGCACTAGTATTGGGGTAATATGCCCCATGAAAAAAATACCTTTCTTGTCCCTTTGTGGAAAAATCTGCGAACGTCCGTGATTAGGGGGCAATCCCCCCCCCTCCCGTGCGCACGCCTATGACCAACATATATGGAATAGTTTATAACATCGACTAGCAGGATATCTCTCCTGTATGGTGCTGTAAACTAGGGAAATAATGACGATGTTTTGTAGTAGTGCATAGTTATTCAGCCTGTTGCGACACATGTGCAGAACAGGCGGAAGACATTCTATTGTGTTTTCTGCAGTTGGTGGATTATCCTAGGTGAGATGATTTTGATGTTCTTTCTTTTCTTAACGTAATAAAAACGTGTCTTGCAACCTAAGGCGTCGTGCTTTGTGCTCCGCCTGAGGATGAATTATATGATGAAACTGATGAACGGACACTCACAAAGAGCATCCATGCCGGGATTCGAACTCCCGGATGTGCTAACCACTCCATCACAGAGGCCAGTGCTAATGCACATGAATATCACTCCAAGTTAGTCATTTGAAATCATTGGGAAAGTCGTGTAGTTAGTAAAATGTGTACTTTTAGCATTTTTGATACAATTAAAACTATTTACAGCCAATGCATATTACTCATATTGAACCGGAACAACGAATTTGTGAATTTACTACAGGTCTTTTCAAACATCCGCAGATAAGGCTAATACAGTTTCTTGTTCATATCTATCATAGTTATCCTGAAATACACGTATGTCAGTTTTCACGTGGCTTACTAGTTTCCAGATATGCTTGATTCTGTTAACTGTTTACTCCTATTATTCATAGTTGCGAACTATCTCTCCGGATCCGAGCATGTATGTGAAAAAGAACTGAATCACTCCGCTCCGGAGGGCTCCTTTAGTACCACCGCGACCTAGCTCCGAAACCCTGCCTGCTGGCAATCGTATAATTGTCAGCGATGTTCTCTCCATCCTTTCATCCTTGGGTTCGAGTCCTCGTTGAGCCTGCATTTTTCACTGAAAATTCTACGTAAGTTATGGTTGTAGCGAAATCCGGATTGTCTCCGAAATGGGGAGATTACCACCGAAATCCGGATTCTCTCATTTTTCCATCGGATTCCCGAATAGTAAAAAAAAAATATCTGGATTTGGCCATTTCTACTTCACACGTCTTGCGCGAACACTGACCTGCTGATGTGTAAGTGGAATTATCAGTGTGATAATTCCTAGTAATTCAGACTTCATAACATTCTGGTAGAAAAATGTGCAGAACAAATTCTCGAGTTAGTAACCTCAAAGTTGTCTTTTCGACAGAATTTGCTCTTTCTTTTTTAACTTCGGACGGAAATGCATGGTAAAAAAATCAGAATTTTCAGTTTTCATGAGATAATTTGGAAATGTCTTTACAGGACAATAATACATCATCATCACTGGCACTGAGATATGGATCTCATACAAAAATAATTTATATACACGAATACAAGAACAGGGGAAGAACACAGAAACGAGCACTGCCGGATCTACAAGCAGCAAGACCCCGCAGTGCGGGGGTGGGGGCAGAGACAAGTAAGTCTCTAGAAGGCCCTCAGTGATTGACATAGTATAGGGTTCGTATATGCGTATTTAAAAACTAAACTTAATTACTCAGGGGTTCAGAAACGAATACAAGATATACAGGTAACGGCAGTGGCGGCGAGGGGGACAGTCGGCCCCCACTTTTCGCCACTTTTGTCCCCCCACTATGCTAAACCGTACAGTATCTACAATGGGAAATATACTGTCCCCCCCCCTCGGTTTTGGAACCCAATCGCCGCCACTGGGTAAAGGTAAAGTTAAAGTTCCCTGTGCATATAGAACCGTGCCATGACGACCACTTGGAACACACCAATGTGTTTATATATGAGTTGTTGAGGGACTTTTGAATCACCCTCTAGGCTCTTAGATGTGACTTTGTCAACATGAGATCAAGAACTTCACACACACACACATGCATTATACGAGGCGCATCCAGAAAGTAAGTTTCCCTATTTTTTTTTTAAAAAAAAAACAACAACACAGTTTCAGGAAACCATTTATTGGCAACAGGTACAGCAAAGGTTCAGCTATTTTTCAACATAGCAACCACCAGAATTGAGACACTTGTCGTATCGTGGTATCAACTTTTGGATCCCACTGTCGTAGAACTCTGCCGCCTGTGAATGGAACTAGCGTGTGACAGACGTCTTCAGCTCTTCGTCGTTGCCAAAACGCTCACCGGAGGACAGGAATTTCTTGAGGTGCAAGAAAACGTGAAAATCGCTGGGAGCCAGATCACGACTGTAAGGTGGATGATCAAACAACTCCCAGCAAAATTCCGTCAAAACAGCTGCTGTGTGCCGAGCCGTATGTGGACGAACATTGTCATGGAGGAGCACAACACCTGCAGTAAGCATGCCACGCCTCTTGTTTTGAATGGCACGTCGCAATTTCCTTAGTGTTTCACAGTAATGGTCAGCGTTCACCGTTTCACCTCTGGGGAGGAAGTTAATGAGCAAAATGCACTTCCTGTCCCAAAACATCACTTTCTGTACCGACAGCGTCTGTTTGAATTTCTTCTTGACCGGAGATCCACTATGCCGCCAATGCATTGACTGCTGCTTGGTTTCCGGGGTGAAGTGCGAAATCCACGTCTCATCGCCCGTGACGATCCTGTCGAGGAAATCATCGCCGTCATCATGGTACCGTTGCAGGAATGTCAGTGCTGCTCCTGAACGTTTCATTTTGTGTTCGGGTGTCAGGTTTTTCGGCACCCACCTGGCACAATTTTTTGAACAGCAGGCGCTGCGTGACAATCTCATGCAACACGGATCGCGATATAGATCCACCAAGCTTTCTGAAACCTCGGAAAATATGCGAACTAACCGGCCTCCCCCACCCCCTTCTTTCACCCCCGGTGTTTGCTCTGGTGCTGGTCAGGCAAGGACCTTCCCACTTCCGCTGACACAGTGTTGCTAATTTTACTCTCTTCAAGAATTCGAGGAGTGTTGTTGATGTGCGTAGACGTGTTTTTGAGTAGGCTAAGTGTAAAGTGTCGAAAGTTGTGCACAGCAGTGAGCGAAATTTGCTACTACGAATCATCGAGAAGGGTGGAATTATCCTCGCGATCAACCCCTAAAGAGAGCAGTATATCTAACGGGCGCTACAATGCCAAGGGTCCCGGGTTCGAATCCCGGTCGGGCTTGGTTGTTTGTGAATGTCCTTTCATCAATTTCATCATTTCATCACTCATCCCCATCTTCGCAAATTAGCCAAGAGGCACAAAACGTGAAGTAAAATAAACTAAATCAAATCAAAATATCTAACGGGACTGTTGGAGTCATTGCTTAAAAAACTGAAAAGAGAGAAAAAAGATTTACAAACCCCTGACCAGAAATTGTCCATGAAATGTACGTAGTGAAAAGAGAAGTTCCTACAATATTGAAACTTTTAGCTATTGCTAAGGAAGAAATTAATTATCAGGGGGGGCGAGAAACATTACGGAAAATTATGAAACAAATCGGCTTTAAATTTAAAAAATGTAGAAACTCTCGCTTAGCTCTGGTTGAACGAAGCAACATTGTGGTTTGGAGAGCAAGATATCTTCGTGCGATCAACAGATTCCGCAACGAAGGGAGGCCTGTTGTTTACATTGATGAAACTTGGATTCATGCTTTTTTCTTTTTTTTTTACATAATTTTTTTTTATAGTTTACATAATTTAGAATATTAATCTTATGTGTTTAAATTGTTGATATCCTTCTGCGAGACAGCAGGCGTTTTTAACTTTAGTGTCCCCCTCCCTCCTCTCTCTTATGCTATATTATTTGAATTACCACATCTAGAAACGAAACTTAATATTCGGCCTGCATATTTGTTTACTTGCAAACCTTTCACGGCACACGCCCACTTCTAGATTTGGCAACACAGGGGGAAAACACGTGTTTCTGCCATCCCTTCCCTTGCCCTAGAGTTTCCGAGCTCCCCTCCTAAACATTCGACACTAGCGCCACTTGTTTCTGGCCAGGGTTTCAAATAAGTTGGTGGATCTATATCTGCGGGAAAAGGCTACTCAACTCCGTAATCGTGAAGCGGTTCTCTACGATGCGCTGCCGTACCAGCTCAACCAGATCATCAGTGATGATCCACTGCGCTCTTCATCATGGACACTTTGACGACCTTCCGAAAACTGCGGACACCAGCGACGCACCATCTGCTTACTCATAATGTTCGGCCCATAGACCTCACAGAGCTGACGATGAATGTCAATTGGCGCAATGCTTTGTGCATTCAGGAACTTTATCACCGACCGAACCTCGCATGCGGCGGGAGAAGGAATACGAGCTTCTATTTCGGACCACTGCTCCCTCGCTACTGGCATGCGGCGGGAGAAGGAATACGAGCTTCCACTTCGGACCACTGCTGCCTCGCTACTGGCGCCGGGCGGGATCTGTCCGCCTGGCATATGATTGATACGTCTTAGCTCTGCTGCGCATGTGCAATTTACACGGCTCATTATGTTTACTTTCACAGGAAAAAAATAGGGAAACTTACTTTCTGGATGCGCCTCGTAATATACATACAGACACACAAACACACACACATATTATAAATAGAGCGTAGAGGGTATGTTTGTGTTTATGTTTGTGTGTGGTAGGTTGGTAGAGGGTAGCCTTTGGTCCGTTGTTGTACCATGCAGATCTGCAGCTGCCACCTCCAACCACGATTTTACGTACAACACGTTGTAATAATCTTGCGATCTTATAAAAGCAGGAAATGTACTTGAACATTGCAATGGCCTTGCCCTAAGGGAAGTTAATTTTCGATCGCAAGGCGTCTACCGTACTATAAAAATCTGGGGGCTACAGGGAGCTTAGATCTGTTGTTGGGGTTTCATCCCCCCTAACCTCCTTGTAGCTCCGTCCCTGGCTGTATGTATTTCGTCCAATGAGTACAAGCTAGCAAAACTGTGAATTTCAACAAGATTGTAGATAATTCTGCAGCTGTTCATAAAAACAGACGTATTTTATTAGTTTCTTGCTGTGGTTCATTTTCCCATTTCAGCAAAAAAGTATTCACACTCTTTGCATACGGTGAGTAAATGTGGGGGAAGGAAGAAGTTCCCCCTTAATAGTCTCACTTAGAAATTTAGTGCAGAGGAATCTAATAACCGTTCTTAAACAACATTATGCTTTTATAGAAATACAAGTATATACTATTTTCAAACCTACGAAAGTTCCAAGTAACTACTTAAGGAAAGGGTAGTGAATTACTTCCTATGTAATTGGACTCTCCCACTAGCAAATTTCTTATTAACACCTCCACATATTTCATTCTGTAATTGTATTATCTGTATGTGTCTGCAGAATAAATTGCCCATATATTGCACATGAATAAATTATGTGTAGTTCTTTTGAATTTGCGGTACTAAACCACGTTTATACGTACATTAGTCTTTGAACGACAGATATGGAAAATAAAGCGCCAGCAGAGAACAATGGTGCCACTGAAGTTGAAATTCATCTAATAAAGTGATTTTAGGTGGGTCGGGACACACACGACCCTGTTTTGTTCCCACCAATGTAATAAATACAGTGAGATGGAATGAGGGCTTTATTTCGTCAGCTGAACTCTTATCAAGGCCCTTGCTCCCCATAATCGGAGGATCTGAGACAGAAATAGTGTTATTTGTCGTATATCCAGAAAGTTGATTGATTTGCTTTATTTTACTTCGCTTTTTGTGCCACTTTTGGCCAATTTGCGAAGATGGGGATGAGTGATGATATGATGAAATTGATGAATGGACACTCACAAACATCCGTGGCCAAGCCGAAATTCGAACCCGGGACCCCTGGCGTCGTAGCGCGATGTGCTAACCACTCCCCCACGGTGGCCGGCCCCAGAAAGTTGAAAGTGAATGAAATTTTTATAGTGTGTTTTGTATGGTCATTATCAATAGTAAGTCTGTCATATTATTCAACTAAATAACGTATTTGGAAAAGAAAAAGCAACATATAATTAATGTATTTTATTTTACATAAGACCTATGCCTAAAAGTATTTTTGTATATGATGACACAGAACTATCTTATGTTGTGACTTCTTTGGGTCTGACTGTAATATATATATATATATATATATATATATATATATATATATATATATATATATATATGTAATTTGTGATAAAATAACACAGTAAAGTATTAAGTAAATATATTTTATCCCCCTACTTACAAATCATGAAAGGAGTCAAATTCGAAATTAAGTTGAACGGACGTTCAAAATGTTTAAAAATAGCACTATTTCCATAACAGGTCATCAAGTATTTTTTACCATTGACCCTCAGAAATATCTCAAACTGACAATGAACGTTCATTGAACTTATTTATGATCGACAGCTAAAAAGTCATTAATTTGCGTGGCTGGTTGATAATCGACCACCAGATAGAATTTACACAATATTTACCTAAAAACTTTGAGTAAAGTCACCTTCCCCCTAAAAAAAATCCCTTGGTAATGGACTTTCGTGTTCTCACAAAAAAAAAGTTATAATTTGGCACAATTTTTCTTTTGCAGGCCAACCTTTTGTAAAGGTGTACTTGAGTCTGTGCAACCAGCCCTTCCCATTTGTGAACAATATACTGGGGAAATCCACCGTTCTTCACTGTTGTCATTGCACTACAACCCCATCGTGATTTAGTATTAGGATATAGCGTAGTGAAGAACTGTTTACAAGCATCGCCCAAACCATTGATTCTCCCCCAAAACCTTTCCCTGCATTCTTTTTTCTTTTCCTAGCTCTCAGCATGCGGTTTTCTTGGAAGACCGACCGATTGTAAAAGAAAAAAGGGCCGTGGAGGGGGGGGGGGGGGTTGAGCGCGAGCGGTACAGAGGGGGAAACGGCTAGCGCGACCAGCTTAGAAAAGTCGAATTTAAAATTTACATACATTGCTCTGTACGTCGACAAACTACAGACATTCTAAAGAAAATTATGTAAGATCAGTTTCATTTCTTTGCTGTAAAAGAACAGTTGAAGCTTTCTTGCGCTTTAAAATGTTGATTTAAGTTATTACATATAATTGGCGAGCAAGTGAATTTTACGAAATTGAGATAAGGAAAACTACGTAATAAATAATATATTTGAAAAAAGGCTGCGCGACATAACTAACTTCATATTTGATCTTTAACTCAGTAAAATTTAAATGCCACACACTTGACTGTTCGAGCACAGAAGGTCGACGCAAGAACCTATTTTTTAGGTATCGTCACCAGCGGTGATACGGGCTCTTAAATGCTAACATAAAAATTGGGCTCCCAGCCCCGATAGTCTAGTTGTAAACCTGATGTCAAGGGGTCCTGGCTTCCATCCCCGGTTGAGGTTAACATTTCATTTAGTGGTTCGGTTGGGATTTCACTAGAAACTGTAGCTCTCGTGAATACTGTAGCTCTCTGTGCGTATTGTGGACCTTAATACAAATCTAATCAACTAAACATTGCAATACAGTGCGAAAATCAGCATGCTTGGACAATTTTATTGCTCGCAGTCTTAGTCCTACATCTTAATTAAGTATCATTTGTAAGGTTAGAAAGGAATTTCTGCAGTACCGTCAAAGTGGTATCCGTGCAGGAGAATCAATCTTTGATCCAATTCGGATTTTCACTAATCAAAATGCTCAGTGCAAGGGTTACAACCTTATTAATTGCTTTTATGTCAATATATTTGTCTCCTAATGGAGGTGAATTTGTGGTGAAAATATGTTTGTTCCTTAAGAGTGGCACCTCCTATGTCGACGGTATTTCTCGTATCCTCCCCACTTTTAGCCTTAAGACCTGAATTTCACTCATTGAGCAAGAAAACGTAAGATATTTCATCATGATAGCAGAAAATATAATATAATTAACACATTTTCTATTCAAGGGTGGTGTTGTTTATTTCATGCCTACTTTATTAAGTTAGTACCACTTTTCTGAAGCACAGAAAGCTACAATCTTTTGCCGCTCCCTTTTGTTGTGATTTGGACAAATTAGAGTTATGGCACACTAAGAGGTAGAAAGAAACCAAAAATAAAGACCCTTCAGCACCTCCTTGCAATGGTTGAAACATTAGAAACTGCCTTTTACGAACTTTACAAGCTTTGAGTTATTGAAATGTGCATACCCCATCAACAGCTTTTACCAGCAAATCAGGTGTTATCTTCGTAATCAAACTGGTAACGAGAGGTTGAGTGCTCTATCTATTCTCTTTGAGAAAGAGCTTGCAAAATCTTTGGATTTAAACAAGGTTATATCTGCTCATGATAATATACGTATCTTATCGTATTTCTTGATGTCGTTGATTTTCTCATTTCAGCAAAAAGAAAGTACTCAAACCCTTTTCATAGAAATAGTGTTATGTTTATATTTATACGTTTATCCGTAGCTTTTATAACGTATTTTGTACTGTTTATATGAATAGTAATTTGTAAGTCTGTGATATTATTCCACTCAAAAATTGCTTTAGAAGAGACAACAATAAAATTATTACATTTTACATGACATGAAAGATCCATGCCTAAAAGTACTTTTGTGTTTGATTTAACAAAATGCAGTGATATATCCTTCGATCTAACTGTAAAATATGTCACTGTTAAAAATATACAGTAGAAATGTTCTACGTAAATATCTCTTTTAGCTGGGATAAGTTAGCCCCCCGAGAATTTGACTCCGAAATCTTTAGGCCCCCCCCCCACACTTATTTCAGGCTGGCGCCGTCACTGCTATGACAAATGCCTGAATCTTCACGGCGATTATTTCGAAAAGTAACCAGTACATAACTTTCGGTAATAAATTCATTTTGTTACTTACACCTGTCTTTTTTTTACTGTCCATCGGAGGTTGAAAAAAAATGGCCCTTGTATTTCGAGGATGCAAATTTAATTTTTGATTGGCTGTGGAAGAAACGTATTGCAATAGCCGAAATCATCCTCACAAAGTTTGCAACGAGCAGCACTTGCGAGATGGTCGACGAAGGTTTAAAAATGTCATTATTGACGTTGAATTAAAAATCCGTTAACGATCATGAGCGAGATATATACGTGAGAGTATTGTAGTATAAGGTACAATAGTCTCGTTTTCTGACAACAAGGGAGAATTATTTAAAAGAGCGTAAATGTGGAAGAGAAGATGATACGACCATTTTTAATACAGATTAAATTCATTTTATATAAGATTATTAACCATATGTAATAAATAACAAATAAGATATGTATGTAAAATATACAGGGTGTCATTTTAATGGCGCCCACGGACCACGGAAACGTATAAAGGACATCAAAACAAACAACTTTTCTCAAACAACTCAAACAACTTTTTTTCGTTGGTGCGTCGATTCGACGCTACAGCCGTTCAAAAAAGACCGTTTTGCCGCCTGGATGCTGGCAACCCAACACAACATTTGATTGCATTTGTGACGTCATATCCCGAGGTGAAGCGATGCGTTCCAGGGTTGCCAGGAACACTCATATTCTGTGAAATATGACATAGCTACAATCAGCCACATTATGTACCGTAAAACAAAGCGAGAAAACACGTTCTGTAACCTAACAGGGAGTAAACAAACGATACGAAAAATGGTAGAAAGAAAATAGAATTCAAGTGGAAGTGGTCATATCGAATTTTGTCTCAGCTAACATATAAAATGTATGCAAATCTAGTTACCAAGTTGGCATCTACAATTTCGTCTATCCACTTCGTCCTTCTGATACTAGTTGTCTGTGACACACTGAAGGTAAAAAAAAAAAATATGTAAAGTACTCCCCTGTGCATAGCACTACGCCATGAAGGCGTATAGGGGTAACGCCCCACACTTTATTGATCCGGTCGTGAGTGGGGGTGATGTGATCAGCATCACGCCCCTGACCGCCTTTACCCCCCAGGGTTTCCCCCAGGTACCCATGTTATTCGACGCTGGGTGGGCGCCGGGGCCGCTTCCATCGTTAGAAAAGTTCCCGGATTTGAAGCAGCCGGGGATCGAACCCGGGACCTTTAGCATGGTAGTCAGACGCGTTACCGACTGAGCCACCGCGGCCACCGTGGTGACACACTGAACAGAGGACAAAATATAAATGAAAGAATTCAAGATTCCAAAGGTAAGCAACACATAATATAATGTATATTCAGGGCATTATGAGGCAAGTGACAAAAATGGTTGAAAATACAGGGATATAAGTAGTAGCAATACAAGCTCTCCGACGACTGTGCTTATCTACGCACCGGATACACATGTAATAGTTTGCAACTGTGAACAGGACAGTATATTCGCTACTGAATCATCACTAGATTGTTACTGTGGTTGTACGTGTTTTAGCCGTAATGCAACAACGTGAACCTCGGATACTTCCGTTATCAGCACAAAAGTACCACAAGGCATCTGGACACAAACCTGTAGATATCAACCTTGCAACGAGATTTGCAAATATTTGACATATAGCTCGGCGTAAACAGCCACATGTAAGCTGTAAGTCCAATAAAATGTATTGTTGTTGATATTTGACATTCAGGCTGAGACAAAATTCGATATTGACACTTCATTTTGAATACGTTTTTACCATTTCTCATATCGTTGGTTCACTCCCCCTTCCCCTGAGATGACTTCTGATCTTCTGACTTGTAGGCTATGATGTTCGGTCTAATGGACGAGTTTCTCGCTTCGTTTTACACCTAATCATGTGGTTGGTAGTTTGTCAATTTTCATAAATTTTTTGTGTTTTCCTTGCAACCCTGCCTTGCGCTGTTTCGCCGCAGGAAATGGCATCAGAGATACGATCAAATGTTGTGTTGGGTTGCCAGCATCCAGGCGGCAAAACGGTCTTTTTTGAACGGCTGTAGCGCCGAAATGATGCACCAACGAGAAAAATGTTACTGAGAAAAGTTGTTTGCTTTGATGTCCTCTATATGAATCTGTGGTCCGTGGGCGCCATTAAAATGACACCCTGTATAAAAACAAAAACAACCACCACGCCGTTGTGAAAATTCGTTTGGGGAGACCTGGGGATAATTTAATGAATTTTAGAGAGAATGTAGGCCATTAACAAATTGTACCTGTATTGAAAGGAAAATCTTGGAACTTTTCTGTACAGGGAGGGGAGCCGATCAAGATGTGAAAGAATTATTGTACAGTATCTCTCGGGTGAAACTTGATGTTGAGTAAGATAGTATGTTTCAAGTTTCGATAATTTTTATCCTTTTTAGCAAAATTAAGGTTGGATAACCCATATTTCTCTTTTCTTCTTGTTTCGACTTCGTTGTTTTCTAGTTCTGGGGTTTATCGCAAAGATTATGATAAAATAACGAAGCGAATTGCCCAGGTTTCGAACCTGAGACATCGGACTGGTTCACCATATGTCGTTTGTGGTGCTTTATTTTATGAACGGAGATGAATACATTGAAAAGTAACGTATTTAAATAAAAATTCCAAAAAGTTACTTAATAATATGTATTTTAAGCACCAATATATTTTTAGTAGCCATTTTCATATTTTAGCATGTTTTCAGATACCACACATTTAGGTTAGCAAGCCACATTAGTTCTCTTGAACACAAAGATCTGTATTAATTCATGATTACTCACTTGTTAAGTGTTTGCCCACATTCAATTCAGATTAATTTTCTTACCATACAGAGTCACAAGTTTCAAAATGAAAGAGAATACTTCACGATTCTTAGTAGATAAAAAACTTGATTAATTAAAAAAAATATTACCTTGAAAGACTTGTCAATATCTTCTTCGAAGATAATGGTGGAGTTCACTTCCATGCAAGTCTTATTAATCATCCATGTCTCAGTATCCTTAAACACAAGCTTACCATCCTCGTAATTTTCACAGGGCTTGAATTCATGCAGGGCGACTGTCATTTGCTGAAATATAAATAGGCGCATTATGATCTTAAGTTTATGTATGAATATACATTTCTTCAAGCATTGCACATTATATGCACCGTTATATAGTACAAAGGTGTTTCAAAATTATCTGAAAGATAATAACACATTCCATGAGCAATACATTTTGGAACGGTCCCAGTAGTTTTAAATTCTGCCGCCAGGTGCCAGGCTGACCAGTTGTACAATGGTGAGGAGAAAGGGAGAATGGGTCGGTCGTGAGCGTGCAACGTCAGTTTTGTACGCGATTTCATGAAGATCCTCCACCAAATAACTCTATTAGATTCGCCGCATTAGCGCATTAATTATTATTGATGAGAACATTCTGAAACATGGTAAAACATGCCTGGATGGAGTTAGATTAACGTAATGAAATGTGCAGAGTAATGAAGGGTGCTCACATTGAGCATTTGTGAGTTACCTTTGCAACAATCATTGGCACTTAAACTTGGACAGTTATATTACATATGTGTGAAGTTGTATCTTATTTTCACAATTTATGAATAAAATATAATGGGTTGAAATCGTTGTAATCATTTTGAAACACGCTGTATGTTCTGGATGGTCCAATATCTTGTTACTCCCAGGTGGATATCACAGCAAAACTAATTAAATTTGTTCTTTGCTTTCAGATGGCTGACAAGCAACTGCAGTGTGGAAGAATGGCGAGCAGCATATATATACGAAATGTCATTAATTGAAAATGACTTATACTTTTCATACTATTGGGTGTTGGAGAATTATATTTTCATACAACGCGGCTTAGTTCATGCATGGTTCAACAAATGATAGCCCGTAAGGATGTGAAGCATAGACACCCCGCGCCGGCCCCGAATGTAGTTTGTGCAACATGGTAGACGGGGGACACTGCAGCAGAAAGTAAAAACCGTGGTATTTTTCGAAACAATGGTTTATGCAAGATGGTGCTTGCCCGCATACAGCAACATTGTTTTGGACTTCGTGCATAATCACTTTGGCCTTCGTGTCATGTCCACAGAGAATTGCAGCTATAGAGCAAGTGCAAGCCAACATCATGACCTTTTCCCAGGTATTGGGAGAGGATTTGTGTCGCTGAGTTGTCAATAACATGAGAGTCCGTCTGGAAGTGGTTCTACCACAAGAAGGTGGCAGCGGCGTATACTCTGGGTCACCTAGGTAATCGGAGATGACCCGGCTATATTTTTTTAAAAAGTTGTTCTTTATTTCTTCGCAATATTCTTCCGAACCAATCTTTGATTCACATATTTCTTTTGCTTCCAGCGCGCGAATGTTTTCAACCGTTTGCCGCGGAATGTCCGTGATTCTTTCAGCCACTTTCTCCAGCTGGTGGAATCTGTTGACGTCAGGAGCCACATGAAAGACTTAGTTTACAAGACACCAGTAAACTTGCAAGAAGAGCTCAGGGAGAGGATCTTAACAGCTGGTCAACACATCAAAGACACCATCACATCACGAGTTACGAGACCAAATGTCCGTAAAAACCTGCGTGCCTGCATTCGTAACGGAGGTGCCCACTTTGAGCAAGACGTATAATGTTCTTTAATTGTATTGTTCATTGATTCCATTCACATGAAGATGAATGAAGTATTATGTCTTGTTCACAAATGTGAATGTTACCAACATTTGTACCTTGTTGGATAGCTGATGACACAAGGAAGTAATTTAAGTAATTTGTACGCTTCGTGTCATACCATTTTTTTTACTAATACGTTGCCAAGTAATCTATGAGTGTATTTTTTTTATCATCACTTGTAAGTATAGACCCACCCGTTACTTACATGTGATTGTTATTTGGGACATACTTTTTTTCAACGAACCTCTTATTTGTTAGCTATCAGAAAACGCTGAAATGTGTGCCATACAATGAGTTATGTTTTCTCAATTAATCTTTCTATGTGGAAAATAGTAACTTTTTTAAAAAAACAATAGAAATTCGAATATCTCGAAAACTACTAATTTTCGGACGGGGTCTCATATAGTCAAATTTATTGCAAATTGTCTCTACTTTAACCCCTTTCAGGGAATACATCTAATTACAAGTCACGCTGTATATATACGTACACATATATTAGTTAATTTAAGTTGCTTCCCCCCCTCTTTAGATTAATAACGATCATAAAGATAAAGGATGTATGAATGTAAAATATATAAACAAAAAAACGCAATGATTCCAACTTATACGTAGAACCTCGCCCATCGCAGGGAATATAAAGCTGGGAAAGGGAATTTTTCAGCATCCATAGGGAATTTAATTCTATGTCAAGCAGAAAGGAACCACAATAGAAGATTGGTGCAGGGAATTGAGTGCGTGTTGTAGCGATTCGAGAATTTAATATTTGTTTAGCTGTTAGTGGTTTAGTATTCGTGCTAGTGCTGTGTTTACTGAAGTTAAAGGCAATGGATATAATACAATATTTGCGTGTGAAAATATTTGGAACGGGATGTCTTCCGGAGAAATTGCAAATAGTTAATGTAGGTAGGCCAGTAGTATCTCTTGTACAGTGGCTCTCAAAAGTTTTAGGACAACGACATTTAAAACTAGGCAACCCAACTTACCCAAGGCGTTGTTGGGTTGCGTGTAGAGTTTGTTACGTACCTAGCAACTTTCCTCACCCTTTACTCCTATAGTCGGGAGCATGGAGTCTCTAAGGGTCTACACTGAAACCTATCTTCAGGGTAGGTGCAGAACAAATCCAACCAACGTCGTGAAGTTTTAATGAAAAGTTTATTTACTGCTTGAGTGTTTACAGCCAGTGGTTAGGTAACTCGCAACTGGAACTTGGAGATTAATGGTTAATAGATAATTTCGAACTTTCTAGAAAGGTCAAACTAGGGTGGCCCAAACCTAGGTTTTACAGAAGAGCGGCATTCACCTATTCACTTCTTCCTAGACTTGGAGTTATCACCCGAGATTGCCAATTTAGGTTTTTACAGAAGAGTGGCTTGCACCTATTCACTTCTTCCTAAATTGGAACTTATATCCCATTCGGCTAACCTAGGTTTTACAGAAGAGCGGCATACACCTATTCACTTCTTCCTACATTAGACCGTTCCTATTTGGACAGTCTAGGTCTTTAAAGAAGAGCGGCTTGCACCTATTCACTTCTACCTAGACTGACACCAGAACAGACCCCCTTACGGACCAAATTCCTTCGTATTTATACCCAAACTTCCAGCCTCGAACACCGGTCTTTAGGTAATTTCTTATTACAATACTCTAAATTATAACAGAAAGATATTTGAAAAATACATAGTTTGGCAATTAATAATTTACAAAGAAAGTTTACATATTCATTTGAGTTAACAATTATTTCTTTAACGTTGATAAAATCTTACATTTTGGAAATATACAAATTTAAATGATCCGCCATTATTTAATTACAATTAGGTTAGTTCATCAAACATGGATAATCTTTGATTGGCAAATCTATATTTACATCATAATAAATGCTCGTTGTCTTAAGCGAGCTGTCTTCATTAGATAGTTACAGAAAGGTGAATACATTAGTTCAACAACGCCTTGATTGGCGCGTTCATATTTGCGTCACAACATGTAGTATCACGGACATTAACAATGACTTGAGGTAACACTATATCAAATTCTCTTTTTAACACGGCATTGCAAAGTTACAAAATAAGTAAGGTCGTAACAAGTTAATCTAAATTTCAGGGTTGCCACATGCACAATAGATATTTATAAAATACGCGAAAGAAAGAAATCCAAGTATTATTGCATAAAACTAGAAAAATATATCAGTATTACATTTGTTGCAAATGAGAAATACTTTCTGTTAGAAAGAAAATCGATTTTCTAGTATTTCATAGCTGATGAGTCTACACAAAGGAAAAGATGAGAGATGAAACAGAAGTGGACAACAGAAAGGAGAAGAGGGAAAGCAAAAGGGGAAAAGAAAAAGCAAAGGAGGGAAGAAAATGAAGGACAGAAGTGCATAGGAGAAGTAATGAGGAGAAAGGCAAAAGATGCGAGAAGAGATGAGGAAACTGGAGCAAAGAGAAGAGAAGAGAAGAAGGCAAACAGAATGAGAGAAGAGGAGTTTGGAGAGGAGAGAAGGTGACGAGAAGAGGGGAGTGGAGAATAGAGTGAAACAGAGAAGAACGAAAAGAAGAGGAGAAGAGTGCAGTGGAGTCGGAAATATAGGACAGGAGAAAAGATAAGAGGATTGGAGAAGAGTGGGATGGAGACAAGAGGGGAGAAATGGAGGGAGGGCGATATGAGATAAAGCAGAGGAGAAGGAGGGGAGAGAAGAAGGAGAAGGAGAGGAGAAGAACAGAAAAGACTGGAGACGAGAGGAGGGAAGATGTAGTTGCATACAATATCGTCTCGGCGTCAAAAATTGATGCATTGATCAAATTATCAACATGAAACATTCAATAACATTTTAAAATGTATTGGAGAATGTATTAGATGTGTGCGAAATGCCTTTTGGTTGGGTCAGAGCAAGACAAAAACTTCCACGTAAGATCTTTGATTTTACCTGCGATTATACCACTAAAAACATGAATGTAATTTTAATATTTATAAGAATTATCCAATATTTCTCCACTTCTCGGTTCGTTGAAATGGAGATTTTGTTATTTCCCCTCCCCCCAAACCGTTAATTCCAAACTGAATCATTCCGTTTCACACGGCGTGGACAATGAGCACAATGGGATATGTATAAAACTTATGAAAATTTTCTGCCACCGGAGGGGTTTGAACCCACGACCGGCATGTTCACGATCCTTAACGGTATCCACTACCCTACAAGCTTGCACTCCTGAAAGCAGGTAGAAGCAGCTGACGAATGTGAAATGTAGATCAAACTCTCCTCCTACATGTAATGTGCAAAGAATACTTGTTTGTAACAAAGAAAACGATGGTACTACGAATCGGCGAAAACATTGAATGGGGAATTGCACTTGATAAAAATTGTTCCTTTGATATTTACGGAGGTATCCCTGCATTGAACTTGAGTGGGAAAAGGGGGTAAAATTAGTATGTCCTGAATTGCCACAAACATAAATAGTTATTTCATTAATATTTGTAAATGCCTTCGAAGGAGTACACAATTATTGTTAGAGTATCATAATTCACGATCTTATACATGAAAATATTCCTTTGAACGTGTGTCAATTCATTTATTTGTTTATATATTTTTAGCAAATTTCAGATGCAGAACAATGTAGCCACCGTACACTGCACCATCCTGATAAAATTGGGGAGCTTGAATAGCGTAACCCGGTCTCAGAAATCTCCTATGGGGGATGTTACTGGGTAAACGAGAAATAATCGATCAGACAATTCGATTATCGAAGGCGATAGAAGAATTTCCGGTTTGACCAAGTTTACAATAAGCAAATAGAATACAGATTGTCTTCGAGCTTACTTTGTTAAAAAGGAGCGGATACAATATGAATAACTTGTAATTTTTAAGTGACATAGAGAAACAAAGATACCTCGAAGAAATGGATCAGTTCTCGGAGCCTTTGGATCAAGATTTATGGAACAATAGTAATCTTCTCCGAGACAATGTTGATCCTCTACTAAAGGTTTCGTTGGTATATATACACTATGTGGTCAGAAGTATCCGGACACCCACCTGAAAATAAAGTACAAGTTTGGGCAACCCTCCATCGGGAACACTGGCAAACAATACGGTGTTGGCCCACCCTCAGCCTTGATGACAGCGTTCACTCTCACAGGCATACTTTCAATCAGGTGCCGGAAGGTTTCCTGAGGAATGGCAGCCCATTCCTCGCAGAGCGCCAAAATGAGAAGAGGTATTGATGTGGATCGGTGTAGTCTAGCACGAAGTCGGCATTCCAAAACATCAGAGAGATGTTCTATGGGATTCAAATCAGGACTCTGCGCAGGCTAGTCCATTAGTGGGACGTTGTTGTCGTCAAACCACTCCCCCACAAGCCCTGCAGTATGGACGGGTGCTCGGTGGTGTTGAAAGACACAATGGTCACCCCCGAACTGGTCTTCGACGGTAGGCAGCATGAAAGCTGTTAAAATGTCAACGTAAGCTTGTGCCGTGACATTGCCATGTAAAGCAACAAGGGGGCCAAGCCCCCTCCAGGAGAAACATGACCACACTGTAACCCTACCACCTTCGAATTTCACTGTCGGCACTATAAAGGCTGATAGATGTCGTTCACCAGGCATTCGCCACACCCACACCCTACCATCGGATCGCCACATTGTGTACTGCGATTCATCACTCCACATAACGGTTTTCCACTGTTCTATGGTCCAGTTTCGACGCTCCTTGCACCACACGAGGCAGCGTTTGGCATTTGTCTGTGTGATGTTTGACTTATGGGCAGCTTTTCGGCCATGGAAACCAAGTTGCCGCACCTTGCGCCAAACAGTAATGGTGCTTGGAGTAGATCCTGATGCAGTTCGGAATTCCTGTGTGATGGTGGCGATGGATGATTGACGATAATGCTGTAGGACCCTCTTCAACACTCGATGGTCTCTGGAGGTGAACATGGGAGGTTGGCCTGCACGCTTTTGGGTTGTACATATCCCTTCACTATAACATTGGAAACAGTGGACAGAGGGATGTTTAGAAGGGTGGAAATCTCACACACAGACTTCCTACACAAGTGGCACATCTCCAACTGACCACGTTGAAAGTCTGTGAGTTCCTCAGACCACCCCATACTGCTGTCTCACACTGTCTGCAGACTACTGAGTTCGCTGACTATGTGTTCCATGCGGTAGATGGCAGTACTGTGTCGCCCTCTATGATAAACACACGTTTCGCGGTGTGTCCGGATACTTTTGATCACATAGTGTACATGTATATTAAACAAGAACGTTCATTCGTTTATAGATTAAAAGATTTTTTTACAATAAAAATGAAATAAATAAGAAAAAAAATCTTAAAGGTAAAAAGGAGATTAAATACACCAACGCAAAACAAAGATATTCTACATATATAAAGTGCACATTTAATTTCTCATTAGTAAAACTACAGATCCATTTTTACATAAACGTGTATTTTAAGTTGGTTCTAATTTATGTCTGACCATTTATCATTCTTCATAATTATCGTTCCAATTAATCATTAACATATATATGCCAATTGCATTCACGAAAACGAAAAAAACGGGCACTTCCACGCATATTATGCAGGTAGTTTACTAAAATTTACTAAAAAAAAATAATAATAATTGATACACGTTCAAAGGGATATTTTTTTTTTATTTAAGATCGTGAATTATGATACTCTAACAATAATTGTGTACTCCTTCAAAGGCATTTACAAATATTAATGAAATAACTATTTATGTTTGTGGCAATTCAGGACATACTAATTTTACCCCTTTTCCCACTCAAGTTCAATGCAGGGATACCTCCGTAAATATCAAAAGAACAATTTTTATCAAGTGCAATTCTCCATTCAATGTTTTCGCCGATTCGTAGTACCATCGTTTTCTTTGTTACAAACAAGTATTCTTTGCACATTACATGTAGGAGGAGAGTTTGATCTACATTTCACATTCGTCAGCTGCTTCTACCTGCTTTCAGGAGTGCAAGCTTGTAGGGTAGTGGATACCGTTAAGGATCGTGAACATGCCGGTCGTGGGTTCAAACCCCTCCGGTGGCAGAAAATTTTCATAAGTTTTATACATATCCCATTGTGCTCATTGTCCACGCCGTGTGAAACGGAATGATTCAGTTTGGAATTAACGGTTTGGGGGGAGGGGAAATAACAAAATCTCCATTTCAACGAACCGAGAAGTGGAGAAATATTGGATAATTCTTATAAATATTAAAATTACATTCATGTTTTTAGTGGTATAATCGCAGGTAAAATCAAAGATCTTACGTGGAAGTTTTTATCTTGCTCTGACCCAACCAAAAGGCATCTAATACAGCTTTCCCTTCTTCCGTTCAGCTCGGGCCCTAAGGAAGCATGTTCCACTCTCCCCTTCCCCTCCACGCGGGAGTACAGTGCACAGGAGTCGCGGGTGTGCTCAGGTTATTGAATGTTTCATGTTGATAATTTGATCAATGCATCAATTTTTGACGCCGAGACGATATTGTATGCAACTACATCTTCCCTCCTCTCGTCTCCAGTCTTTTCTGTTCTTCTCCTCTCCTTCTCCTTCTTCTCTCCCCTCCTTCTCCTCTGCTTTATCTCATATCGCCCTCCCTCCATTTCTCCCCTCTTGTCTCCATCCCACTCTTCTCCAATCCTCTTATCTCCTCTCCTGTCCTATATTTCCGACTCCACTGCACTCTTCTCCTCTTCTTTTCGTTCTTCTCTGTTTCACTCTATTCTCCACTCCCCTCTTCTCGTCACCTTCTCTCCTCTCCAAACTCCTCTTCTCTCATTCTGTTTGCCTTCTTCTCTTCTCTTCTCTTTGCTCCAGTTTCCTCATCTCTTCTCGCATCTTTTGCCTTTCTCCTCATTACTTCTCCTATGCACTTCTGTCCTTCATTTTCTTCCCTCCTTTGCTTTTTCTTTTCCCCTTTTGCTTTCCCTCTTCTCCTTTCTGTTGTCCCCTTTTGTTTCATCTCTCATCTTTCCTTTGTGTAGACTCATCAGCTATGAAATACTAGAAAATCGATTTTCTTTCTAACAGAAAGTATTTCTCATTTGCAACAAATGTAATACTGATATATTTTTTCTAGTTTTATGCAATAATACTTGGATTTCTTTCTTTCGCGTATTTTATAAATATCTATTGTGCATGTGGCAACCCTGAAATTTAGATTAACTCTACACGCAACCCAACAACGCCTTGGGTAAGTTGGGTTGCCTAGTTTTAAATGTCGTTGTCCTAAAACTTTTGAGAGCCACTGTACCACAGGTCTTGAACTTAAACTTCCGTGTATAAAAACAAAAATCGGGAATGCACGAGTAACTGGGTACTGGTGTAACTTGAATTTTACACTTCAATTAATATTGAGGGTTTTTATTTCACTACCGAATTTCTTTAATATTCTTTGTTACAGGTTTTTTCTTATAGATTTATTATATTTTCTTGTTTTATTGTTTGAAATTCTAAACGTAGATTAACTGCAAGTGCAATCACAACAATTATTCGACAGTGGTCGCAACAATTAGGTAAAATTTTTCACACATATATTCATACATCCTGTATGAATGTTGAGGTAAATTTTCAGGGTGACTTCAGGGGTGGGTGGATGAATCAAGTGTCAGAGATTACCCACTAGTTAAAACCAGCATAGGCCACTGGAAGGTGGACATATTGAACATGTGCTCCATACTGGCTAGCTCTCCGCATTATAGTAAGAGTAAGCCAAGTTCCTTGTACTACGTATTTTGTATAATAAACAATGTACAAACTATTTTCAATGGATGACATTTCGTGCCCTACCTGTATATGTACACAGAACGGGAAAGCAATAAGGGACGTTCACCACTCTTTGTTTTTCATTTACACAACTTGATAGAGCTTGTCTGCATAAAACCTCTAACATGAAGACAAATTATTTTTTACCTTTAAAATTATACGAAGTAATACTGACCTATAGGTGGGTTTCATGTGACGTCAGGATGCGCTCACCTGCCATGTTTGAGGCCAATTTTATTTGTCGTTCGCAAGGAAATATTCACCACGTAGCGTTGTTTACATTTGCACAAACTGCACGTTTGTTTAAAATAATGGATGTCTGCGTTAGTATATCCCGCCCACCCTCTTGAATTCCGTACCCTTACAAGAACTGACCTCAATTATGACTGCTCGAAGCCACAATGCAACAGTTTGTGACGTAGGTGAAACACACCTTTTGGATCAGTAAATTCGTCAGTGGCTCCGCGGGAAGTAACAACCCTTTTCGACCATTCCGTACATCCTTTTCCAATTGTCAAGCACATGCCATACTGTTACATGTCTTGAACGTTAATCATTACAGACAAACATGCAACATTAAAAGGGTAGAATGTTGAATTTAGTTTCCCTCTAACAAAAAAGTTTGTTTCAATTTCACTTTATGCACAAATAGGTTAATCGGGATTCGGCCTACAGATATAAGTAGGATCCGAACCACGATGCAATGTGCCTCCACAGGATATCGAACCCATGACCTCTTGATTACAAGGCGAAAATGTTACATCTACGCCATAAGAGCGTGCATATCTTTGGTTCGATTTTGTAACATTGAAATACGTAAATGTGGGGATTTAAGTTCATAATTAATTCCACAACGAAGTAAAGTCGTTCTATGTAAAAAAAGAAAAGATCGTGACCAGAATTAGTTGATTTAAAGATAACAATAAAGTGTCTTAAATGCACTTACCACACCCTCTTCTTCACCTTGCTCGCCATCCGTTTCTGCCTGGTCCGATTGCGGATGTCCCTGCACATACAGACAGAGAAGAGCAAGAACAAATCCATGGAACATCTTCATCCTTACCGACCTTGATCTACAATCGTGAGGAGAATTTATCCCTGGAACATTTATGGACTCTTGTTATCAGTGTTCAATCAATCCAGGACATTACACAGTCGCCATCCTGTGGTCGAAGTATGGCGTCATTACGTAGCACTGCAGACAGGAACACACATCCTCTTAATTGTCAACATTACATTTCATGTGATTGCAATCTTCCCACAACTCTTATGCCTGCTCACATATTCTCTCTAGTTTCCGTAGTGTTATTATAGTAGAATATTGTCGTGATGTTGGTAAAAAAAGCGTGGTATTCCATTATTCAAAGTATTACACAAAACGTTACGAAATCTTTGGACAGTTACGCAATGGGCAGTCACATATGTCGCAGAATTAATACAACATATTACACGTAAGAATGGCTACAAGCAAAGTCTTGTAGCTACCACGCTTAAAAAGATAGAGCAGTCTTGTTTCGGCCTCATGGGCCAACAACCAACTCTTGTTACAGATAAAATGAACCAATAAAAAAAATGGGGACAGCATAATGATCACGATAATACAATAAAGATAATTCGAACAAATATACAATCGTATGAATATTATACAATGATAAAATAATACATTGAATTGATTAATATGCATACTGTGGAGTAAAGATAAGTAATAAGTCATCAGTAGTGTGTGTGTGTGTGTTTGGTATGCATTATATGGTGTGTAACTGCAGGTGCAATATTAATATAATATATATTGTCCCAACAACTACATTAACCTACATATTATGTACCTTAATGTAGATGTTGGGACAATATTAAGTTCTATAGGTTTTTTCTTTTCTTAAACTATGGTTGCAAATAATGTTAGTCAATGGTGCAGGGAGTTGGTTCCATTCCCCAATCCCTGTAACAATGAAGGACTTGTTATAGGTGGCGGTTTTATGTTTGGGGATACTTTATTACACAATATCAAAACATGTCAGCCAGAAGGAATGGTGAAGATTACTGTCCTCAATAGACTTCATGGGATGAATAGTATCCATAACAAGTAAAGAAAACTGTATTTCATGTCGTAACACCCTTGTGAGAGCATTGGCCTACCAATCATCCTTTTCATTGGATCCTACGTGGTCAGCGCATCGAATCCTATCGCCGCTGTTTTCTAGCCATCGAGACCAGAGCCCGCTATTTTTGAGCAGTTCCACGAATATGTTAGTCACTACAGGGTCATTCCACATCAAATCAACGCAAGAAACTAAGATTTTGACACCCACCAACTCCGATTTCGATGAAATTTGGTATACACCCTTCCTTCATGGTTGAAAGAAACCCCTTAATTTTTTTTTCACTCTATCTCAAACGGTTTTCATTTTACAGCACTTTGAAATGTCAGCAAATCAGTGTTGTCTGTCACTCTTGAGACCATCGACACAAGATACACTTGCTTACATTTTATTTCTTTTCTCCTTAACTAATCATCAGATCTCTTTGAAATTTTATACAAAGTTCAATGAAATAATGAGGATTTCAGAAAAAAATATATGAGCATTCAAAAAAGTTTACAAATGCCTATAAAAAGAATAATAATGGATTTGTATCCTAATTTTTGTGGTGGGAAAACTAGGTTACGAAAATATGAATTTTCATCATGTGGGTATGATGGAACCAAAAAGTTTTGATGTTGAAAATCATTGCAAAGACATGCTCATTCTCCACAAAAAATAAAATTTTTGTTTTTTTTATTCCTTCTAAAGAAACTTTTACGTTTTTTGGAAATTTCCTAAAATTTCAGGGTCAATCCGTACCAAATGGTCCAGCACTGGTCACTCGACCATTTTTAAAATTTTTAATGTGTTTGTCGTTGTAACCCCTGTAAAGGGTAGTTATAAAGAGGCATTATTTTTCTAAAACTAGACTTCGTTTGAAAATGGCGGTCATTTTTGTTTAATGACTTGCAACATTTTTGGCCTATATAGACAGTTGCGATAATTATGATAACTCAGCTAAGAAAAATTATAGAAATCTGGGGTAAAAAACATTGTTTTCAGTACATTTCAGGCTACATTTAATGTTTGTATCTTTTTTCACCACACCTAATGAAAATGGCTGAAATTTAGGGTGAAATTTGACTGATATTCAATTTTGAAGCGAAATCAATGTATAGGATATATTTTTTTTAGTAGGTAAGAAATGAAATATCAGACCTACAATTTTTCTTAGAGGAAACATGTACATCCAAAGTTTCAGCAGAAAATATTTGACACAGCCGTACACACCTTTTCTTTGATAATAGCTACTAATGGGCTTTCTATGCCATTCGTATGTTGCTATTAATTAATACGTGCAATAATTGTATTTGCATGATAGCTCATTAAAAGTAAATAATTATAATTGTAACTAATAACGTAAATTTGTCTGTTTTTGCCAAACGTCCCCCTGTTGTAACTTTGCTATCCATGTAATATCAATCTCGAAATTTTTTTCAGGTACCTCTTTATGCAGTAAATATCAAATTTTATTAGGTTCCCGACCAGATATTGGTTTGATTTTAGTTTTAAGTCAACTTTATGCACGGAAGGCTAATCGATACTGGACCTACAGTTTATTAAAGTGGGATCCAAACCAGTATGTGCCTCCACTGGGTATCAAACCCGGGACCCCTTGATTACAAAACGACGACATAATCACTACGCCATCGGGAAGACCCTTCCAACCAGACATATATTTGAGGCCCAAATTTTGAGAAAAATGAGCATTTTCAAAGAGCTTTAACTCAATGCGGAAACCAGTAACAGAGCTCAAATAGTTTCTGCTGAAACTTTGGATGTACATGTTTCGTCTAAGAAAAATTATAGCTCTGAAATTTCATTGCTTACCTACTAAACAAAATATATCCTATACATTGATTTCACTTCAAAATTGAATATCAGTCAAATTTCACCCTAAATTTCAGCCATTTTCATTAGATGTGGTGAAAAAGATACAAACATTAAATGTATCTTGGTGTGTTCTGAAAACAATGTTTTTTACCCCAGATTTCTATAATTTTTCTTAGCTGAGTTATCATAATTATCGCAACTGTTTATAAAGGCCAAAAATGTTGCAAGTCATTAAACAAAAATGACCGCCATTTTCAAACGAAGTCTAGTTTTAGAAAAATAATGCCTCTTTATAACTACCCTTTACAGGGGTTACAACGACAAACAAATTAAAAATTTTAAAAATGGTCGAGTGACCAGTGCTGGACCATTTGGTACGGATTGACCCTGAAATTTTAGGAAATTTCCAAAAAACGTAAATGTTTCTTTAGAAGGAATAAAAAAAACAAAAATTTTATTTTTTGTGGAGAATGAGCATGTCTTTGCAATGATTTTCAACATCAAAAGTTTTTGTTTCCATCATACCCACATGATGAAAATTTAGATTTTCGTAACCTAGTTTTCCCACCACAAAAATTAGAATACAAATCCATGATTATTCTTTTTATAGGCATTTGTAAACTTTTTTGAGCGCTCATGTATTTTTTTCTGAAATCCTCATTATTTCATTGAACTTTGTATAAAATTTCAAAGAGATCTGATGATTAGTTAAGGAGAAAAGAAATAAAATGTAAGCATGGGTATCTTGTGACGAGGGTCTCAAGAGTGACAGACAACACTGATTTGCTTGATTTTCAAAGTGCTGTAAAATCAAAACCGTTTGAGATAGAGTGAAAAACTTTAAGGGGTTTCTTTCAACCATGAAGGTAGGGTGTATACCAAATTTCATCGAAATCGGAGTTGGTGGGTGTCATGACCTAATTGAAATGGCGTGGAATGACCCTACAGGAAAATTCCTATGTAAGTGAGCGTACGGCGATAAGTGGATTTTAATAGTAAATTTTGAAGGGCAATTTCTACCACCGGCGTAGCGTTAGGCAACAGACATAACGCTTTGCATGGAAGCGAGTATTTCAGGACCTAGGTGTCCCATTTTTTATTGCCGGTGATTGTACCTTCTAAATGTGTCGTTTTGTAATTTACGATATTTAATAAGGGAAGCGCTATGCACATAACTCAAGATTCCTGTAAGAAAAATCCTAAGCGAAAAAATACATCCAGTAAACAATTCACATCTGCAAGAAGGATAGAATCAAATCGCATTCAATCATAATCCTCCATATCGTTAGTCTGCATAGTCCTTGACCGAAGTTAAATATTGACTGTATATGTCCATGTAGATAACAGTGTGAATAATATTTATTTTGTTCTCCAGAGATGCGCTTACGGTTTACCCTTAAGATGTTCATTGACCACCTTTCAAACAAACATGGAATATAGTTACATACCATGCACATTTATTTATATGTAAAAATTATTTGTCTGAAGTTAGCAAAGAAGTTGGAAGAAACTTGTTTTATTACTTAAATATTAGCAAAAATTAAGTTTGAGACAAAACTTTCAATCGTGAAGGATGTTATGAAATAATTGACGAACTGCCGTGAAGCTATTCACAAAAAAAATATTAAGTATTTTTAGAACGTAGAATCGATTGCTGTGGTGTGAAAAGTCTTGAGATTTTTTAAACTTTTAACAATCGTTCATGGTATTTCAAAATGTGAAGACATATTCATGTTCCTTTTATGAATACGAATACCTGCTTATGAAATTACGCGCGCTTTTCAGGTATGAAACTAGTAACACATAAACATTAATTGGGTTCCCTGATGTTCAGGCAGTGATGTGCAGTTTTAACCGAAGCATAATCAGATATTATTGCTGGGTAAAATATTTCTAAAAATGTTCTAGTTTTGTGAAGTGTTACTGTACAGTTGAGTTGAGTTCCCCAATGTAAGAAAATTTATCAATCTTGTGACAGGAACTGTCAATTTAAAAGAATGTGCGATTTCTCTTCGTCCATTGCATGAAATGAAACTGTGCATTTTCATAATATCTGCATGTAATATTTCAGAATGTTGAAATTACTAAAGGGTAGTTGAAGTGTTTGTTTAGTCGGGTTGGCCTGGATCTCAAGTAACCTACAAGAAAGGATACCAAGTAGCTATGGGTGTTGAGGATTGCCCTACGTCCTAGCCTGGCTATCTTAGTGATATTAGACGAACCAGTATCTATATATCTTCGTTTATTAAAAACAGTAAATATTGTAGAGATATGGTGATTGAAAGTACGAGAAAACCTCGTCAAGAGATTATTTATGCTTGTTCATTAACTGGAATTGTCCGAGCAATCTCAAGAATGTGCACGCATCATTATTTTCTCAGAGTTTTGACTGTGTACGAAGTTTACGGCTGCATAAGCCTTGCAGACACTCGTGCGGGATTGCTCGGAAGAGTGAGCCGAGGGTCGCAGTACCGAACCTCGGCATCACTCACAATACGGGCAGCTGGGAGCATTTGGACAGAGATACATCATCCGTCTACGAGGTATGAACAAGCGTGTATAGTCCAAATCAAACATCCATATCTCCTTTCACTCCGTCGGAGCAGGTTCGATTACAAGTGTTTTAAGCTCTACCTAAATGTGTCATTGTTGCATCTCTGTGACCTCAGATCCGTGGTAAAAGGGCATTACAACAATATATTCAAGCTCTGGTGTTCAAATTTCCTGCCAGCGAATGTAAGTATTCTGGTGGGAAATAAATATTTACAGTCTAACTTATAAACAGTGGTTGGATTTTGTTTACACCTACCATGAGATGGGTTGACTACTGGAGTAGAGGGATAGAGGGATAGAGGAGTTTCTAGGAACGTAAACCCTTTCCGAAAATAAAATGCTCGCTACGCTGCGCCGCTGTTATTGTTGTTAGTGTTATGACAGTTTTGCCATTCGCCGGCTTTACTGATCTTCAAATATAACACGTATCATTTATTTATTTTATTCAATTTTTGCATTTTTTAGCCAACTTTGGCTAATCGCAATGATGATGAAGGGACGCCACCAAGGACTAGTATATTATTGTTGTTGTTGTTGTTGTCGTTTTTTGCTGTTGTTTTATTTACTGAGTTTTTCTTTGTTTCATCATTCCACAATTTGTAATATGTAAATATCATAAACCATTGCATAAGAAGAAAGAATCGAAAGAAACACATATAATGTCCGTGCTTAGTAGTGATGGGGAAAGGGGGACACCAAACCACAATCCTGCCCAGGGTGCCGATCTATGGGGCTGATAAGTAACATGTTTTATTGTCTGGCGTCTCGTTTCAACTTTTGGAAACCCGGAAAACTGAATTCGCCTGAATATGTGACACCATGGCGCGCAGGGTCACAGTTGACACTTACGATTTATATTTATGATTCTAATTTTAATTATGATAATCTATATATAATGAAGTAGATTAATAACATCTAGGTATGTTTGAAGTAGTCGAGACAGAGAGTATGAGATACTACTATTAAAAAAATAAAACCTGAAGAAATGAGGAAAAGTGGTGACAGGCTGCAAGAAGAAAGATCATCCGTGTTAGATGTAGTGAAACAGCAGTATTTGTTGGTGTTTACCATAAATGTGGAAGTACTGCGCAATTAGCATAAAATTTATTGCCTGATCATTTAGCCGTACCATATGTACCATTACAATTCCCTTCAATTATTATTACTTTTCAAACAATGTTTTTATATTTCACAACTGTATTGTGGTGAATGCAAACAGAGACAGACATTAGAAAGTCATGCGCTTATTCATATGCTACACTGGTTGTTCTCTGAATTAATTCATGTTAAAATGGCATTTGAAAATGATTAACTAATAGTTATTGTCAGCTTAAGAGCATATGCGCTAAGAAGGCTACAGAAGCGGCTGCAAGGGTAAAGACACTCTTTGTATGGATCACGTAAAATTTGAATATCAAAATATTTTTATGTGAAGATGTGGTTCACCCAAATCTTTGACAGGTATCCACTAGTTCTCCCACGCAAGACAGTCTGGCGCTGTCACTACTGTTTACCTACTAATTATTCATTCTGTACTTTAAAAGGTGCTTACTTTTAGGGAGACTTCATATCGAAGCAACACGCGACAAGTGATATGTGTTTCTTGGTAACTGGCTCTCCGTAATAAATGCAACCAATCATTCAGCTTGTGTTGTTTGTTGCTTGTGTGTCCCTCGGACTGAGTTCTTTTTCATACCGTACATCATGTCGCCCTGGCATGTTGTTCGCGCATGCGCAGTCAATATTTTGCTTTAGACGGCGTGAAATACCCGTCTCGCTTGAGGATTTCACGAAGTGAACGCATGCTTCTGTGACATGTTATCCTACAGCTGTGTGAAACGTTGCTGTTGATCGGATTGTTCTGTAGAGATATGTGTCGCTTGTCACTTCGGTCTGCAGCTACAGTGAGAACCGTTGCTGTTGACTGGCTCGTTCCCAAACGACACGCAACATTCACATCAAGCAACAGGAGTCAATTCAGTCTAAAGCAAAACATGCACGAACAACAAACCGAGGCGACACGATACACGATGTTGAGAGAAAGTCCAAGTCCGAACGACATGAACAATCTATGAAGATGTAATTGAATTCATTGTCACTCTCTTTGGGCCTCCCACATGGCGCAGTGGTAGCGTCATTGTTTTGTAATCAAGGGGTCCCGGGTTCGATACACGGTGGAGGCACAAGTGGTTCGGATTCCACTTTAAACTGTAGGTCCAGTCCCGATCAGCCTTACTGTGCATAAAGTGGACTTAAAACACCAACTCAAACCAAACTCATTGTCACTCGCCCTCTTAGGGAGAACTCAAAACGAAGCGACACGCAACACATGTGGCTTTGGAACGAGCCAATCAGCAGCAACGTTTCACACCTAAGCTGCATGACAGGCAACACAAGCCTACGCTCGATTGGTGAAATACTCAAACGACACGGTCGCCGGTCACTTGTCGCTCCGGTGTGATTTCTCTCTCCATCACGATAAATGTATTCACATAATAGCCAAAGTAAAATATTAATGAAACTAGAATTAGAAAATTTGCATGATGTGGGTTCCATTATTATAACATAACATTACGTACAGTATAATTGAATGTGCAGTGAATTATTTTTAACACATTGACTGCCACCGTGTAACTGAAAATGTATCTCTTCTGGGCCAATCCGATTTTCTTGTTACTGACCGACTGTGAATGATATGTGTATGCATAATATCTCAATACAATTGAAATTAAGCCCATTGTTGAGGTTTTTGTGGTGTGTATGCCTTTCTATACACGCGGCGTAGGTTTTCAATTTGACGTTGTATGCCACGTGTATATGATTTCATACACGTAATTATTCGCTTTGTGTTACCACATTTTGTCTTGTTCTTTCCGAATATCACACTGTTTTAAAATTTTGTGGTGATCAAAGTACCAAAATTATCAGACTACTGGAGCGAGCACTAGTGCTTTGTTTGATTTTCCTCTTCCCCGAAGTATAATGAGTAGAAACAGATTTGAACTGCTTTTACGAATGTGGCATTTTGCAGACAATTCACATGCTGTCCCTAATGATAGATTTCATAAAATTACGAATATCACCAACAAACTCATTTCACAATTCCAAGAAATATACACACCTGGGGGAAAAAATGTGTCGACGAAAGTATGATACCATGGCGGTTAAGACTTTCATTTCGGCAGTACATCCCTTACAAAAAGAATAAATACAGAGTGAACGTTTTCAAGTTGTGTGCCAGCAGGAGCTATACATGGAACATTATTCTTTATGTTGGAAATATAAACGTCTGGTAACATGTCAGTTCCTGAAACTGTTGTGTTACAGCTTGTAAGAGATCTTCTCGGTGACGACCGGCGCCTTTACACAGATAATTATTACACCAGCGTTCCTCTTGCTTACCTTGCCATTGACAATAATACACATCTAATCGGTACAATTAGGTCTAACCGTAAATATTTGCAAGCAGATGTTGTTCAAGATAAATTGAGGAAAGGTGATATTGTAGGAAACTTAGGAAGGTGCGACTATTCTGAAGTGGAAAGATAAGAGAGATGTGTTAGTCCTATCTACAGCTCACTCTGCTGAAGAGGTAACTGTAACAGGAAGACGTGGTTCAGAAATTAGGAAGCCTACCGCAATTGTTGATTACAATACTAGCAAGTCCTTCATTGACGTAAGTGGTCAGTTGGCTTCATATGGGAATGCTCTGCGAAAGACTACAAAATGGTACAAGAAAGTTATTATTGAATTTATATGGGGAACGGCTCTCGTGAATGCCTACATTCTCTACAGTGACTGCATCCAGTCCAGTAACATACACATAAATGAATTCAGGAAACTTGTAATCCTAAATATTCTTTCTGAACAATTACCTCCTGGACAGCAACTCACTTTACCTGTGCAACAAGGTATCACTTGATAGACAAAGTAGGGGATAATGGAAGAAAGAAGCAAGGACGCTGTGTACATTGCTACAAAATCTATGGCAGAAGTGGAAATTCTGACTCGACAAGGAAGAAGTTTGCCGGGGAGGTGAAGACAGTATGTGACAAATGTCCCAAAAATCCTTTTATGTGCCGGGAGTGTTTCAACAAAAATCATTGAACTTCCAAAGTGTTCGGTACAAAATATGTCATCCTTATATCTATCTATATATCTACAAGGAACATAAGTTTACAAAAAAAATAATATTATATAACGAATCGTTTTGTAAGAATTATGACGTACTAGCAATGTATTCCATAATGTATAATCGTTTGCTGTGAATTCCAACCAGAAAAAAAATTGTACTTACACATTTACCCTTCTTTTTTTACTTGTCAATACATTTGTACTAGTGAAAAGAATACGTAAGCGTAAATAAAGTTTTGAAGATTTTTTTACTCTTGTAAGACATTGCAGAAATTAAAATTATTACTGCCCCATCTTAGCTGTACGCCACGGCTATTTAACAGTCACATAGTTTTGCTTGAACTGTGTATGCGTTTCCATACACGCGGCCAAGAACCAGGTTCTTGTTTGTGTATGGAATAGCATACACGTGGCCCAGAAGCAAGAAGCCATGTGTATGACATACCATACACACGGCAGTCAATGTGTTAAAATTTAAATATCTACCTTCAGCATAGTTGTCTTACCTCTTTATGAAATAGATCGATGTTCTCAAAATGTGAATGCATTGCTCAGGTGTGTTCTTTACATAGACACAAATTGTATCTTTAAAATACGTTGAAGTTAATGTGACTATAATTGAGATTATATTCAGAGATCGAGACGAGAACGAGAGAGCGTTTACATAACTTGGTACAAGAACGAGATTTACAGTATGAAAGAGAACCAGACTGTCTCACTTCCCTTCGCTGCAATTTCTGTAGAGCCTCCAAAGGCACGTATCTAGAAATACACTCAACCAAGTGTGTCAGGAATAATAATAATAATAATAATAATAATAATAATAATAATAATAATAATAATAATAATAATATGATGTTTACGTTAAAATTATATTATTATTACCTAAATAGGTAAAAAGATCGAATAACTTCACGTATTCATCATCTAGCTTACCTGTAGTTAAGATCGGTATAATTTGCATACAAACAAGTGCACTGGCAAAGAAATTCATTTCAAATTGATGAAGAGTTGAATTTTTATTGAATAAAATAAAATGCTAGATCCGGTTGGCGAAAAGTAAAGTTCCTGATTAATATTTTATACATATTGTTATAAATAGTAGCGTGCAAGCAAAATCTTTAGTACTGTCCTTCGAAGCCCCATGATTCCAATCTGCCTTCCAATAAGTTCAAACTGGGGGAATCCTCGATGGCGCAGTGGTAGTTTCGACGCCTTTTAATCAAGGGGTCCCGGGTTCGATACTCAATGGAGACCCACTCTAAAATGAAGGTCCAGTCCCGATTATGCTCTCTGTGCAAAAAGTGGACTTAAAAAGAACAAGGGAATCAATAAGTTCAAAGGAAATTATAACCATCGATTATGTAATAAGGGCCGCGGTGACTCAATTAGTAACGCGTCTGTCTACCATGCTAAAGGTTCCGGGTTCGATCCCGGCCGGTTCCAATCCGTGAACTTTTCTAACGTTGGAAGCGGCCTTGGCACCCACCCAGCGTCGAATGACATGAGTACCTGGGGGAATTCACTTAAAACAAACTTTAATTTTGATTTAATTTATGTAAGATTCAATTAGGACAGTCTCTGTATTAATGTATTTATCCTTTTGGAAAATAGAAATAAGGCAAATGAAACACAATGAACAAATAGCCGGGTGAAAGAAATCAACTTTGGAGTTTCCCAAATGCTTGGAGCACGGTAAATAGCCGCCCCCAAGGGAAAATACAATGCCAAGGGTAGAGCAAGAAGAAGAAAACCACCTACAGTGGCCACGCCTTCTGTAGCAAAACCTGGTCAGAGTCCTCTATTGGCAGACGGCTGTACTTGTAGGACTCGAACATCCGAGAACATAGCGACGTTAGACAGAAGATATCAAAGGTACATTGAGGTCTTGAAAATGCATATCAATGTTTGCAATCACAATGGGCCTCTGAATTTGAATAAAATAAAAATCAGGTAATTCAGGAAGGATGCAAGAAAGATTTGAAAAGGGTTAATGTTTACAGTAACTTAGAATCGGGCCCTATACGCCGATCCAAAATCTAAGATAATTGACAGCTAAATATTTTTTAAACTATACAAGTGATAAAACATTTTCAATATTCACTGTAATCAATTTACCACAAAGCTCATTCAAATGTCTCAAATGGTTTTCGAGTAAAAGTGTACGGAATGAAGGTCTTTTTTTTACGCTGCCCATGCGCTAATACTTGGAATGATTTGCCATGTATATCAGATTTTTTAAAAAACAACTCTTATCTTCTTCAACAGATATGGTATTTCTTGGAAGAATTTGTATGTATATCAGATAAAAGAAACATTTAAACTCTTCAAAAGAAGTGGCATTTCTTGGATGTATATCAGATAATAGAAACTCTGAACCTCTTCAACAGATGTGGAATTTCTTGGAATGAAAAATGTGCCATGTACAGTCAAAGAAACAATTACCTGGGCCACGGGACCTAGAATTTCGTAACGTCTTAAAGCCTGTTGTTTATGCAACCCAAATAACAAAGTATTACGAGGGCCACTATTTATATTTTGAGCCTTGGCAACACTGATTGAAGTTAGGCGCTATTTGACGTTTGCACGGAATCGTCTGGCATTATTGACCATAACGTACTTCAAATGTTTTGTCAATAGCTTCATTTGTGTTGTTTATGTTGCCTTGGAGATTGCGCGACAACAATAAAATGGAATTAACTCGTGAACATTTTCGTGCGATGATTTTTACGATTTTCGACGTTGATTATCAAGACAAGAGTGCATCGATCAACTTACTTCCACATTTGGCGATGAAGCCCCATCCTTTGCCACTGTGAAACGCTGGTATAACGAATTTAATCGTGGCCGCTATTCGCTCACCGGCGAGATTCGCGAAGGTCGTCCAAAATCAGTTGTTGTTCAAGAAAACATTGATGCTGTGCAAAACCTAATACTGCAAGATCGTCATGTGACATACTGTGAGATTGAGGCAACCATAGGCATTAGTTCCACCAGCATATATAAAATATTACATGAATATTTAGCTGCGAGAAAGGTATGTTCTCGTTGGATCCCACACAATTTGACAAAAACTCAAAAAGACGCTCGCGTCAATTGGAGGAAACAAATGCTCAATAAATACAATCATGGTGCTTCAAAAGACGTATATAAGGTTGTAACAGGTGACGAATCATGGATATATGCATATGAGCCGGAACGTAAACAGCAGTCGACCGTATGGGTGTTTCAAGATGAACCCAATCCAACAAAAGTTGTTCGCGCTCGAAGCACATCGAAACAAATGGTCACCTGTTTTTTCGGGAAAGCTGGTCATGTGGCAACTGTGCCTTTAGAGGAACGTAGGACGGTCAACTCTGAATCTTACACAACAATTTGTTTGCCAGAGGTCTTCGGTCAAATACGGAAAACAAACAAACGCCGTCGGATCATTCTTCATCAAGACAATGCCAGCTGTCACACATCTCGTCTAACAACCGACTTTATGAACAGTCAAAAAATCGAATTGATGGGTCATCCACCATACAGTCCTGATTTGGCACCCAATGACTTCTTCTTGTTCCCGAATGTCAAGAATAAATTGCGTGGACAACGATTTTCGTCGGCGGAAGATGCGTTCAAAAACCATATTATGGAGGTGTCTCAAGAAGATTGGAAAAACTGCTTTGACAAATGGTTCTAACGAATGCAAAAGTGTATTGACCATAAAGGAGAATACTTCAAAACAATAAAGCAGTTTTCAATGCCAAATTCCTGTTTTTTCATTGTTAGGCTCAAAATATAAATAGTGGCCCTCGTAGTTTAAGTTTGTCTGGTGGATCTGAGTTCTCGGGAAGGATTGAGCATTGATAGCAAAAGCCACACCACATGACTCATGCCCCAGCCACAACAAACAGCTCGGTGCTACGAGACCTACAAAAGAAAATTTAAGGAAGAGCTAGTCCTAAGGAAATATTCTTTCGAGTGATACTAGTCATTGTCAAGAAGGTTCACTGAAATGATGGTTCTCATCACAGACCACATGCAGAGGGCTGCACAACGGCCAGAATCGCTTACTAGGCCCGCCTGGCTGGTCGGGCGAGCGAGTAAAACTATATACCTGAGTTTTGACCCGTCAAGCATCGAAAGCCCACGGGTAACTGGAAGGCCTTGCAAGACGAAGCTCGCTTATC
The DNA here is from genome assembly GCF_977018435.1 of Lepisma saccharinum. Taxonomy (NCBI): domain Eukaryota; kingdom Metazoa; phylum Arthropoda; class Insecta; order Zygentoma; family Lepismatidae; genus Lepisma; species Lepisma saccharinum. Next base: position 197,534,727 of record NC_139229.1, on the reverse strand, counting down.
TTCAGCGAGTGCTCATTCCGGTTTTGCACCGTCTCCAGATACATGAGTCACGCAGTCACCGTTGCCAACTTGTAGATTCTAAACTGTTCTAGGAGCACTTAAAATGTTCATCACTTTTATCAATTTGAAATTGCAGACATTTATTCCTTGCTAGAAAACATTTGTATCGCTCACACCCAGTGGCGGCGATTGGGTTCCAAAACTAGAGGGTCAAAGTGCAAATGTACGGGGGAGGGGGGCAAGGGTAATTTAATTTCCCTTGGTACATGAGGTTAACGTGGTGCAAAAGTATCAAAAAGTGGGGGGGGGGACAACTGCACTCTCTCGGCCCCGCCCCTAATTGCTGCCACTGCTGACACCTGTACAGGAGCACGAACCAAGTTTCGCAAAAAGTGCCATCGTAAATACTTTGTGTGACTGGTGGTTGTTCTACATTATACTTTTTTGGGGTGCTCCCCTATGGCGCAGTGGTACTGTCGTCGCCTTGTAATCAAAGGGTACCAGGTTCGATACCCGGTGGAAGCACATGATGGTTCGGTCCCACTTTAAACTATAGGTCCAGTCCCGATTAGCCTTATTGTGCATAAATTGACCAAATAAATGAATGAATCAATCAAACAGATTTTCTCTCAAGTGTAATTTTGCCAATTCAATATCCGAATTAGTTGCTCAAGATCCCCCCCCCCCTGAACACTAAGGCACGATGGTCCATAAAATAGAACATGAAATCAGAATTTGCATTATAAAAGGTTTTTGAATATTGTCATCTCTTTCAACAAATCGTCGTTCGCTAGTGTTGTTGCTAGTTATCTTGTTCTCAGACCGCATTGATAGTAATACGATACAAAATATAATTGTTAGCTTGTATTTTCACACGGGTGCAAATAATACGCAATGCTATTTACACATTTCAACAAACAAGCAACGTAAAATTGAAACCGAGAGAAGATTTACGATTTCAAGACCAGAAAGGCGACATAAAATGAACAAGACACACAGACCTATTTCAAGACCATCGAAACAAATTTAGAAAATATGTGGTAGTTGGTTTGACATAATAATGACACTGATTTGAGAAGTTACAAAATCTTATGTGCAGTGGCTTAGCAACATATCGCGAGGTCCTGGGCGAGATTTGAATGCAAGGCCCCATCGTTCTTTAAGTTTGAAATATCAATGTAAATCGATACACAGTCATCAAGGAAACGTCAGCAAATTATCATATTTATATAATAGCCTACAATAATAATTAATTTCTGACGAAAATTATATTTAATAGTACGCGACAGAGAAATTTACACTTGACAGAGCTACAGTAACACGCTGCTGGAATTTTCATTAACCAAAGTAGTAGTAATAATACGTTTTTTAAGATGTTCTTTAGGCAGTAAGATAACTGAAATATCCTTAAATGTGCTAAACGTTTTTTAAAAAAATCAGGAATACAAACTAAGAATCTTGAAATATAACCTATATATTATTTAATGAGTCGTTCTTTGTTTCCTCATTTCGAAGTTTGTAGGATGTAAATGTCACAAACCATGGCTTAAGTAGAAAATATGGAAGGACGCACATAAAATGTCAGTGCTTGATAGAGCGGGGGGAAGGGAGTGCGCTAAACCACAATCCTGTCTAGGGGCCCAATGTATCTACCTACAAGCTCTTCTACACAATCGGTTTCAACATCAGCAAATCTTAAAACGATAGTCATTTGCACAATAAATGTGAAATGTTTGGTGTAATCAACTGATACAGCTAATTTGACTTTTTTTTAAAATTAGCAATTTTGACTTTTTTTTTAATTAGCAATTTTGACTTTGTTGCACATAAATTGTACCAGTTAACTTTGAATTTTAGGACTTAGATGATAATAATAACTGTGAATCTCATTTTGTTGTTACGTCTGAATGTTCTTATAATATTAAATATTTGACGCAGTGGCGTAACAAAATCGTAAATTACGCTTCCGCAAGAAATAAACTTGGGTCCCTCAAGTACAGTCAGCTTCTTCCAGGAAATTTACGTAATTACTTAGAATGGCTGGTTGTGGCTGCACTTACATTAATAACTATACAAATCGATGCTCTAACTCTGAATTTTCACATATTACAACATATCTTTCTTTGACATTTATGTATTCAAAAGAAGAAAATACAAATACTTACTTATCCCTTCCCCCAAACAGAAGGCGGTACAGGATACAGAGAACACTGGAAGCTAGTGTAGAGCTATCAAGGAGAAGAAACTTTCCTAAAGCACTTGATTTCAGATTTAAGCACATTCCTGAAACATAGAACTTGATCAGGAAATTCGGAATATAAATCATCTTCGTGCCCGTTACAGAGGGCAATAGCTGCGTCTGAAGTTGTAGGAACGAAGGAAGAACTGCTAATATTAGCCATACCCTTCTTCAGTTTAAAACACCAGAAGCATTTAAATGCCCCATACTTTGCTCCGTGGCAGTTTGAGGTGCTTTACCGTTAACATATTAAAATCGGGTAGGCTATGCAAGGTCACGACACAGAAGAAACCTCAAGGTACCTGCGCCTAGCAGAAATTCAAATATTTTCATGCGTAGTGAAATATAATGGCAGTTGGCAACACTGACAGTAGTGCTCGTCGTCTACCTGCAAGAACTACATCGAGTCTCACGGGTCTTCTTAAGACCCGGGTAATAGAAAAACCTGGAAGGCATCGATGCCTGTGCAAAACTGTGACGTGAAGCTCGCTTGCGCGATGTCGAACACCTGGGCTTGATGTGCGTGTTGCATATTATTGTAGGCGCGCCTCCTCGCAGACGGGTTTTCTCCGGGTCTTGTGCAGGTCTCTGACCACATGCCACACGCTAATTGTTTAAGTCAAGTTTATGTACTGGACATACAGATTAAAAAGGGATCCGAAAATATTGTTCCTCAACCTGGTATTGAATTCACAAGCCTTTGATTACATGTCGCAGACGTTACCACTACGCCATCGGAGAGCCAATGGAACGCCTTGAGAAAAAGACGAGAAAACCATATTTGGCGTAAATTTTAAAAATAAGACAATATTTTGTGGTCACAGTTTTGAACCGTGGGAGAGGCATAGATTTTTTTGTCCCATCGACCATTTCACGAGTTTAATTGTTCCTCGCAAACACGATTAACAAGAGTGGTACAAGAAAAGCGAAGTAAAATAACTGAAACAGAAAAAAATGGAAAAAGAGAAACAAATTTTATCCATAATATTCTGCAGTCACTTCAGTCGTATTCACGGAATTCTACCTTTAAAGAGAGCCGTAGTCTCTAACTTGTATTTGACAATTCCTTTGTGTTCTCGATTCGATCTGTCACGATTGGTCTAAAACTAATTAATGCGACGTTAATTAAACAATCTAAACAACGAAACAATACACAATCAACTGCACAAAACAACATTCCAATTGTTTTCGAATCGGAAAACAATTGACACGCTGTAAAATGAAGCAAGATGCAGTAATAAAGTGGGAATTTGGTACGGTATAGAATTAAATCGGTGCAGGTGTTCCATTTGATTGGATGTTTGTTATTTAGTGTAGCTATTTCACTTTTGGTTTGGTTTGATTTGCTTTATTTTACTTCGCTTTTTGTGCTACTTCGGCTAATTTGCGAAGATGGGGGTGAGTGATGATATGATGAAATTGATGAATAGACACTCACAAACATCCATGCCCAGGCCAGGATTCGAACCCGGAACCCATGGCGTTGTAGCGCGATATGCTAACCACTCTTTTTTTTTATTGTCTCATTCTGATATACAAGTTATGGAATTACATTGTTTTTGACATAAGTATATGACTGCTATGACAATTTGTATTTCTATCTGGTTAACCTTTACATTTTTGTTTGACCTAAATTAAGTATAAAGCACTAATAAGAAATTTGCATACCATTTCTTCCTTGCTTGGAGAGGAATTTTTTCGTATTGTTCTTGCAAGAAGATCCTGAATTGTTTCTGAAAACTGCTCTCGTCATTGCGAAATATATATAATAAGTATTCAGTTATCAACCATTGTACTGCTCGTTGTTTTGTTGGTGGAAAAAAAATTGAAATCAGGAAAAACTATATCTGTATCCGTAAACTTTGTTAATGAGGTGCGGCATATACGACTGAGCATTGTTCTCAATTTGTTCCATGCCGTGGAGGAGTTTCGACACTTCGTTAACCTGTGGGTTAAAGAGTCTGGCATGTTGCAGGATATACAGTTAGGAGAGTCACTGATTCCATATTGGTATGTCCTATCTCTTGTCACTATAACACGATGAACCACTTTGTACCATATTGATTGGCCAGCTTTTGAAAGGTGTTTGGCGGAGACATTTTCCCATATTTGTGGCCAATTATGTGTATTGAAATCCCTTACTATTCGTGGTACTGTGTGCTTTGAACTAATGATTTCACTATATAACGTTTTAACAGATGGTGTAATTGTCTCATGTCGTAATAACTGGTAGCATACCTGTAAAGCGATGTCCTTATAAAACAAAAACCTTTTGGGGATACTTTGGATATCGATGGGAGCTTCTAATGGAATGTTTCGTATGATCGTCTGTATACATGCTTGGGTCTTTGACTCGTGCAGTGAGAAAGCTGTTTGAAGGCCAGTCTGTACAAACAATGATGTTGCCTGTGTGTTCACGTGTATTAGTCCCAACCCACCTGTCTTCTCTGATAACGTGAAAACATTTATTGCCACCCGGAAAATTGTATCGTGCCACAAAAAGCAGCCAACAGCTTTGTTGACCTTGGCTAAGTGCTGTGGTTTGAAAGGTAGGATTTTTGCTACATACCAAAGTTTAGAGAGAGCAAAAACGTTTATAAATCTTACTCGTGCTTTTAAACTCAGAGAGCGCGTCTTGTTCACTCTGAGGACGTAGATTGCCCTCTCGCACGTGAGGTTACTATTGGCTTCGATCGTTTCATCGATATTTGCATAGAAGTTTATACCTAAAACTTTTATTTTCTTGTCTACAGGGATCTCCGTATTATTTGTGAAAGGATTCTCCTTGCCAAGGGGCATCAGGAATGACTTTCGATTGTTTAGTTTTGCTCCTGATGTGAGCTCAAAGGTATGTATTTGGCTTTTAACACTGTCCAGATCTCTTTCATCCCTGAGAAAAATCGTGACGTCATCCATGAAACTGCCAACTTGTATTGTGGTGGAAGCCATAGAAATACCCTGTAAATGATGCTGGATACTAAACAAAAAGGGGGCTATTGTGAGGACGTACACTGTGCTACTCAAGGGACTACCTTGTAGTACACCCCGTCGCATTTTAAAACTTGTTGTCAAGAAACCATTTATTTTAAGTTTTAGCAGCATATGATTATATAATGTTTTTATCCAATTAATAAAAGTGTCTCCGAAGCCATATGCTTCTAAGACTTTGTACAGATATTCGTGACTCACTCTGTCATACGCTTGTGAAAAGTCTAAAGATAGAATTGCCTCTGATGCATTCTTATTTTGTTTGGTAATAATGACGTCTCTTATCGTTTGCAGCAAGTGATGTATATTTGAGACGTATTACAAGCGAACTGTAAATTGCCAATAAGTTTAACCATATATTTTTAGACGCTGATTTATGCACCTACTTATAAGTTTGATATCACTACTCAATATTGAAATTGGTCTAAATTCTGTAACGAATTTTTTATTTGCCTTCTTGGGAACTAACACTATAACTCCCGTGCTACTGGTCTTTCCTATTGTTCCTGTTGTCAACACTTCGTTGACCCATTCCGTTAATTCGTCTCCTATTAGATCCCAGAAACATTGATAGAATTCTGATGGTAGTCCATCTTCGGCTGTAGTTTTATTTCTCGGAGCTTTGAATACTGCATCATGAACCTCCTTTTTACTAAACGGTTGTGTGAGCTCAGTTCTTTCATTTTCCGTCAGTGATGCAGGGAGGTAGTTCAAAAAATTACATTGCGTTTCTGCGGGATTAAAGGCTTGACCAAGAAGATTTTTATAGTATTGCAAAAACCTGTCGTGTATACTATGAGGGCTGGTGACAACTTCACCGGAAGCTAAAGTTAATTTATGAATAACGTGACTCCTGGCGTGTTTATGTTCTTGAAGAATGTGACTTAGTGTGGCTTGCTCGTCCGGGTCTATAGGAAGAATCTTGCTCTTTATTGTTGCTGCAGATTTTCGTTTCCTATGTATAGCAAGTAATTGTGCTTTTATTTAATTTGCAAGAAGGACGATCGAAATTACCTTGCAGTGCTAAACGATGGAGATCATTCAAGACTGTATACAAAAAATTGTATTTGTTTCTTTGATCTCTACTAACCTCTGCACTGAAGAATTTACTGACCTGACGAAATTTAGGCTTAACTCGAGTTTCCCACCACTCGATTAGGGTCTTTTGCACTGGCCGAGAGGCCTTGAGTTCGTTCCACGTTTCCCTGATTAGCTGGACATAACTACCATTTAATAATAATGTGCAATTTAAAAGCCAGTATCCGCTACCTTGTCGGGGTTTAACCAAATCTAAATTTATTTTGAGAATTGGTACACTATGATCACTAAAACATACTGGAAAATTTTGAACACTAATTATTCCTGAAATCTTGGTGCGACATAAAACCTATCGATCCTTGACGTACTATTGGAGGTGATATGTGTGTAACCTTGACTTTCGCCGTTGGCGTGTATCCAAGCGTCACGCAGTTGTAACCCCTGCGTTAATTCATAGAACGCACGTGAGAAGTTATATCCTGGATTTTGATCTTGTGAACGAATTACGCAGTTAAAATCTCCCACTTGTATAGTGTCTAGTGTGTGGGATGTCAACTCGGGCCCTACAACTGTTGAAAAAAAAATCTTCTCTTTCCCGTCTGTTTTGGCTTCCTGACGGAGCATACACATTACAGAGAAACACTGAGCCTAATTTGGCACTTATTTGTCTGCCCGTGGGATGGGGCACTACATTACGTAAATCCAGGTGTCGCCTACATGCTATGGCAGTCCCTTGTGCAAAGGGAGTAAAATTGTTGTATACTTTAAACATGCTCAGTACAGAAAAATCGTCTATGGCGACCTCTTGTAAGAGGGCCACATCAATAGAGGATTTAATGAGAAAGTCATTGAGAGCAATTATTTTGGTCTTACTTTGCATTTGATTCAAATTTATAGATGCCAAGGTAAAGGTTTGCATGATGATAACTGTCCACAAAAGAAAACTAAACTTTCTTACATTCTTCAACATTACTGATCTCTCATTTCTGCCTATAATGCATTAACTAAGCTTTCCACTAAATAAATCTGGGGTAAGTTTGTTACTCGTTGAAGGTTTCTATTTAGTTACATTTGCTGAATTACTTGTTAAACTAACCTTTGAAACATCTTGTTTTGGGGTACCAGGTTCTACTCTAAATTCGTTATGAACTATTGTGGAACTTACGCATTCATTATTTTTCTTCTTCTTTCTTCGTAACACCATGGACTCTTCCGCCACTGACCGTAACCTTGATACAGATCTTGACCGTGATTTCCTAGGAGAGGTAACTACGAGGAATTCGGCCTCCGCGAACAAAGCACTTGGGGGTGGGGGCGGGGGTATGTGATGCTTCTCCTCGGAAGTGGACAAGGTTGGCTGCTCCATCTCTTCCCTTCCTGTTGGTGTATTCTTCTCACTAACTGGTTGTCTGGTACCTGTCTGCTCGTCGGTGGGGCTGTCCGTGTTCCCTCCATTGTTATCTCTTGACGCAGGAACTTCTGCACCTGATGGAGCTGAATCTCTTGGTTTAGTCAGTACGGGTAGCACAGTAGGTTCATATACCATCGGTACATTGTCAGCGGGTATATTAAACGGCCCCCTGCGGGGCTGGTTCCCAGGGGATCGACGCTTGGGACACTGGGCGACAAATTGACCCTCTCCCGAACACGCGATGCACGTACGAGCCTGCCCAGGGTATGTTACCCAATAGGAGTCTCCATTCATGATTACATATGAGGCTATGGGTTTACGTAGTATCATTTTGATCAAGACACGTCCAGTTCGAGTAGGGTAAATGTGATCTGCAGAGTATGTCTCGTCTTCAATTTTTAACACTTCCCCATAAGACCTCATGACACGACTTATCACTTCTGCACTTAATTCAATTGGGACTACATGGATTCTGACCATTACATGTCGCTGGTGGGTCCATTCTACTTCAACTTGATGGTCACCATCTACGTCACTATAGATTACCTCAGCACCACAATCATTTAGTAACCGTTCTCCTACCACTTTTGTCGCAAAATTCACGTACAAACACTTACGAAAGTAATCAATTTCGAAACTGAGCACTTGGTTCGTAGGCACTTGGTAGACATCATGAAACCATCGATGAAAATCCAATGACGTAGGTCGCGTTTTGACATCAATGAAAACAAATTTCAAGGTGTTTTCTCTTTGTGTATTCATCGTGATCTATTTCATCGTATCTTCACTGGCGCACGGTAATTGTAGTCAAGACCTCGCTTGCACTTCAAAGGAAAAAAAAAAAAACTAACTCAACACTAGCAAACCGTATACGGCCCTAGCTAACTCGGACAGTTCGATCGCTAAGCCTTCTCACGCGACGAGCGGAGCTCGCTACGAACTGCTTCCTGCACAAACTGCAGGCAGACTGCCACTCCGCCACGGGGCCGGCCCTTTCACGTTTGGCAAATAGCGTTGATAAAGATGAGTAATGAGTAATGATATGATGACATTAATTATGGGACTCTCACCAAGAACACCCATGGCCAGGCCGAGATTCGAACCAGGGGTCCATTTTGTCTATTTTGTGCTAACCACTCCTCCATGGAGATAGTTTAGCAGTGGATATTATACCATATTTTGTGTGAGCAATTGGGATCAATCAATGGAATGACTAAGTATATTATATTATTAATATATTCATTAAATAATAGCACGTCATATTATTCGGCACGAAGTAACATCAGAAACATTCAATCTTGCATTTTTGCCTTTCAACTAATTCTTCGACTTCATGTTAATCACATCAATAAGATAAATTATGAAACAAATGATAATGAATTTGGGATATTGACAGTTATTACGAATTACCTGACACAAGCAACATTCAGCAGACTCGGTGGGCAAGTTCATTAAGTGGTCGACATTCGATCTCGTCACCAAAGTTGCCGGGTTTGAGTACCGTCCTTGTCACAGGTTTTTGAGTATTTCGCCATTAATTTCATTTAATGGTCACTCGTCCACGATTGGGAAGAAAAGTGATGTTACGTAACAAAAATAATAAAAATAAATATGATCGAAGAGTACTTATTTCATCTCTCACGAAATCTCCTACAAAACCGGGATATATGAAATATATGTATCTTCACATACGTTTTCGATTTCTATATTTAACTAGTCGAGACCGAGAACGGGGGAACAATTTTCAATCGAGAAACCGAGAGACGGAGACACTGTCAAGTCTTGTTTCTTTCTTGACATCTCCCCAATTGAGTTGTTGTTCTGTTTGTTATTGGCAATTATTGTCATTATTCTTCCCCTGTAAGTAAACCATTACGTCGATTTATGATGAAATAGAGCAGATAAAAGGGCAAGAACAAGAAAGTCATGTCTGGCCGGGACTTCAACCCAGAACCTTACGTAACGAGATTTAAAATTCTGGAGAAGGCATCCGTGTCTCGCTTGGCTTTCTATTTCCTCTACTTCTGTCATTTTATCATACACGTGTAATGAAAATGGATCTGAGAAAATATGTTGCGATCCATAATTGTTTTGGTTAGATGCTACAGATGTGAACTCCAACATGGAATAAATTATCATTTTTTTGTTTCGTTTGTGGTTGAACATGAAATTTTCTTACACTGTGACAATTTATTATTTTAGTTTTTTGCTTTGTGCACAGATAAGCTATTCGGGACTGGAACTTCAGTTTAAAATGGGATACGAACCACTACGTGCCTCCACCGTATATCGAACCCGGATCCCTTGATTACAAGCCGACGACATTATCACTAAGCCATCGAGGAGGCCCCGTGACAAAATGTTATTCACTCGATCTCTACAATAATTTATTTCAACATTTACATTTTCGTTTTGTTCTTTCTTTTTGTTAACTACTCTTATACGACTTTTTTTTGCGTCTTCGAATTTCGTCTTGTTTCAGGAAAAAGATAATACATGCAGGCTGTATAAAAAAACCAAGTGAAAATAGATAGAAAGCACACTACTGAGAACTAATTTATAAGTAACGTAACCATTAGGAAACTATTCGAACGTTAACTGATTTAACTGCAGATGAAACAATACTTACAGACGCTAACGAAATATCTATTCTTGTATATGCTTACAGGCAATAGGTATCTGGTGAGTCATTCACTCTTGCTAACGACGAGCGAAGGTCACTCAACCAAAGGGTGGCAAACAGGCGTCTGCTCTACGTAACTAGGGTTAGCAGACGAGGCCACGTGTTCATGTTATCAATGACGTACGAAATAAGGAGACACACAACTTTCATATTAAATTAGACGTATTTTTTGGTCCCGTCATTGCATGTAGAACACTTTCTCGTCTTGGCCTTGAAGGCCTACGTAAAGGCTTCTCTGCAAGAAGAATAGCTTACTATTGAGGGGAGGAAAAGTGTGTGTGTGTGTGTCTGTGTCGCGGTCCTTCAACTTTCGTATTCTTCTTCATTTCAGAACGCGTGCTGTATCGTCGACTTAATCCAATCTATCCGTTGTACGTTTTAGGTTCTGTTTCTGTTCGGTAATTTCACATTTTCTTTCTGCTTATGTTATTCGCGACGAAGGTTCTGGATTCGATAATCTGGACAATAACGGGATTGTGTTGGTTGGTTGATTTGGTGTCTTAAGTCCACTTTATGCACAGTAAGACTAATCGGGAAAGCATCTACAGTTTAAAGTGGGATCCGAACCACTACGTGCCTACACATTACTTTGCTACTAGATATTTGCATGCTAAGATGTAGGAAATGCTACATCATCAGTGTGTAGAATTGAGAGTTATTTCGGATACGAAGAATCGGAGAATGGAGTAGTGGGAAAAGTATCACCTCCCATGTTTGAATTATACCCCTGCTCCCCCCCCCCAACACACACACACAGACAGGAGGACATCGGCCCTAGTTTATATAACGAAATATAACATGGATGAATTGTGTCAAGAATTGGAGCCTATTCACATCCCTGCGGAACTTGGAAGAAAGTCCACGTAGAGATTAGAAAGTTCTGTTCCGACAAATCGGGACGTATAGTAAATGAAGAAGCAAAGTGCTACCTTCTGCTTTGCACCAAGCCATGAAGGCGTGTAGGGGGTGCGTAGTTATGGCCTCACACTTTCTTGTTACGGCCGAAGATGGGAATAATGTGATCAGCACCACGCCCCTGTCCGTCTTTACCCTTCCCCAACCCGAGTATCCTACAGGTACCCACTTTATACGACGCTGGTTGGGCGCCGGAGCCACTTGAACCGGTGGACAAAATTCCAATTCTCCCTAGTCGGGGATCGAACTCAGTACTCTCGCATGGTAATCAAACGCCATAACGACCGAGCTACCGCGGCACATATAGTAAAGTAGCCTATGTAATTAAGGCAAGAATTGTTTTAGCGTTTCGTTCAGGCGAATCATTTTGGGAGATATAACTTGTAGCTATTGTCGGTTCTGCGACCTTTCTTGAGAAAATGCGATTTTCTGATGAACAACATTCAACCTGACAAGTCACGTGACTTTCCTACATTCCCTGTGTCTGTAGGCTATTTCATGATACACGAGTTGCTCTTGAGACAGACAGAATCACCCGATCACCTAAAGGTGCAATGTGTGTTGTCTACCCTTCCGGCATTATTTACTGCCATTAAAGTCTTATGGGGAAGAACTTTTTTCCACCACTGTACATAAGATAAAGGAAATTTTAACTTCTTTAACAAATGTGGTATTTCTAAGATGGATTTGTCATGTACATAGCCTACATCCGATAAAATATACTGTTAACATCTTCAACAGATAGGGTATTTCTGGGAAGTCTATGCCATGTATATCAGATGGAAGAAACTCTTAATCTATTCAACAGAAGTGGTATTTCTTGGAAAGTTTCGCCATGTATATCGGATATAAGAAACACTAAACCTCAACAACAGATGAGGTATTTCTTCGATGGAAGTGTCATGTACATCATATAAAATTAACTTTATAATATCTTTAACATGTGTGTTCAATATCTGGTGGAGGCACATAGTGCTTCAGATCCCACTCTAAACTATAGGTCCTGTCCAAATTAGCTTTACTCTTCTTACTCTTATAACTCCAAATCAATCAATCAATCAATCAATCCTCAACGGGTTTCTGTATTTCTTAGATGGAGTTGCAATGTACATCAGTAAAAATAAACTCTATATCCTCTTCAACTGATGTGATATTTCTTGGAAGGAGTTGTCATGTACAGTGTGATCCATGAGTATAACTATGCAAGTTGTCCACCACTATGTTCGTTCACATTATTTCCTCCAGTAGGAGCTTCAAGAATTAAGAGAACTCAATGCAAACTGTAGACAACTTCTGCACTAGCATACATAAATATCCATCTCTTGAAAACACATATACTCTAAAACCTCTTTAACAGATGTGTTATATCTTGGATTGAATTGCCATGTACATCAGATAGAATTAACTCTATAACCTCTTCCAAAGATGTTGTATTTCTTGGATGGAGTTGCCATGTACATAAGATAAAAGAAATTTTATAACCACTTCAACACATGTGTATTTCTTGAATGGAGTTACTAGGTACATCAGATAGAATAAACTCTATAAACGCTTCAACAGATGTGGTATTTCTTGGATGACGTTGCCATGTACATCAGATAAAATAAACTCTATTACCTCTTCAACAGATGTGTTATTTCTTGGAAGGAATTGCCATGCGCATGAGATAGGATAAATTTTATAACCTCTTCAACAGATGTGGTATTTCTTGTAAGGAGTTACCATGTACACCAGATAGTAGAAACTGTATAATCTCTTCAACAGATGTAGTAAACATGAAACATGTCGGATAGGTAAAATTAATGCCAATTTTACTAGTATACTGAGTGACTCCTCTCATACGTGGTATATGTAAATTTTAAAAATTCAATACTTAACATTATTCTCAACACATTAGTTGTCAACAGCTAGGGAAAATATAATCACATTGTTCATAAGAACTTGGAAGATCATCAGTAATATGACAGAGTGCTAAACATGGTGGCATTTCACGAAGAATGCGATTTTCTGTTATTCACCCAGGGACGTCGTTAAGGGGGAACGCGGGGGCACTGTTCCCGACAAACGTCCACGTGGCCCCGGGAAACTGTTCTGTATTTTCTGGAAATTTTACTTTGATGACAAATATTGCAAAATAATTCTTCAGTAAATTTTGCATGCAGTTTGAAACACTTCTTCAATTTTCAGTAGCACGAACCCAAGCAAGGCATTTCTTTCTTATTTCCCTCTTTCTTGCTTGTTGAACACAAACATATGTATTAGCAGATAGCAGAGGATGCAGTTAATGGTTTTGTGGTCTGTCCCGGTCAGGGAAGTCTGGCACCTATTGAAAATGCACTTTTCCTCCCTGCTGCACGCCAGATCCAGGATCCCCCCCCAAAACCCGTACTTCCTCTTCATCTGGCCCTGCACTGACACCATGGGCGCCGTAAGAACGACATAAACAGGAAGATTTAGCTGTGGGTGGCTAGAACTTTCTGGGTTTATTATTTTATGGTTCAGAAAAGATATCCCCATGCGTTTCAAATTCCAAGAACAGAATTCTATTGCTTGTCCCTTTTTCGGCGAGAGAATGAATGACATAGCGGTTCTTCTCACGTGCACTCAACCCTCCTGCTAATGACTTGCCCTGCAAAGGAGGAAAAGGCTACTTTCTGAAAATTCGGAGAAACATCGAAGCGGTCGGTTCATCTGTTGATTTCGTGAACACTGAACACTTGATATCTGTCAGATAGTTTGAAGTATGGGTTTGTGGTCTGATCGGTGGTTAACTTCTGTTAACGCGAGAAGATAGAATCACAAAGTGTTTGTGATCTCGTTTTCCTACATCGCGAGTGAAATGTCGAATGATAAGCTGCCAGATTGTCTTCCCCTGGAAACAATGGATCAGGATATCTGATCGACCAAATGTCCAACATATTGACGTTCTAAAAGAGTCTGACTACCACACAAGATCCTGGGTTCGACTTCCAGGGTGGTTGATCTCATGTATAATGAAGAATAAACCACGTTTCAATTAAGGAAGAAAGCTAGGTATGTAGCAATTTTATTTACAGCATGCATGCTCTATAAGTATTATGTTACAAGTATATATTTCTGACTTTCTGTGATTTTTCGTCATTTAGCCTCCACCTACAAATGCGGGTAAGGTTGGCTAGACATACAAATATAATTAATCCCTAGTCATATAGCGAATAATAGTTATATAATATAATCATGAGTTATCGAGAAGCAAATTACTTATCAAGCATTTTCTGTTTCTATTTGTTGTGCTGTGGTTAACAACGTGCATTACGATGCCAGGGGTCCTGGGTTCGAATCCCGGACTGGGCGTGTGTGATCTTTACGATGGTCCTCTCATCAATTTCACATCACTCATTGTCATCTTCATCTTCACGATTAGCCAAAAAGTGTCAGAAAAGCGAAGTCAAATAAACCAAATCAATCATTTATATATTTCCATATTACGCCGCTTTTCTACCTCTTGGGTTAAATGCGACGATGAGGATGAATGATGAGCCGAAGGAATGGCGATGGGACAGACATGATATAACCATACTTGTCCAAGGTCCGAACCTTGTGCATCTGGTTTCGTAGCGTGTTATACTCAGTGGAATTTTTAGGAAGAAAAACTGTAAAAGTAAGGTGAAAAGAAGCAAAATTGTGCGATGCATAAAACACCATGTTGAGTTGTTCTAAAACCTTCCAATCGTCGAGTTCGTGTTTTAAGCGCACTTTATGCACAGTAAGGCTAATCGGAACTGGACCTACAGTTTAAAGTGAAATCCGAACTATACTATGTGACTCCATCGGAAATCGAACCCGGGACCCCTTGTTGAACCTGCCGAACCAAAGACGAGAGCGTAATCATTTGAGCGTGTGGGAACTTTGTTTTATCCAGTGGCATCATATATTCAGTTTTCCACACACAAATAAGATTAATTTTAAAAAATTAGACGTGTGCATAAAATTTCTTATCGTCATCATTTCCCAAGTGAACAATCAGATGCCATTGAAGACTCGGGCCCGCCCTATAGAATAGTGCTTAACGCGGTAGTCTTGAACTAAGACATTCTGCATTCGATTCCGGTATGAACTGTGTGCTTGAGATACCTAGCTTGAGTTATTACGCACACATTTCATATTTGCACATACTTGTAAACCTGGTTCCAGCACTTTATATCTAAATCCACGGAAAAGGGTTTATCTACTTCTCAATTTTCTTCGAGAAAATTTACAAATCTAAAGACTAAATAACATTGTTCTTGGTGTATCAGCCATTAAGTTAATGAGTACATTCTGCATTTAGTTTCCCGAATAATGGCTGTGGATTTCGCGAGACTGTTGGGGGCTACAATGGAAAATGATGTTCCTTTCCAATATATTGATTGACTGAGTTGGTGTTTTAAGTCCACTTCATACACAGTAAGGCTAATCGGGACTGGTTCTACAGTGTAAAGTGGGATCCGAACTACTATGAGCTTCCAGCGGGTATCGAACCCGGAACCCCTTGATTACCAGACGACGATGCTACCATTCGCCAACGAGTAGGTCCTTGCTCCTTTCCTTTTCAAGACTATATATATATATATATATATATATATATATATATATATATATATATATATATTGCGTGTATACAGTATAGGCCTACATGGTGTATAAATAGTTTGTTAATTTATAATAGTTTGATACAAAATATCTTACGTTTTGGCCCCCCAAACTGAACAACCTAGCTACGTCCTTGTATTCACCAATGTATATTTTATATATTTAAAGATCTTGGTGCAAGAACATGACAAGCCACACTTTTGGTGAAAATTCTTCTTTCGGCTCAAGTTGTGCGTTGTTGTCGTATCCAACTATCTCCAGGCCCGTAGCTAGAATTGATCTCTAGGGGGGGCTCACGGTTTATCAGGTGACTTTTTTAAAAAAATGTTTCACATTAAATAAAGGTAAGCTATTTTGTGTGTGTTAAGGGGGTCATTAAGTTAATATAAAACATTAAAGAAATAGAAATATAATTCAAATAATACCCTCTTTTTCAATATCTTCTAAAACACGGTCATCTCTCGAAGTGTTAATTGAATCCTACTGACCTCATTCCTTACTAAACACTTCATACACTTTTGATTACACAAATATTTGTATCCCATATGAAAAATGCATGTTACTTCTCTCTTCATAAACTTTTGTCTTCTCGTTTAATATCTAAGAAACTAAAAGTTAAAATATACAAAACAGTAATTTTGCCTGTAGTATTATATGGATGTGAAACTTGGTCCCTTACATTGAAAGAGGAACATAAATTGAGAGTATTTGAAAATAAGATCCTTAGGAAAATATTTGGACCTAAAAGGGATGAGGAGACAGGTGAGTGGTGAAGGTTACATAATTTAGAACTACATAATTTGTATTCATGTGCAGATATTATTAGAATAATTAAATCAAGAAGACTTAGGTGGGCAGGCCATGTGGCACGAATGGGAGAGGAAAGAGGAGTTTACAGGATTCTTGTTGGGAAACCTGATGGTAAGAGACCTGTAGGAAGGCCAAGACGAAGATGGAGGGATAACGTTGAGATGGACCTAAGGGAAATCAGTAGGGATGGAAAAGAGTATATAGATCTTGCTCAAGATAGGGAAAGATGGAAGGCCTGTGTTGCTGCAGTCATGAACCTTCGGGTTTAAGAAGGCTAGAGAGTTAGTTAGTTAGTATATGAAAAATGCACAATATTCAATAATAGTGACATAATAGTACATACCTCTGCCTTAAAAAGTTGGAGTCGGCGATTCTTCATGTTGTTGAACCTGTGAAGCAGTCTCGACATATCTATGTTCGATGCGATGCTCGTTTCTTCTCAAATGCCAGAAAAACAAGATTTGCCAGAAGCTTGCTGCACATTGACAGTCTCTGAGGGCTATTGATGCGGGTTAACACAGAGAAAGTGGATTCACACAACGCTGTACTGCATGCAAAAGTTCTTATGCCAGCAAGTAGAGCATAAGTGTCTTCGTAGGCCATTCTAGTTTTGTACAGTTCTTTAAAAGTATCAGGGGAATCCAGTTTCTTGAGATATGCATTGGCAACAGTTAGTTCCTCTTTTGACGGAATGGTGATTCCAAAGGCTGATAAATATTCAATGTTGCTAAATTGAAGGGACTCAGCCGATGATATAGCCTCCAATAAGTCGCCGTTATTGGTAAAACGTCTATTTATTTCTGTTAGCACAAGATCTAAACATTCGTAGAATATTTGTGTGAGAGATGTGAGCTTTTCCTCTCCTAGGACGTCAGTGATAACGAAGTCTTGCAACTGTGTATTTCGTTTTCTCTTTCTTGTGGGGTGCTCAACAATCTCGTCATGAATTCCATCCTCTTCTAGCAGTACATTACTTTCTTGCAGAATGCCTTCGTACACATCTTCCTGACGCATGCTCCTTAATGTTTCTGTGGCAGCTTCAATCATCTTTCTACCAGCATCCAAATGAACATTACGTGCTTGAAGCATTTTATCAACTGGGCTTAATATTTCAAGGATCTTTTTCATGAACACTAAGCAAAACCGAAACTGAGAGGTTTGCTAATGACTACAAGCAAACCAACACTTGCTGCTACGTCATCCCCGTTAAAATTTCCATTTTTCACCAACCGCAAAACATGAATTATATCTCTGTAGTTTTCAAATATTGTTCTCGTCATTTTTAAATGTCCTGACCAACGTTGTTCTAAAAGTCGCGAAAGACTTCTCCCCTCGTATAAAATGGCAACTTTTCCCTTTTTTAGAAAATTGTGCAACATGGAACTCTGTTCGAAAAAGTGTTTAATTGGAGAAATTTCATCCACACATTTAACAATTACCAAATGTAACCGATGGTTAAAACAACGAACGTAAGGAATTAGACGCCCAAGCCGTTGCTGGATTAAAGCTTGCACACCCCCTTTCTTCCCACTCATAACTGAAGCCCCGTCAAAACACTGGCTGAGCAATTTCGCACTATCCAAACCATATTTCTGAAAAATATTTATTGTTAGATCTGCAAAAGACTCTGCATCAAAAGCTGACAGTGTTTCTATGCACAGAATTGATTCCATGACTGTCCCATTCTTTACATAGCGGATTCCTACGGCTACGTTTTCTCTGTTGTTTTTATCTCGTGTACCATCTTCAAGCAAAGTATACAAAGGAACATCGGCACTATTAATGTCACTAACAATGTTTTCACGTACGATGTCAGCCATTATTTCAATAATGTCATTTTGAATTTTAGGGGACAAGTAAGTTGCGTTTTTAGGCAAATGCTTAAAACAGTCTGCCAGTTTCTCATCTTTTCGAAGCGTGAACTCGAAAAGATTTCGAAACAGGCTTTGTTCCTCATGTTCTTCTAAGTGGTACGTTCCCCTAAGAGGCAATTCGTTTATTGCAAGGAACTGAATAACTTCAGCAATGCTCTTAATATAATATTGATTCTTTTCAAGAACATTCTGATTGACTAGTGTAGAAATAGATTTTCCCACCAACAAACGGTTTTGCTTTTCTGCCCACCTTGACATTGCTTCTATGTGTGTAAGTGTCGCATCATGTTTCACTAGCCCTGCTTTGGTTTTATCGAGAGCTGCCTTCCAGTTCTTAAAACCTTTACATGTAAAGGCCACTTCTTTGCATCCGAAAGGCCGATATTGTCTACAAGCATAGCAGAATGCTGCATCTAAAAATTGTGAATACTCTAACCATTTGAACCTTTTAAACCAGTCACTTTGAAAACACCGCCCATCAGAATTTCGGGGGTAATGTTTGAGTTTTAGCTCTTTACTTTTCTCACCTGGTTTGGAAATGTCCTTCGCTTCTGTAGGCAAGAAATCCTCTTCTTGATTGGAGGCAGCCGTAGATGGGGAAAGAGTAGGTACGGTGGTCGCCGTGGTCAAAGATTCAGATGTTTTTTTACGAATTATAAATTTATCCATGATGCTGGGGAATCGTTAAAATATCACAATACTACACCTCAAGGACGAAACATGGTTATATTATTCGTCACTAAAACCACTCACTATCACACGACCCAGTTTTACGAAGATACGAAACACAATAACACCCGCGCAAACGCGAAACCTTCTTTACACGAATGAAGAACTCAACAAAGTGTCTTTGTCAATGTTTTTCCCCGACAGGGCATGGGCAAGCCCTTATATTGCACCCCCCGACCGGGCAATAAAACTTCCCTTCGCAAAATTTGGGAGCCGATAACCTTTGATGCAGATGGAAAGGACCTGCTACAAGGGAAAGCCGAAAGAGGGGGAGCGAAGGTGCATAGATCCCCTGTGGAAGAAATTTGGAGAACCTTCTAAATACTTCCCGTTACTTAAACTTCGGTTTATAAAGAAGATGAACAAATATGATAGCCGCTCTTCATGTACTGTGAATTTATCCTTCTATCAAGTTATGAGCAAATAATATCCACACTCTACATTTTCACTTGTCACGGCAAACAAATTATGCAATAGTTTTACCTAATACCAGGGGGCTGACGACAACGCCAGGGGGGGCTGACGACAATGCCAGGGGGGGCTCAGCCCCCCCTGGCCCCTGCCTAGCTACGGGCCTGACTATCTCTGGTAATATTTCTGTAAATTTTTAAGGGATAGCTGTACCATGCAGACTGTCATGTTGTTGTTCAAATGATTTTTTATCTCTTCTTTGAGAAGAACATTACAAGCGACTATGTAATATGATTACCATCCCAGAAGGTAATTATTTAATTTTGCCACTTTTTTGCCTAATTCTAGTGATGATTCCAGTTCCCTTATAAAAGATAGTGATGAGAACATTGACTATCATCAATCAGGTGATAATTCTTCGTATTAAAGTCGTAAAGTAAATAAAAAATAAACAAAATATGGCTTTCCATATTATGTCTATTATTTTTATAACTTCCTAGGGGCAAAATATTTGCTACAAAACTATTAACGGCATGATATATTTTTTTTAAATCTGAAGTTCATCGGATGTCTTCGTAAAGTAACAACAATTACCTGAAGGATATGGTATATAATAAAACTTAATGTTGTAAAAGTTATTAAAGCTATTTAGGCAATGTGGATTATCACATTGTTGCGGGAAGACTTTCAGCTGGTTTGTTATATGAGGGAAAGAACATGACAAGCTAAAAAAAGGTGTGTATTATTTTAGAAAAGAATTTAATTTGTGCAAAATAACACTTACAACATACTTTTCTTTGAGTCAGGGATGAGATACATATACAGAGTGTCCGAAAAGTCACGCAACCCGGTTTATACGACCGTATGACGGAATAGCGAAACGGAATGAGAAGAGACCCTTTCTGTCAAGAGAATGCCCTGTATATTTAGAGAAACAAACATATGTAAGAACATGCATGTTTTAATAACAAATAAGCAAAGTGTTGCCAAAGGCGGAATTTTTTTCTTATCAAATCGTGTGTAATACACAGAACTCACTGAGGTAAATTATTGCAACATTTCACAATACCAACGAACAATTTGGATGGCCATCTATTGAATTTGACAGAAAAAGGAGAATAAATGGGCTGTTTCAAAAATCGATGTTATCACAATATTACGAGGGACGCTGGCAACACTGTTGCTGATACGTGTCACTAACAGACGTGTTTCGCCTCAGGCTATGACACTAAGGCACTTTTAACGACAAAGGAGAAAGTTGGTTATTCTCGAACATATGCAATAAATTACATACACTTTGCAACCCTGAAATGTGGGTATTCCTACAAATTAAAGCAAATGTTCGAAGTGTCCACCATTTGCGTGGATACATAAGTTGGTTCGCTTGATCATGTTCTCAGATACCTTCCTGAGGGTTGCAGCACTGATATTATCAATTTCCTGTGTAATGTTTCGTTTCAGCTCCTCCAATATTCTGGGTCTCGTTTGGTATACTTTCCCCTTTAAGTAACCCCACAGAAAAAAAATCTGTGGATGTTAAATCGGGCGAGCGACTCAGCCATAAATCCTTTGCTATTGGACGATCACCAAAAGATTCTCTCATCATACGAAGAGATTCATTAGATGTATGGCAAGTTGTTCCATCTTGTTGTAGCCAAGCATCACGTTCGTCTTCTTCCACGAACACATTATGAGATCCACGAACACAGCGGTATCCACTGTTGTCTCAAAGAATAACGGTCCCACAATACGACGTCGCGATATTCCACACCATACACCGATTTTCGGAGAGTGCAAGGGTAGTTCATGCAACTGATGTGGGTTTTCTGTCGCCCAATGCCTAGAATTTTGGCTGTTGACATACGCATCCAATTGAAATCAGGCTTCGTCGCTAAAAAAACTTTATTGAGTACATTGACACCATTTTGTCGAACGAATGATTGAAACCAATGACAGTAACGCAACCGTGCCAGGACATCCACCGCTTTCAATTCATGAACAACACGAACTCTATACGGGTAAAATTTCAATTTCCGTATAGCCTTGTGAGCAGTTGACTTGCGTAAGTCCAATTCTGAGGCGAGCTTCAGAACAGACTTTTGTGGCAACGTCACCAATAACACGCTGCAGAACATCAGCTCCTAACACAGAAGGGCGCCCTGAACGTTGCCTGTCATGTACTGACCCAGTTTGGCGAAACCTTTGCACAAGACGAAAAATTGAGGACTTATCTAGAGAGGAAGTAGTCGGAAACTTGGCACTAAATGCTTATCTTACATCAGAATATGACGATGTTCGGATATATTCTTCAACAATAAACACTCTTTCTTGTGTAGAATATGGCATCTTGAAAACACACCCACGACGTCAGCATAAGTAGACACAATCTGGAATGCCGTTCCCGGCAAACAGTAACCACCTAAGGCACAGAAAACATAACAATTGATACACGTTCTTCTGTAATAACATAGCAGGGTTGCAAGGTGTATGTAATTTATTGCTTATGTTCGAGAATAACCAACTTTCTCCTTTTTCGTTAAAAGTGCCTTAGTGTGGTAGCCTTAGGTGAAACACGTCTGTTAGAGACACATTACAACAACAGTGGCGCCAGTGTCCCTTATAATATTGTGAAATCATCGACATTTGAAACAGCTCATTTATTTCCTTGTGCAATGTTTTTGAAAATTCGTCAAAGTTCTTTTTCTGTCAAATTCAATAGATGGACATCCAAATTGTTCGTTGGTATTGTGAAATGTTGCAATAATTTACCTCAGTGAGTTCTGTGTATCAATACACAAGATTTGCAAAAAAATATTTTCCGCCTTTGGCAACACTTTGCTTATTTGTTATTAAAACATTCATGTTCTTACATATGTTTGTCTCTCTAAATTTTCCCATTATACAGGGCATTCTCTTTGCAGAAAGCGTTTCTTCGCATTCTGTTTCGCTATTCCGTTATACGGTCGTAAACACCGGGTTGCGTGACTTTTCGGACACTATGTATATATATTTTTTGAATATGAACGCTTAAAGTTGAAAATGAATTTTATGTTTTTCAAGCCTCATATTTTTATTAAAAAAATTGCTCTGTTTTAAGATTTACCGGATGGGGCTTGTCTTGTTATTGCACCAAGCTCTTAATTTGATACTACAGTATAATCAAACATTCATTAAATCTAAGATATCAATAGAGATCATGAAATCGCATATGTGCTTGTCCGTTTAAAAATTCCCACCAATTTTTATTAATGTCCTGGTGTATAATTAGTGGTCCATTCGGTAAGGGGTCTGACTGCCAGGCGGGAGACAACGGGTTCGATTCCGGGGTGGGTGACATAAGGTAAAAATGTTTCCAGCTTTATCAACATATAAAGTGGTTCTGAGGCCCACCCAGCCTCGAATAAATAGGTACCTGGGGATATAGGTGGCCAGGGAGTGGTGCTAATCACATAACCTCCAAAAATGGTCCTTTAAGTGGCACGGGGAATTTTACATACCTACCTGTTATGTGACTGAAAAGCGATCATGGATCTTATTAATCTAAGATATGGCTATCCTTAAGCTGCTTATAAAACTTTACCACACGCAACGTGAAAGAAAATCTCAAATACATCCCTGACGAAACATATACAGGTACAAGGTAGAATTCATTAATAATTCAAATTTTCGGACTAATCATTATTAAGTTTTACTGTTTAACATTTTGCTAATACATTTGCTTGAAGTGAGTTTTGTGTGAATACAAAACAATTTAGTAACAAACAGTGCTCACGTACATAAAATCAGAGTGCAACTTTAACCTAACATTAACACTTCATGTCATTTGTTGTCAGTTTTTCTTCTATCCTCTTCCACCCTTATCTTCTTTAAGCGTAGCTTCTACGTACTGACAACCTGCCAATTCGCCTTTAAGGTAGTAGAATAACTTAATGTAATAATCTCCTTCGTAGTTCTTGAGTTTCAAACTATCTTTGGTGTCCTTCACAATTTGTAAAATGGCATTCCTAGTAGTATATGTTCCCTGTAAATAAACAAGGAAAAAAGTTTCAGGATTCTAATGAAACAGGTATTTATGTTCCGTTTTCTGTTTCATTTTACACGATAAACAGAAACTATTCATGACAATCTGTAATTTTAAATATACAGTTAAATAAGAAAGTTTTGTTCCGTCAGAATGGGGCCCGCCTATTGGCTGGAAACACGTCTGAAATTAATAAACTCAAGTGTAAAGGGCACTTGGTAGCTTTCTAATCCGAAGTTTAGTCAAGTTAACCATCTGTACGCCCAATGTGATTTATTTGAAGTTTTTTTTTATTATTATTATTGAGAATAGACCCTGCTTTCCAAGCAAGGTCGGTAGCTAAAGAGTGCTTCAATTGTTTTTTCCTTGCTCGTGACGTATCAAGGGAATGAATCTTCAAATGTCACATGGGAGAAGTGTGTAATGCTCTGCTTAAACGGAGATTCATGAATGAAAATGTACGTTCTGTGTTCATTGTTCGTAGCGAACATTGTAATCGAAGTTGAAATATGACAAATTTTCCTTCGCATGATTAATTTGCTTGGTATTTGATACTGAAAATTGTGAATATTTGTAGAGATGCATTTTTTGGGAACGTGTCGCATTTCGCAGCAGGTATAGATTAAGCAACCACAGACAAGGAAAATGCACAATGACTGATCTGTTGTGCACTCTACTTCATAAAAAATCCACACGTTTCTTGTTTCTAACGTCAGACAATTACCTGATACGAAATGTAGGACCACGCTTTTGCATTGAAGCATGCATGCATTTCTACATGTATGTGAACCTATCAACAAGATGTGAAAGAACAGTGTTGCAATATGTATAAATACAGAACAACGAACACAAATACTCGAAACAACTGTGAGGAACAGATAAATAGAAAAGAGTTTATGAACATACCTAATGCTAATATAAAGTAGTAATATTTTTACCAGACCTGCTACATTTCTACAGATTCAGAATGGAATTAATGTTGCTGTATTACAAATATACTGACAAATGGATTATTATAGCATGAATGACAGACATTCAAAGTCATTTGAAAAAAAAATGTTCCTCATTTTGGATGGGTGAATGTGTTATTCCCTGTCTGATCTGTTATTTAAACCTTTGAAGATTTATATTTTGTAACACTAGATTTCAATGTATTCTTAGCTCTTGAAGATGTAAATATTAGTTCATTAAATAATTAGGACTTGTGCAAAACGAAATTTCTTATTTAGGTATAATATTATTTGTTCATCTATTAAATTGAAGCAGTTGTACATTCAAGAGGTATTAAAACTAAATGACGTTTGTTATTGGGCGTGACTTGCTCGGAAGCTAATATATAGTAGTTGATTTAAGACGTTAATCCAAATGGATGTATTGTATTAAAGTTTCGGTGAATTAGATATGTTATTTGTTTGAATCAAGGTGTTCTCAATTCGATTCAGTGGTTCATATTAATTTAAACTGTAGGTCGAATATCGAATTAAATACGAACTTAAATGGGGAAGAAGGTTATTCCAAATTACGTAGAATTGGGAAGTGAAAAGGATTATCTAAAATTTATTTCATACACTATAATCATGTTAATAATTTGCGAATAGACTCATCATACATAACACAAAGAAAACACTTCAATTATTGAAATTTTGTTTTTTCAGATATGTCTACGATCTGACTTGGAATAAAGGAAACAGGAATTGTGAATGTCGACATGAACGACATGTGCCAATAAGGTTTGGCTGCGCCTTTGGCCCCCGCCAACAAAACAGTCTTTGATTTTTTTTTTACTTTCGAAGACCTAAAAATTTAGTAAGAAAGTAAATCTGCTTAGAATTTCTTCTAAAACATTCAGGCGAATTTTCGTGTGGTTTGATTTGCCTGGTGTCTAGAGGCTTACATAGCCACGAAACTATTGGAAATATCTAGACAACAACAAAAGTAAACCACACGAGGACTCACGTGAATGCTCTGGAAGTAATTCCAAGCAAATATAATTTTTCAGATTTTCGGATATCATAGCGCTTTATAAAAGTAAAGAAAACTTCGAAAACGGTTTTGTTGGAGTCGGAAACAGGATCAGCTTAGTATTAAGTACTTCTCTCTCTTCAAATTATCACCCATTTTTTCCATAACATATTTATGAACTTTGTCCGAAAGAAAATCCTATGGCCTATGGAGATTTTGTTGGAATTGGAGATTGTGAGGAGATGAGAGTAATATCTTTTTTATCTCAGTCCCGTCTTGAATTTTGAGACGAGTTAAGTGTTTTAAAACTTGAGACGACAATGAGTCCAAATATTTCGACACTTTTTGAGACGAGATCGACGAGAGCCACACTCTCTTTCTCTCTCTCTCTCTAAGAAAATCTAAGGATAATTAAAATCCCTAATTCGTAGCTACGTGAAGTTAAAGCTGTTCACATTTCCTGTAAATAGACGTTTATGAACATAACGAAAGAGGAAGCGTTAGGTATACAGTCTTATATAAAGACGGTGTTTATTGACCCTGCATTAGATTTTAAAATCAACTTAAGCGCTAGAACCTTCAGATTGCGCCATTGGTGAACGCAAAGAGGTAAATTTGAGAAATCAAAATTGTCACGTGAAAACAGTAAAAAATTCGGATAAACCAAAGTGATAAATTCAAACTCCTCCTAAAATTACACCAGATAACCAACTATTCTTGTCTTTGAATAACTCTTAAAATTAAACCCTCTTCTCTAAAATCACACCTTCATAATTCCAACCCCTCAAAAAAATCCTGCGTATGCTAGTAGATTCCGCATGTAGTCCCCTGTATTGAAATATAAACCACACACATCTTGTATGTCTTACGACATAAAGATGTCGTATATTGACATCTTTACGCTTGCACGCACGAATCTTCTGGTGACAAAGCGACGAATCCTTTGGAAAATTGCCTGTCTCCGTGGTAGAATGGTTAGCAAATCTTCGCATATTAGCCAAAAGTAGCACAAAAAGCGAAGTAAAATAAAGCAAATCAATCAATCAAGCCTTTGGAAAGTAGTTGTAAGAAATGTTTGTATCATTGAACATATGACTGTCAGCAACAGCAGAAGCTAGTAGTATTATAACTTGACCATTTGCATATTAACAAAACTGCTTAGTGTATTTATAAGCACAATACAACTCTTCCCATGTGTAAAATCTGGTTATGAAATGTTGATATGCAATACTGCTTGAATGCTGAAAAAGTCACATCAAATTTCATAATGTAATCTGGCTACTTGTAAATAACAATTTTGAAAGTCTATTATATTCAGAGAAAACAATTAAGCGTTCTTCTATGATACAACAGAAATAAGTAAAGACATCAATAATGTATTTTTCCGCAGTTGAAAAATTGATTTCTAAGACCATTCCTTTTTAGAAATGAGATATTAATTTCAATATTACGTAATATTATATATTTTTTCACGATTCAGTAACTAATCATGTTACAAATTATTTATAAATTATCACGTAATTATTTCTAGGAGTTTTCACTAAAATATTCATATATTTATTTTTTTCGAATTATGTGAATCATACGATGATTCATGTCAATATCATGTTACGCGATACAATGAAAGTGACGGAGATAATCAGAATCAGCAAAGTACAAATATGAAAAGAAATGGTTTCCGCAACCGGATTCGAACTTACAACCTTGAGATTATAATGCAAAAAAGATACCATTGGGCTAATTTGTCACAACAAAATATGTGTGTCATAAATGATACATATCTTTTTTTCTATTTTTTTAATGTTTGAACTACAAATACAGAGCTCTCATCTAAATTCTCTTTTGTCTGGCTTTCAACATCCGTTTATCATAACAGGAGATTTTAATTGCCATAATACATTGTGGGGTGATCATAGAATTGATACTTTGGGAAAGACAGTTGATGATTGGATGGATTATAATAACTTGACAGTTATAAATGATGGATTTCCAACAAATGTACCACCAAATGGAAACAATATGTTCTCAATTGATCTAACTTTAATATCTGATAATCAGTGTTTTGAATTTGTGTGGGAAATAGACATTGATTTACGAACAAGTGATCATTTTCCATGTTTCATCACGCTAACATCATCTCAAAAATTTCCAAAATTAATAAAACAAAAAATAATTCGTAAGTGGAGCGTAAAGAGGGCAGATTGGATGAAATATAATTCAATTTTAGACTTAAAATTTTCAGCTAAAGAATATCAAAACCAATATACTGTACAATATGAAAAATTTGTGGATATAATAACTCAAGTTATGGATTATGCCTGTCCCCGACTGAAACCGCAATACGATCGAAATTTTCCTAAAATAGATTGGTGGAATGAAGAACGTTTTCAAGCTAAAAGGAAGCGATTACAAGCATTGAAACAATTTGTAAGTACTCCTTCACCTGCAACTTTGATAAATTTAAAACGAGCAACTGCAAAATCTAGAAAAGTATATATAAAGGCTAAGAGATTTTCATGGCAAAAATATTGCGAAGAAATAAACCCTAAAACAAAATTAGACGTTATATGGCGCAAGTTCAGGTCACTTAGAAATGCACATGACTTTACCTTTGTCCACTGAATGGAAAACCGATTTTATTAATGAAGTAATTCCTACACCCTTTACATCAGCCTGCGAACCTCCTAATATATTCTACACGTTTTCATCTACATAAAAATACTCAAAGGGGTTCACATCATCTATCACTGTAAACGAAATTCATGAAATTCTTCAAGGGTCTAAAGATTCTGCTCCTGGCATTGATGGAATTACGTATTCTATGGTACGAAATCTTCCACAGAATGCACTAAGCACGTTTTGTAAAATTTTCAATCAAATATTCCTATCGGGTAAAATTCCCGTTGCATGAACCTCTCAATTTATTATGCCAATTTTAAAACCAGGAAAAAAACCTTCGTTGGGTCAGTCATATCGCCCAATAGCTCTTAGCTCCGTATTGGCAAAAATTTTCGAGAAGCTTTTATTAAAAAGATTTGAGTGGTG
The DNA here is from genome assembly GCF_977018435.1 of Lepisma saccharinum. Lineage (NCBI taxonomy): Eukaryota > Metazoa > Arthropoda > Insecta > Zygentoma > Lepismatidae > Lepisma > Lepisma saccharinum. The sequence goes on along the minus strand of NC_139229.1, from coordinate 197,505,990 downwards.
TATGGAAGGTCAAAAGGTATTTTCTCCCAGACAAATGGGATTTCGTAAAGGTTATGGAACCCTGTATGCATTAGCAACATTATCTTCTCATATTTATAGTGTATTAAAATAAACCAATCAGTACTTTCAGCCTTTATTGATATTCAAAGTGCATATGACACCGTAGATATTACTGTTCTATTGAGACAACTACAATTAATAAAAGTGCCACATTGTATACTCATATTGACATGGAAATTGTTATCTAAAAGACAACTTTATTTTCATTTTGGTTCAGAAATGGTAGGTCCAATATATATTGGACAAGGACTTCCACAGGGAAGTCCTCTTAGCCCATTATTATTTAATGTTTATTTATCAGATATTAAAACAATAATAGATTCTCCATTTCAGTTTCTACAATATGCTGATGATGTATGTATATATTTAGACTCAAACAATCACTTGAAAGATGTGTCAATGTTTGAAGATAAATTAATAGAATTTAACCAATGGCTAAAGCAGAAAAATTATCAATATCTTTAGAAAAGTCCAAAGTAGTAGTATTTAAACATAAGGGTCTTCAAAATATTTTGAACATTATTGCTAGGAGATTACACATTCCAATTGTTTCACAAGTAAAATATCTAGGTGTATACTTTGATGCATCATTATCATGGCAGTATCAAATAAATATGATGAAAAATAGATCCGATAAAATATTTCATTTAATTAAAGCCATGGCAAATACCAAATGGGGAGCACATCCTACAATCATGCTTATGTTTTATAAGAATTATTATCGAGCAGTATTAGATTATGGATTAATGGTCTTGTGTAATCTTCCAGTAACAAAACTTTCTCCACTAGAAGTCCACCAACGAAAAATCCTAAAAAGATGTTTGGGATTAATGAACAGTACCCCTAATGTAGTGGTATATATGGAGTCAGTAGAATGTTCGGTTTCAGTGAGGATAAAGTTAATCGCAATAAAAATGTTATTTAAAATACAACATTCACCATGGCATCCATTCAATGATGTTTTATTAAACATTTTAGAGCTGCATGATTCAGGAATAACCAATGATAAATCAGCTATGCTTTGGGTACAACTATTTAGTAAATATCACCATGAATGTAGTCAAGTACTCATAGCAAGAACATTGCCAGTATACTCGTTAGAATTTCCCACACAACCAATTCAAAATATATATTTCCCGAAATATAATCATTCGGCTGAGTTTAGAGAATCTTGGGAAGAATTTTATCACATATATACAGATGGGTCTAAAACTGAAAGTGGAGTAGGAGCAGCTATTTATGATACTGAAAGAAATATATCAAAAATGTTTAGGTTACCAGTGGAGGCATCCATATTTACAGCAGAAATATATGCGGTATATCAAGCTTTGATTTATATTGGTACAGTTCCTGAACAGAAATTTCTAATACTAGTTGATTCGCAAAGTGTTTTACAAGCAATACAATCAAATTATAAAAAAATGTTTAAAATATCACCATATATCATCAATTGTATTCGTGCAACTAATAGCTTAATTAGCAATGGAAAAGTAGTTCATTATGTGTGGGTAAAATCACACATTAATATTTACGGAAATGAACAAGCAGACAGATATGCAAAACACTCTGCTCAGATGAATGAAACAATCCAGTTACCATTGCATTACACAGATCTTTTGCCGAGGGTTAAGAAGAACATTTTTGAAGAATGGAACTTATGGTGTAATAATGCATTAGAAAGTGTTGGTGAAAGTTATCGTCCGTATGTTGATTACATTAGGAAAAAAAATTGGTTTTATAATTGTAAAGGTTCAAGAAATGCAATTGTTTTAATAAATAGACTAAGAAGTGGTCACGAGAGAACATATCATCATTTATTTAAAATACAAATTTTAAAATCTCCGAATTGTGACTGTGGTGATTTAAGGGGGTGATCCTCATCATATTATTTTGGAATGTTCAATTCACTCAGAGAAAAGAAATACTTTATACAAAACATTGTCAAAAATTAATGTTCCTTTCCCCATTAATATGACTTCAATGTTGTATGCTCCAGATGTTAGAATTGGATATGTTATACTTGCCATGAAGGGCTTTGAAGTGACTGGATTATGCCCTTTCAATCAACACATCTTCACTAAGGACGAGTTTTTTAAATTTTGTCAAATTTTTCATTTATCTCAAATTTTTCAAAATTTTCAATCATTTTTTCCATCGTTTTTTAAATTTTTTTTTCAATTTTTAAAATTGTTTTCCAAATTTTTCACATTTTTGGATATTTTCAAATTTTTCATTTTTTTCAAATTTTTTAGACACTAATTTTGTACCTAAGATTACAACAAACTTATACCTTTGCTTTTGGAGTTGAATATCACTTGTCCTATAATAAATAACCATTACCAAAATACCTAATGATATTTTTGGTCATACAAAACCCAATGATCACAGTGATGAAATTCTTGTACTTGATATTAGTCAAGAAATTACGTACTGATATACGAACATTGCAGGAAACTCTCAACTCTAGTCTCCAATCTGAGATAGCTAGCCTTCAGTCTCATTGTCTGGATCCTATTCTCAAAATTGATGCTGAACTCAAATCCTTACTGCAAACATACACTAATTTTGCCTCAATAGACAATCTTCAAAACTTAGAAGAGAGTGTAGGAAAAATTAAAAAATGAGGTTGAGAAATTCAGACAAGCTCAGACTACTAATGTAGAACAACTGAAACAACAATTAAATAATTAAACAAACAGTATTCGAACAGAACTACACGTACAAGCTATTATCCAGGGTATCAAAACTCAAGAAGATTATGGTAGTATAATTGCTGATTTGCGTGAGCAGTTTCAATCCTTTGAGATTTCTTCATTGGAAAATATAAAAATTGAACTACAAACAGACACTTATATGTATTTTCAAAAAGTTTGGAGCAACACAAATACCAGCAGCTTATGAAACTGTAAGGGGGACTGGGCATAGCTACCTTTAAATCAGAAATAAAGCCACTTGACCATTGTCTTGAAAACTCAGTTGTAGTTTTTTATTATTAATAATTTTAAAATTATTAATTCTCTACATCCCAAATTCTTGAAAGGTCAGAGTTTAGTGTTTGACATTAATAACGAACTTCCTTTCGAAATGAACTTACCTGGTTACCTTATACTGTGGTCCAGGGACTAAACTAGAACAAAGACTGGAAAAGGGAGACAGAGGAATTAATCCTTTGGATACAGCTTGAAAAGACCATGACATTGCCTACAATACTCACAATGATCTTAGTGCTTGTCATAAGGCTGATCAAAAATTGGAGCAAGCAGTATTTGGTAGACTAATCAGCAAATATGCTTCATTAGTTGAAAAAATAGTAGTATTAGGTACAACCATTGTCATGAATACAAAACAAAAATTAGTGTGGGGACTATAATCCTAAATATATATATAAATACCAATTATGATGAAACCTAAAGGTATTGTATAACAAGTACTTTATTCAGATCTAAAATCTCTAGGATCCTTAAACAATCTCCTCACTAAAAAACAACAGGAGAAGAAAAAAATCTTGTTTGAATAAGGGTAATGGAATGAAATTAACACTTAGTACACCTCAATTGAAGAGATTGCAGAGTTCCAGAAAAATGAAACCCACTGGTGGTTTCATATTTGAAAAAGACTAGATATACATATGTGAATCCATTCTACTCGCCATTATTTTCTACTGTACTGTGCATTGTTTTCCTTTATTCTGAAATTATTTTATATTCTATGCTATTTTTTTTAATTTTTTTATTATTTTTTGCCGTTCAATACTATATAAAGGCTATGTTCTGAACTATGAATATATGTGTATATGGTTGGATCTATGTCCTGTAGTACTTCACTTATTATCTTGTGTGTGTGTATGTGTTTATATGTAATCTACACTCTTATATGTTTATTATTTGAATTTATGTAAGCTTTCCTGTAATTGGAGATTCTCTCTGTAGGAAGCAAAGGAATAAATAAATAAATATTCAGTATTCCAGCTATTTTAACACCAATAGGTGCTGTGGGGAGTCCAGCAGGGGGTAATGCAGCTATAGCAAAAACAGTAATTGACGCAAAAAGGAACAAAGCTGAACTAGAAGAACAAAAACGTCATAATCTGGCAACGGGGAAGAAAGGCAAGGGTATTAATGTTTGAGAAAATAAATTTAAAAAATATAACCATTATCCAAATATGATATTTAAAATATGATTAAGTTATTGAAAATTAAACACTCCAGAGGTGGTTTCATGTCAGATTCTCTACCTATCAAGGGACCATATAAAATAGAGTGTGGAGTAGTCAATTTGAATAGTTTCAAAAATTAAAGCACTCACTGGATTTGTTATTACAAACAAGCTAACATAGCTTTTGTTTTTGATCCTTTTGGTGATATACCTCCATTAGGTTTAGCTAGTTATCTTAATACTTCTAATCATTATTATAGTGATGAACGTATCCAGGGTTTTGAGGATGTAAATTGTGGCCACCTATGTGTTTCTATGCTGGCCTTCTTATCTCAAATAAATAAACCACCAATTGAAGTTTTCAGAAAGCATAGTGGCATATAAAGGATCATGGGAGTGTTTCATCTTACCAGTGAGACTTCAGAATTAAAACTTAGCTTACACAATGATATTATCTATCCTAAATCCATAGCTCTACGTGCTTTTTATAGTATGTATCTTATTCCCAATATCACAAAACACAATAATAGGGTTGCAGTAGGAAATGAAAAAAAATATTATTACTCATGGTCAGTATAATCTATCAACATTACAAGCTCATCTGTCTACAGGAGTGTTACTATCACAAAATTATGTTACACACACAGAGTAGAATTAGTTTCTGCAACTGAAACAGTTGATCTGGGTACGTTTGGTAACCTACTAGGTTTTGAGAACAACACAAAACTTGAGCCTGCCATCAAACACATAGGTAGCAATATTCCTACATTCTTGGCCTTTGAGACTTTGAACATCCATTGTAATGTGGTAGAAGGAATGATTACCAATTCTGATGCAAACAAAGGTAGTCACAAACAGACTGGAATCATAGCAACTTTCAAACCAAATTCTCAGTTCATGGAGCCATCATCTACACACCCTCCTCAACTATCCATTTTCCTGTATCTCACAATCGAATCGTATAGACAACATAGGGCTGGTGGTAACCAATGAACAGGGAGAAGTAGTAGATTTTGCTGGTGAAGCCACAACACCAATCATAGAAATTAATATATAAAATAACCATTAACATGGAGCATATTGAAAGTTATGAATTACAATCTTCTCCTTCCAATCGTCGTACATTTGCTAATCTCAATGAACCCAATCGTGAAATTGAATTTGACGTGTACGTGATCACAGTTTTGTGCATCCTCACAGGGCTAGCTTGTATATGAAATTTAAAGTAGTAAGAAATGAAAATAAAGAATCATTTCCCCCTGGTGCAAACATAAAACTAGTAGATAATTTTGTACCATACATGTTCTCTCAAGTAGAAATTAGAAAACATGGTACTGTGATAGATAGAGTAGACTATCCTGGCATTACTTCTACTGCCATAGACACACTTAAATTTTCCAAAGTAGATGCAACATATTATAAGGCAGGGAAATTTCAATAAGGAACCAAACTCTGACAAAAACCACACAGTACTATTTCCCATGCGTCTGTTGCTAGGTTTCTTCTCAGACTAAGGACATGGTATGGATAGGAGGTCTGAGAGTCATTTTTCTCAAGGCAGCCAATAACAATAATGCACTAATGCGTTATAGTACTTTGAATCCTGATGGTACGACATTACCCAAACCCTTACCTGAAGCAGCCAAGTGTATCATCAATACCATGGAGCTGAGGATTCCAGTAGTGGAATATGAAACTAATTATTCTCTCAAATACAAATCAAATATTCTAAAAAATCCACAAGTTCCTATTAGATTTTACACCTACCAGTGTATCCAAAAACCAGCCTCTGGTGAACATTACGAATTTGACGCCACCAATCAATTTAGTAGTATACAGTATGATATGCCAGAATTTGTAATTGTGTTGTTCCAGACTGGGAGAGAGAACAGTCAAGAAATAGAATCTAGCAAATTTGATGATTGCAAGATTAAAAATATTTATCTTAAAAATGGACGTAATGAGATTTTTTCTCGTGAAAATTATAATCTGGTCATAGCACAAGATGGTTTTCTTAAATTATATGAGGCTTACACTGCTTACAACAGAGTAACTGAAGGAATCATAGATGTATACTAAACTCCTAGTGAATTCAAGGCACACAGAACAATCTTTGTTATTAACACATCAAAAAGAAAACAAGTGGTAGTCAATGACAGAACTAATGTCATGATTGTACGTGAATTCCATGAGCCTCTTCCTGACAACACTTTATGTAGTGTTATTCTTAATATATTCCAAATTATATTTAACAATCTCCCTTAGGTATAAGCAAAGCAGGATGTCTCAAAATAACTAGTAATCAACTAGTCAGTAGTTTTCATAAATAAAAAAAACTACCTTGGCACCATTTTTAAATAAAACTAGTTACCTGACAGTAGTGTTGTTTGGAGCGTAAGTTAAGTACACTCACAACTATTCAACTCAGTGTCACATGACGCTAAGGGTAGAAATCCCAAACTGGATATTAAAAAATTTAAGCTCTTGTTAATCACTTAGTACAAGGGTACTAACATGGTTGGGCACTTTGGTACACCTAGAACGTACCTAAATCCACCAGAAGATACGAAAATATAGCTTAATTTTGGCCAAAATAGGCTATGGTATCAAACGGATTTCCCCTATTCTCTACTACTATATTTGTTATATCGTTTGTATTTCAAATGCACTTACCTTCGGTATCGGGCAATCATCAACGTCCAGGCCTTCTGCATATTCCAGAATAGCGCCCCAAAAGGAAGTTTTGTCAAACAGATATGCACACATTTCCACTTCCACTTCAGGGATGTCTTCACACTTATTTTTGTCACCTAATGGACATTTCTTTATTTGTACTTTAGCCTGTAAAGAGGATCAACTTTCTGATTATGAAGTTCTTAATTATCGTAAAAAACACAGCCAAAGTTTACTTTTCAAAAATGTTTTACAGCACATTCGAAAAGCAAATGGTGCCTTTGTGAAACTTCATTCAGTATCGAAAATAATTTATTTTTAGAAGTGGTGTTAAAATCTGTGCTGATGTGTGGACCATAGATGTGAAAAGTAACAAAAAGATGGCATCTGAACTACAGAATTTCGCTCTATAGAGATTACGAAGGTAGATTATCCATAAGCTATACTCAATGAAGAACTTTGGTGAAAAAAATGATGGCAACAAAAGAGGAAAGGACACAAATTGAGGAAGAGAAATGATGCTACCGGGAGAGATGAAGCAGAGGAGAACATAGACAGACGTGAAGAAGATGTGATATTAGAAGAAGAAAACTGAAGATGAAGACGAGATGGTGACGTTTAGTTGATCCTTCATGTTGCACAGAAACTAGTAAGTAAATGAAGAAAGTCATACATAATAAGATTCACATCTAAACTTTATTTGCAATAAGAAACTTTCCATTGTATTATTTTTTGCTTTACCATATAGATGAGATTTCATCCGGTGAATGCAAACCGAATGGAACTATAATTAAATTACAACAAGTAACGTTTTGAACAATGGCGCCAGCACGACATTTTCTCTATATCTTGCCAGTCAGTCATAGAACTTGTATATTTTTCGTTACTATAATTATTTTAAAAAAAACATATTATTATTATTTAAAATATCATAGAATTGAAATTGATTGGAAATTCTTTGGCGCTATTGACAAATTCTGAGACCACTATGATCACGGAGTACTGTTTTAAAAAAATGAAATTCAAAATGACGGCGCGTGAATTATCGAATTCGTATGCCGACTTGGGGAAATGATTTCCGATTTTATGGAATCCCGAACAGTAGAGAAATTCAAAGGGATCGTGTTGGAAAGTGGTTAATTATTGTTATTTTTTTGCTCTAAAAGTGTCAACAATTTCTTGAAACTAACAGGTTTTCTTTTTAAGAAGTGCAAAAACAATCACTCAAGAAAGGATGAAAGAGTGTAGAATTCAAGATTTTTATTGCGTCTGTAAATTTTGAAAGTTTCCCGTCCTGAAACTGCTTCGGAAATAGGAATTTTTTTCAGTGTCGATTTACAGGATTATAAAAATGTTCCTTCACAATCCAATCCTGTCGAAAAATTTTCGTCCTGCATACCCCTAGTTACGGCAGTCAAGAAAATTCTAATGTCTGTTGTGAAAACGTTATTTCGTTATTTTGTGAGACATGGCAGTAATTGCTATAACTTACAGTTTGCAAACAGCAGAAAACAGTATTATCAATAATGGAATGGCACCCCTCGAATTACGTGTACATTGTATTTTCACCGATATCTCGGGGGTGGGCAAGAGCTCCTCCTGCTACCCCCTTGCGGCTGCTCATGGTTTTGAAGGGCGGCTGAAAATGGACGGCTCTCAGCGGTATTCAAACAAGGGATCACTTGGATGATGACCGTTAATACGATGGCCATTTTCTTATCAACCTCCGATGGAGCGTAACAAAAGGACAAGTGTAAGTAACAAAATGAATTTATTACCAAAAGTTATGTACATAAGTGGTAACTTTTCGAAATAATCGCCGTGAAGATTCATATCGTCATTTCGTGGGACGATATTCATTTTCCATTATAAAACTTCGATCAATGTTCAAATACATTTTCTAGTTCGGTTAGATGGCAAGGTTACATTATTTATAATGTGTTGTAAAATTAAATAGGGGGAGAACAGCTGCAGATATACGTGGATAACAGTGGCCACTGGTCATTTATTTGATACTACGTAATTGGCCAATCTAGTCGCCAATCTTAATACTAAATCTGGTGTTTGTCTGGTAGGCGAACTCTTAAATGCTAACATAAAAATTGGGCTCCCAGCTCCGATAGTCTAGCCGTAAACCTGATATCAAGGGGTCCTGGCTTCCATCCCCGGTCGAGGTATAACATTTCATTAAGTGGTTCGGTTGGGATTTCACTAGAAACTGTAGCTCTCGTCCATAATGTAGCTCTCTGTACGTATTGTGGACCTTAATACAAATCTAATCAACTAAACATTGCAATATGGTGCGAAAAGCAGCTTGCTTGGACAATTTTATTGCTCGCAGTCTTAGTCCTACATCTTAATTAATTATCATTTGTAAGGTTAGAAAGCAATTTCTGCAGTACCGTCATAGTCGTATCCGTGTAGGAGAATCAATCTTTGATCCAATTTTAATTTTCACTTAACAAAAGGCTCAGTACAAGGGTTGCAACCTTATTAATTACTTTTATGTCAATATATTTGTCTCCTAATGGAGGTGAATTTGTGGTGAAAATATGTTTGTTCCTTGAGAGTGGCACCTCCTATGTTGACGGCATTTCTCGTATCCTCCCCATTTTTAGACTTAAGACCTGAATTTCACTCATTGAACAAGAAAACGTAAGATATTTCATCATGATAGCAGAAAATATAATATCATTAACACATTTTCTATTCAAGAGTGGTGTTGTTTATTTCATGCCTACTTTATTAAGTTAGTACCACTTTTCTGAAGCACGAAAAGCTTCAATCTTTTGCCGCTCCCTTTTGTTGTGATTTGGACAAATTAGAGTTATGGCACACTAAGAGGTAGAAAGGAACTAAAAATAAAGACCCTTCAGTACCTCCTTGCAATGGTTGAAACATTAAAAACTGCCTTTTATGAACTTTACAAGCTTTGAGTTATTGATATGTGCATACCCCATTAACGGCTTTCTCCAGCAAATCAGATGCTATCTTCGTAATCGAACTGGTAACGAGAGGTTGAGTACTCTATCTATTGTCTTTGAGAAAGAGTTTGCAAAATCTTTGTATTTAAACAAGGTTGTAGCTGCTCATGATAATATACGTATCTTATCGTATTTCTTTATGCCGTTCATTTTCTCATTTTGGCAAGAAGTAAGTACTAAAACTCTTTACATAGAAACAGTGTTATGTTTACATTTATACGTTTATACGTAGCTTTTATGACGTATTTTGTACTGTTTTTATGAATTGTAATTAGTAAGTCTGTGATATTATTCCACTCAAGAATGGCTTTGGAAGAGACAACAATAAAATTATTACATTTTACTTGACATGAAAGATCCATACCTAAAAGTACTTTTGTGTTTGATGGAATAAAATGCAGTGATTTATCCATGATCTAACTGTAAAATATGTCACTGTTAATAATATACAGTAGAAAAGTTCTACGGAAATACCTTTTAGCTGGTATAAGTTAGCCTTTCGAAAATTTGACTCCAAATCTTTAGCCCCCCCCCCCCCAATTATTTCAGGCAGGGGACGTCACTACCCACGATATGACAAATGCCTGAATCTTCACGGCAGGTATGTACATACTTTTGGTAATAAATTCATTTTGTTACTTACACTTGTCTGTTTTTACGGTCCATCGGAGGTTGAAAAAAAAATTGCCCTCGTATTTCGAGGATGCAAATTTAATTTTCGATTGATTCTGGAATAAACGTATTGTAATAGCCGAAATCATCCTCACAAAGTTTGCAACGAGAGTTTACGAGATGGTCGACGAATTAAAAAAAGTCATTGAATTAAAAATCCGTGAACGATCATCAGAGTATTGAGTATAAGATACAATAGTCTCTTTTTCTGACAACAAGGGAGAATTTTTTAATTGAGCATAAATGTGGAAGAGAAGACGATGATACCATTTTTTATACAGATTAAATTCATTTTATATAAGATTTGACCATGTGCAATAAATAACAAATGAGACATATATGTAAAATGTATAACAACAAAATCAACAACCACGCGTTATGAAAATTCGTTTGGGGAGACAGGGGATAATTTAGTGAACTGTAGAGAGATTATAGGTCATTAACAAATTGTACCTTTATTGGAAGGAGAAACTTGGAACTTCTCTGTACGGGGAGGGAGGCGATAAAGATGTGAGAGAATTATTGTACAGTATCTCTCGGTTGAAACTTAATGTTCCAGAGAGTCCGACATAGATCCTAACATCAATTACATCAATTACAACGTGTGTGCTATTTTGTGACGCTTCGTAATTTGAAACATTTCACCATATGTCGTTTGTGGTGTTTTGTTTAAGACCGAAGATGAATAAATTGAAAAGTAACGTATTTAAATGAAAATGCCAAAACGTTAGTTAATAATATGTATTTTAAGCACCAATATATTTTTAGTAGCCTTTTTCATATTTTACTATGTTTTCAGAAACCACATATTTCGGTTAGCAAGCCACATTAGTCCTCTTGACCACAAAGATCCGTATTAATTAATTATTACGCATTTGTTAAGTTTTTGCCCACATTCAATTCAGATTAATTTTCTTACCATACAGAGTCACAAGTTTGAAATGAAAGAGAATACTTCACGATTCTTAGTAGAAAAAAGACTTGATTAATTTTAAAAAATTCTTACCTTGAAAGACTTGTCAATATCTTCTTCGAAGATAATGGTGGAGTTCACTTCCATGCAAGTCTTATTAATCATCCATGTCTCAGTATCCTTAAACACAAGCTTACCATCCTCGTGATTTTCACAGGGTTTGAATTCATGCAAGGCGAGTGTCATTTGCTGAAATATAAATAGGCACATTATGATCTTAAGTTTATGTATGAAGATACATTTCTTCAAGTATTGCATATTATTATTTCACCATTAGATAGTACACTGACGGACTTTAGAAAAAGGTCTCCTTCCTCTTAGTTAGATTGGAAGGTAGTTGGAAACACTTCATTACTCCTGTATTGGATAAGAAAGTGGGGGAAGGCAGTTGCAGACAAGGCCATCACTACCCTATGCGCACGTAAACTTGTTTCCGGAAAGCTTTCTGTTGGAATCTTGTCAGGTATGATCTGGGCAGTTTGTGGAAGAACTTTGTGTTCCTACCTCCCCCGCCATCTCTCCCTCTGTGTGTGTGTTTTTGCGCGCGCGCGCGCACGCCGACACCTGTTTCTTTTTAAGTTTGGCGTATTTTTATTGCATCGACTAATTGCTGTTATGGCTGGGAATGCACCAGGTTAGCAATGGGCAAATAAAAAAGTATAAAAAATACCAAAATTCCTGGCTTGAGTAGTTAGTAGTAGTAAATGTTAGGTAAAGTTGCGTATAGCAACGTGCCATGAAGGCCGCATATTCTCGAGCCCGACCATTTTGGAGGTGATACGATCAGCACCACGCTCCAGCTGCCTTTTTATCGCCAGGGTTGTAGTAGAAATGAGAAAATAGAAATGTTTTGCATTCTGCGTATGTGACAGTATTCTTTGGATATTGTCCTTGAAGTGTCTGTTAACATCCTAACCTGCAGTTTCTTTCAGGATAAACTAGTTGAAGGCCACGAGGGGTTCCTGAGAAGTAATGAACATATCACAGAATGCGCAATAGTTTAGCTCAAGTTTCTTGGGAGGAGGAGGGGGGGAGAATTATATACAAATTTATTCTACGAATGCTTACGTCATTGTGACCATGGAATGTTTGCAGACTAACGAGGATCTGGCGTGTAGACACAAGGCCAGCATAATGGTCTGTGGAGTTTGGGCTGTGTCCTACGTTTGTGATTGCCTTCCACAAATTTCATCTTAACACACCTTTCATCCGTATCTATATGATTACTCAAAAGTGGAAGAAAAGCGAGGGAAAATAAGTAAAGCAATGGGTCATTGTGTCCCTGCGTTTTTCAATATTTCTTCCTGATCGAAAATTAATGTTTCATGGATGTAATGCATCACTATAGTCATGCGAATTATTATTTTCCGTCATCATTGTGTGCTTAATCATTCCTTAAAACATAAACTTTAACGCTATTGTCCTTAGTGTAAACGATCTTAACTGTGTGGAAGTTTTTATGTAGGCAAAAAAATGGTTAAGAGTAAATCCCAATTGATTGTTAGAAATATAAAATATTATAACTCTGACGTGACGCATATTAACTGTTCTTAGTTCGCTGTCAAGGAACGATTTCTCCTAACTACAAAGGATTTCGGCCTCCGTGGTAGAGTGGTTAACAGCTTGCTTAAACACCGCCTTGGCATTGTGTTCGTTCGGTGTTCATTGTGACTGTCCCTTCATCAATTTCATCATTTCATCGCTCATCTCTCATCCTCATCGTTGCGTTTAGCCAAAAGTGGCAGAAAAGCGAAGTAAAATAATCCAAATCAAACATAAATAAGAATCTGAAAAATATTCCATTACCAAAAATAAAATATATACAGTAATTACTTTGTTGACACTGCAGTTCTTTGGCAGTGTGTAGCTGTCTTAGGGTCGTATGTTCGAATTAGCCGACCTCAAAATATACTAAGAGTGAACGATTAATGGAAATGGGGATGCACATTTCTATTACTTTAGTAACCGTTCAGTCGTAAATCCTGTGGACACAGTGTGATTTTTGTGCAAGGAAGGGTTCCTGGGACATCAACTAGGTCTACGTTGACTTATAACATTACGAGGATTACATAGATTACCCCGTAAAACTTACAAGTTATTCACCGTAGATTCATTCTACAGAATGATTTTCCCCGTAAATAAGAGTACGTTTAAGGCAGTGAATCCAACTTCTCTTTCACAAATACTATATGCAATAAAAAATAAATGTATAAATACATTATTTAAATGTTATAAAACATTTATCTGTGCCGTGAATTGTTATGATAGATCCTAAAACGTATAAACTGGTTAATGAATACGCTCTTAAAAGTTGCTACTCAAACTCCAGTGGGTTGGTGCTACTGCTGTGAAAGAAACAAATGCAACGCAATGTACACCGAGGGGACTCCAGCCGAGGAAAGGCTTTGCGGCCATACTCGTTTAGAAGATTTGCTTTAATTATTAATGCTTCAGACTTCATCCTGGATGGGGAATGGCCATATTACTTTAAAATATTTTTACAAACCTTTATGCTGTAATACTTAACAAACAAATAGAAAAAAAATAACTACAACTCAAGGCAATTTTAGATTTCCACTTTTATCGTAAAGACCAGTGGAGATATATAACAATGTAAATTCACTGTAGTGTAAAAAATAGCAAAAATTCTTGACGACATGCATAATTTCTTGACTTTTTCTTGGTAGTCCTACCTGTTGATTTCTTGACTGGTAGACATTATGCATGTGCATCATCTACAATCTGGCCTAGGGCCTCCCCGATGGCGCAGTGGTAGCATCGTTGCCTTGTAATCAAGGGGTCCCGGGTTCGATACCCGGTGGAGGCACAAGTGGTTCGGATCCCACTTTAAACTGTAGGTCCAGTCCCGATTAGCCTTACTGTGCATAAAGTGGACTTAAAACACCAAATCAATCCAATCCAATACAATCTGGTCTGGCCTGCTAAATGGATGTGTGTATTCTTTAATTGCTGATTTGTATGAAGTTACATTGGTGTTAATTTGCTTTCATTGTTAGGTTAGGCAGGTCAGGTTTAGGGCTATTACTTACTAAATACTTACCAACACCTGATCATGTAATTTCTGGTCTTGAGCACTCTATGCTATTCTCTCTACCTGGTGATGCACCCATTTTTAATTTAAAATAACTTCTTAGGAGTAAGTTCAGCAACACTGCCAATGGATGCAATAAAATAAGATAAAATACAATGTCATGGTATGATTCAGGTAATTACTTTTGCTGGTGCAAATAGAAGCATATGCTGTTCTTCAGCACCTGGTGAGAATAATCGCAGCCAAATATAAATGACAGGAAAAATAAATGGTGTTCACGTTGTTGGTTTAGTACTGAATGTACTATATATTATCGGTAGCCAATGGAATATCAATACGAGATTCATATTTTATCCTGCAAGGAAAAATGTGCATGTTAAGTGTAAAATTAGTTTTTTTATCCATGCCAGTACAGGATTCCGGTAGTGTTTATTATTGGTAGCCGATGGATATCAAGTCTTCCTCATATATGCCTATTCTAACTTTTCAATTTTATGATGAACCAAATGTAACTTATTGGCACTTTTAGCACTTCATTATGTTAGCTCATAATAAATAACATTTTTAAATCTTTATTTCAGTGAATATCAAAAGCGGTCAAATCAAGAGGAAAGTACATAGTTAGACACCCAGTTACAGATGTTGCTCAAATATAAGTATACATATTCTATCTAGTCAATACAGTAAAAATTATGTGAATTTTTAAGAAGTTTGCTGTCCATTTTATTTCAATCTTTTTTCTGTCTGCCACATAAGGGAGTTTGGTAGCCTTTTTCGGAGTGACTATTTTCACCAAGTGGTGAGGCTAGCTTTTGAGCTACTTTCACCAGATTTTTAACTGCATGTGCATGTTCTGCAACCTAACCTGGCCTGCTACACGGATGTGTGTGTTCTTTAGTTGTTGATGTGTGTGAAGCTTACTTTGGTGTGCATTTATTTTCGTGCAGGAAACAACTACTTCTTTTCTGCACATCACGGAGTTGAAAATGCACCGCAAGGTGTTCTGATGTAGACTGGTACTTCTAATATGTCACATAAGTACGAAGGGGTATTACCTTCCTAAATGCTTTCGTTGTTAGGTTAGGTACGTCAGGTTTAGGGTTTTTAGCATTAAAATTACTTCGGTTCAGTAAATACTTTCCAACACCTGATCATGTAATTTTTGGTCTTCACAGCATTTTCTGCTATTCTCACTACCTGGTGACTAGTAGTCACACCCATTTTTAATTTAATAGAACTTCTTAGCAGTACGTTCAGCAATACTGCCAATGTATATAAAATGTATATAATAAAATAAGATAAAAGACAATGTTATGATTCAGGTAATTATTTTGCTAGCAAAAATAGCCCTACGTGCTGTTCTCGGCACCTGGTGAAAATAGCCTTACATGCTATTCTCACCACCTGGTGAAAATAGTCGCAGCCATAATTTTTTGTCATGATTTTCCAGTTCAAATGAGTGGAACGGTCATCCATCCATCTGTAGTGGAGTGCATGGAAAGATTTGTGCAATTATCTATACCATAATGACATAGAATAGGAGCGAGATATTAGAAAAGGTTGATGCACATTTAGTATGTTTTGTATATCTAGAATACTTGAAATTAAATCTTTGGAAGTTAACCTAATATTTGTGACAATGTTTTGCCTTAGCTAGATAATTGCTTACATAATTGAAATAATTTCACTTAATTGTATGTTGGGTCTCCCCAATGGTGTAGTGCTATTGCTCTGTCACTTTGTAATGGAGGGCTCAATCCATGGTGGAGGCACATTACACAGTGGTTGGAATACCGTGTGAAGTGTATGTTTAAGATTCGCCCTTCCATTTTGACATCACCTCTTTCCCTTTGTGTCCTCTTAACTCCATTGTCTTGGGGGGGGAGGGGATAGTTTTAACTAATGTTCATTATAGGCTTTAAAAATAATAAAGGCAGGGACGTCGTTAGGGGGGGACTGGAGGGGCTCTGGCCCCGGCAGTTGTAACTCTGTCCCCCGCAAACAAAATTTTGATCTCTTAAAAATTATCCTAAATTAATACTACGTATTATTTTCTGGTAAATTTGTAGCAGAGTTGGAAACACTGAGCGGGAACAAACCTGCTATTCCGAAGAAAATCTTCGGAAGCAAATGTAGGACAGCAAAATTCCACCCTTTCGTTGCTTACCAGTTTATAACCAAAGGAATAAAATCTGCCTGCTTTGAGGTTATTACCCTTGCCCTACCCTAAGTTTGTGAAAACCTTTTGCCTTTTGTTGCAAATGACCCTTCCGTTACAGATGGAATCAAGACTCCGCCGAGGCCGAGCGGTCAACAGTAGGGGGTCGAGCGACATATGGAGAGAGTTCTCCAGTACTGACATTGTTCTGAGACTTAAAATTGCTCCTTGCTTCAGCTTCAGAGCCACAGATTAGCTTTGTGTTCTTGTTTGCGAGCAAGGTCTGCTATCGGGTTGCTACGGTCACTGCGTTTTTATTCGTGTGTGGGAAGAGTTCTAGCGTTGTTGTGCATTTCCATTTTGAATGGATAAATTTATCAAAACTGGATATTTTAAAACTATCTCGAAACATGTGGAACATGACGACAATGAAGATGATGTTGATCCAAGTTCTGACGTTCCAAAGTTAGGCAAAACAAGTGAATGTACTAATGTGAAAATAATTACTGATCTTGGGGTAGATAATCCTAGGCAACCACTTTTGCAAAACTATCCAAATACTACGTTCGGAAAGCGAAAGCGATTATTTCAAAAATACTGGTTTGCATCTGCGCCGTGGCTAGAATATAGTGTGGAACTTGACGCATGCTTTTGTTTTCCATGCCGTAAATTTGGCACAGATTCAGGATATGCAGAATCAAGTTTCAGGAAAGTAGGGAATCGCAACTGGAAGAAACCATGTGAAAAAATTAAGGAAAACGGAGGAACGTCCTATCATCTAAAATGCATGGAACTGTGGGCGAATTACAAAGTGAGTACCAATCAGTTTTGTAAAACAATTTATATGTGTGTGTGTGTGTGTGTGTTCGTAGTTTAACTTAAATAATGAAATATGTATATGTCTGTATATCGAGTGTTCAAATTGAAAAAATGCTGAGGAGAAAAGTCATATCAGCTTCCCTTTTCAAATTTTGAGATTTGTACCTAAAACATACGGACTGGTGGTTCAAAGTAAATAACACAAATTTTCCAATTAATGTACAAGAGTTCAGTAATCACTGATCTCGTCTCAGTGGACTTTTAATTCATATCAGAATTATTTTTCTTAGAGGAAGGCAAATTAATCAGGAAATATGTTCTCATCAAATACATATTGTAATTTGCAAACCAACAGTAACAGTATTAATTTTAATGTAAAATTCAGTACAGAAACTGACAATTTATATGCTGATATTAATGTAATATTTACTTGAAGTTGAAAGAAATGATTACGTCAAATTGTTAGCAATAGCAAAATATGATCGAGAATATTTAAGAGGAAAATTCTTTACCTGGTCAGGAGTTAAATTAAAAATTTCAATTTGAACACTGGATGTACTTTGATTTTCGTTTCCTGATTTTACATTACTTTACTGACACTTCTGGCTAATGTCAAAGATATGCAACGGTGATACAAGAAATTAATGCATGGACAGTAACAAAAAAAGCGCCTGCCTCTCCAGGCGAGGACATCGCGTAGCGGTAATGTCGTCACCGTATAATTAAGAGGTCCTGGCCTGGGTTCGATATCTAGTGGACGCACATAGTGGTTTGGATCCAACTTTAAACTGTACGTCCAGTCCCGATTGGCATATCTGTGCATGAAGAGGACTTAATACAAAAACTCACGGACTCGAACTTAGATCAATTTGGGACAAAATCGTCATTCGGTACCTAACGTGCTCAGCCACTGAGGCGGCTAGAATTCAATAGGTTTTCATTTTGGCTATTTTACCTTTTTTTACTATCTCGTAGGTTAATTTTTACAAGTCGATGTGGATGGATGAATGATGGACGGATGGAAAGGTGATGGGAGCATAGACAAACAGAATGAGTCACCAATGGCTGGTGGAGGTTTGAACATGGGATCTCTGATTCCGTAGCCCTTTACGCTTACCACTCCGCCACGAACACTGGAATAAATTAAATAAGTAATGCCATTGTTTAGAATGTATGTCGGGGAGAGTGGAAGCCTAGCTAATAACAATGTACACTAATGCATTGTTGGCATTGCTAGCAGATGTTAACGGTCTACCGATACCTCACACAACGGAGAAATAATCTTTACCTATATTTGCATTGTTTTAAAAAAATATATATAGCACTGACGAACGAAGGAACAAAGCTAATCTTTATGGTCTAGAGCAGGAATTTCCAAACTTTTTCGTTTCGCCGCGCCATTAGTGTTTCAAGATTTTTTCACGGCGTCCAAATCAGAATGTAGGCCTATCTAATACTTGCTTTGATTGATTGATTGATTGAATTGATGTTTTAAGTCCATTTCATGCACAATAAGGCTAATCGGAACTGGACCTACAGTTTAAAGTGGGATTCGAACCACTATGTGCCTGCACCGGGTAACGAACCCGTGACCCCTTTATTACAAGGTGGCGACTCTAACACTACGCCACCGGGGAGGCCCTATCTAACACTTGTAACGCTCTGTTAGTGTGCATAGGTTGCTTTCCTTAAGTTAAAAAATAAACATGTATTTCAAATTCAGAAACATTTTTTATGTAAAATGTTCTAAATAAGAACATGTATTTGGAACAATCATATCAATGACTGAATTTCAGTGAAAATATTGGAACATCTCGCGGCGGCCCCGTACGCCTACCAGGGTGCCGCGACGCACACTTTGGGAACCACTGGTCTAGAGATTACAATTTCTGTAAAACTGAGTCCGAGGTTTGAATCCTGAAGGAGATATTATTTTCTTTCACTATTACAATAACTGATCCCATTGTCGTCATAATCAAAAATAGTTTAAAGTCCATTTTATGCTCAAATAGATTAATTGGAACTGGATTTATAATTTAAATTTGACTCCGACCCATTGTGCAATGTGTCTCCATCGGGACTTGAACCTGGCACTCTTTGGTTACAAGGCAACGTGGTAAACCACACCGAGGAGGTCCGCCGTGGTAAACGTGACGTTGTAATAAATATGCAATATAAAGCAAAAACATGAATTTATTATGAAGAATGTTAAAAAACAACAACAACAACAAACAGAACATTTGATTTGAGTCGCCAATAATATTCTGCATATTACATATCATAATTGTGATGGCGATTTGTGAGTTTTCCTTCATTAATTGCCATTCATGATCGTCAACATTGCGATTAACTAAAAGTAACAGAAAAGCGGCACAACATTTAAAAAAATATAATATACGTAGAATAAAAAAAATAGGTGTGAAACTGAAAAAGAAAGGTAATAACAAGTTGATATTTACTACCTATTTTTTGTGCTTTTTGAAGTTGTCACATTTTGTCATTCTTGGCGCCAATTTACCTGTCTATTTAGCATGCTTTGTGGCTATTATAAACCCGCTCCCTACTGATAACACGAACTCAAGACAGAAATAAACAAAGTGTGAAAACACCTACTTCAGTGTCTTTGTGCACGATACTTGCACAAACCATCAACGTTGTTTTGGGAGAATGCAGGATGCAAGTTAAGAGGTGCACAATTTTCGAAATTGCCGCAAAAAAAGTGGCACGCATCTATTTTTCCTACTACATCTCGAGGCACTGGTGTACACATGGGGGAGCTGATGCGGCTATAACTCTCCCGAAATTTCTGTCTTTGAACAACTTTCAAAAGGAAGCTTAAAAGTGGTTAATTATGAAATATGTTATACTGTCTCTCCCCCTCCCCTCTGAAAAAAACCTGCACACGTTAGTGTCTAGAGGAGATTTACAAATCACTCGCATAATTTAAAGTGCTGTTTGCGCTGGAATACTACTAAATGTGCTAGAATTTAAATTTGACAATAATTTCAATGTTAAAAGCGTCATTATTATTATTATTATTATTATTATTATTATTAATGTTTTTATAACGTCCTATTATTGTTATAATTACGTCCCTGCCTAAATTCACAGCCAGAAATAAGATTGATTGATTGATTGAGTTGTTTTAAGTCCACTTTGTGCACAGTAAAGTTAATCGGGACTGGACCTACAGTTTCAAGTGGGATCCGAACCACTATGTGCCTCCACCGGGTATCGAACCCGGAACCCCTTAATTACAAGGGAACGACGGTACCACTGCGCCATCGGGAAGGCCCAGAAATGAGAATAAAACGCTATCTTCTTTCTTCAGGAAAGCAACATCTTGACAGGCGGCCCTAAGACCAGCACAAAGCTTGAATGGAGACAATACAACAAGCTTGTTCAACAAATGTTGGCGAGATGGTTGCGGAAAACCAAAGGCGGCACTGCGTCCCAAATACTCTCTGAACTGCCCGTCATAAAATGTTCCTGCGAGACCTATTTCTAATCTGTGGTTGTCACTGTATGACTAGACCCTTTTGTGTCGAACCTGACAAATTGCAGGGAGCGGTCTTTCTTGCTTTAAGGGATTAAGGGAAGGAAATGGCATTCAAATGGCAGGGAAGACTTATCCCTGGGTTGAGTTATTGTACCCCTGCTGTTTCAGTGCACCGTTTCTGTAAGGCAATACGCAAATACGGTTAAATTTTCCCTTCCCCAGTAAACCTTTGTTTTCGATTCATTCTGCTAGATTTTGCTTCTATCCAGGGTGCCAAGTACCAGAACAGTCCAATGACCTCGTTGCCTTCGAGCAAGCAATAACTTTAGTGAGGTGGTAGGAGGGCTTGGGGAGGGAGGAGGGGCAGATGCAAGAGGACGAAGAAAATGTAGCAGTTTACTTACATGATGACTCGTGAAAGTATTTGTTATTGCCGGTTTGAAAGAATGAAAGGAATGAAATTAGTAATATTTTTCTTGTTCGCTTCGAGTAGTGCTAACTTATTGTTTCAAAATAATACTTGGTACGAGTGCTTTTTTATCCTCTTTTTTTATCAATTGAATATCAGTTTTTGACATATTTTGACAATTTTTTGTCGATGTTTTAGCGTTTAGCGATGTTTTAGTAAAATTTCCCTTTTTTCCCACTCATACTTGGTACGAATGCCACGATCTTACGTGATATAACTTAACCTATTCATTTCTTTTTTGCTAAACTACACGAGAGCCTCTACATGCTTTGACCTAGTTTAGAGAGTAGTATGTATGGTACGTTCTGGCTGCGCCCTTTGACCTACTTTTTTATTTTACGACGTTTTACGGACTAAACTAACCTACAATGAGAGAAAAATGGAGAGAAAAAGCTCTGGCATCACTTTTTAAGCTATTTTTTACCTCCTGCAAATTTTGCTCTTATGCTAACTCGCCTTTTGACCTACTTTTGAAATGACTTACGACATTTTCCTATAAGTCAGCTGTCTCCTCTTACTGTAAGGTCCCTCAGTGTAATCTACTACGACCTGCTAATAGGCTTCTGCTCTCAGCGTAATCCGTTTTACGGACTAAACTAACCTACAATGAGAGAAAAATGGACAGAAGAGAAGCTCTGGCATCATTTTTTTTTAGCTATTTTTACCTCCTGCAATTTTGCTCTTATGCAAACTCATCCTTTGACCTACTTTTGAAATGACTTACGACATTTTCCTATAAGTCTGCTGTCTCCTCTTACTGTAAGGTTCCTCAGTGTAATCTACTACGACCTTGCTCTCAGCGTAATCTGCCACGAGATGTTTTTTTAAACTCTCATGTGTGATCTTCTACAATATGTGGCCCCCTGCTACGACCTAACGGGACCTCTCTCCTACGATGGTTTTGGGCCCCCAATGCTACGATGTTTTTTTTTTCTCCTCATGATGCAAAAAATGGTATTGTAGCGGTATTTGAAATCGAGTGTGCTGCGTGAAGGGCATGTTCAGTGAACAATAGGAGAGCTGGAAGAGTACTTCCTGGCTTTTCATCGAAAAAAAAACGGGGGGGGGGATCGTGGTCCTTTACCAGCGCGTACGTCTGGTCCCGGATAGATTTTATGAACGTGGTCGCGAAATTCAACAGAGTCGTGGTGGTGTCTCGATTTTTCACATCCTCCGCGGGCTTTTTCGGAATTTCGATCTTGGCCTTTTTCAGGCACGCCTCGGAAAAAGTCGTAACGCATTCTCTGAGCAAAGTTAAAATTGGTTCGTCGTCGTTTCCTCTGTCTTTCCCACCCTTCTTGTTGTACTGCTTGGAGAGTTGACGCAGGAACAACCGTTTGAACGATTTCAGGTTCGAAGTTGCAGAATTTTTGAAAACGGTGTAACTTCTATCCAAGGATAATTTTTCCACGTTCTCTTATCTTGAAACCTGAACACGTACATCAGGAGCAGATCTGCATTTAATTTTAGAAAGATGGGGTACACATTCCGGCCCAACCCATCGAAATGATAAAAAGTTCTTTGGTTACGGTTTCGGCCATGATCTTCTGCAACCTGGCCGTCCGCGTCTTCTCGTCGGCTATCAAGAACGTGTCGGTCAATTTCTGCACGAGTCGCTTGATGTGTTCGTGATTCGAAACGTAAGCTATATTTTTTTCGTACAATTCGAGGAGGGCTCCCACGTCCAAATGGTTGACGTACCCGAGAGCGACGGAGGATGATTTCAGCACCTCGCAAGTGCAGGAGAAGCTGGTCCCCCAACCCTGGGGACGATCGAAGTTGATGCTGGCAGAGAGCGCAAGATGGTGAAGCCCATACAAGATCGAAAAAACGAAAGATTCGAGTACAATCTCCAACAACGCGATGAACATGTGAAGCATGTTCTTCTCGTCCGTGAGAGGAGCCAAAATGGAATTCACCAATTCGATGACGGGCGGATTGCCTTCGTACCTGCTATCCAAAAGCGTAGAAGGTTCGAAACAGCCGCACCCATGCAGATCGATATGTATTTTTGTTGTACAGAAGCTTCGAGTATCGAGTTGAGGACATATTATTCCTAGTAAATAGAATCTCATTGAATTTTGGGTTGATCGTGCGTTTTTGTATTCACTCCAAGAAATTCTATATAAAATAACATACCTGAAAATTGTATCGCTAATATACTAGATTTTTTGGTTTGTGTGATCTGAGAAAGCATAATGGAATCCACCAGTTTGATCGAATGTGTTACTTGCGAAAAATTAATATCTAAAACTAATATTAGCAAGCACAGGGCAAGATGTAACGAAACAGCTTCGAGTTTAAATCGTTCGTTACCTTCTAAGCCTTGTGCTCGATGTAGGAAAATGATCAGCATTGCAAATTTAAGTAAACACCTCAAAATTTGCAAACCATCGACCGGACAAGCATCGAAAAGGAAAATCGATGATCCAGAAACGGAAGCTTCCACTTCCAAGCAAATTAAATTATCTAATGAACGCAAACCAATTAGATCTGCATTCAACGACCAACTCCAGGATTTTTCAATTAAGTCAGAACCAGGCCGTGACATCCTTAGTTTCTTGGATGAAACGAAAACATCTGTACTAAATATTTTAAAAGATAAACTTGAAAACAACTCTATAAAAGTATACGTTCTTCTGTTTTCCGAATACGAAAAAGTCGATGGTACAACGAGTATTTTTTATCATCGTACAAAAAACCAGACTCTTTATTTTGCTGACGTCGAAAATTTAGACAACTTCTATTATAAAGTTACCAATGAGCTGGTTAAGAAACATGACGATTTCGAGGCTAAAGGGTCGGGATGGTCTCTGTGTGGAAGTCCTCACACGTTAACTGTTTACGTGAACCAATTCTCGCCTCTTCGCGCTTCCAGCTACGTTCCTCTTCCACCGAACATTCAACACAAGAGGGCTGTGTTAAATATACAGAACAGCGATAACAAGTGTTTCCTTTGGTGTATATTGGCTGCACTGCATCCTGTTTATTGCAAAAATAATCCACAGTGGGTTGGACATTACAAACAATACGAGTCCGAGTTTGAAAGTGTAATGTCTGGCATCCAATACCCGGTGACATTGTCGGATATAACAAAGTTTGAAAATCGTGCAGGAAAACGCATCGCTATTAATGTATATTCCTTCACGTCAGATAAATATCTCGTGCATCCCGTCAGGATAAGCGATATCGACGATGACGATGCTCGTGTGATTAATCTTCTTCTAATTTCAAACGAGGATGTTCATCACTACACGCTAATTCGTTCTCTATCAAGTTTGGTCAGAAGTCAAACTACCAAGTATGCAAACCACATCGAAGTTTGCCCGAGATGCCTAACCACGTTCAACGATAAAAAACAAGTCGATTATCGAAATTACACCGGACGTCAGATTGCTATCGAGAAACTTGCCGAACATAAAATTTATTGCGGTGACAACAGACCGACTCGCATGTTGATGCCGAAATCAAAAGAGGTCGAAGAATTTAGGATGCATAAGGCATCGTTGGAACATCCCGCAATCATCATTGCTGATTTTGAGTCTTTTCTCAAACCGTTGTCGTACTGCGAACCAGACCCCGAACTTTCTTCCACAACACCGTATTAGTTGCACGAAGCCCCGAGTTTCGGATATGTTGTTGTGCAACAGGATAGGATAGATGAACCGTATGTTTACCGAGGACCAGACGTAATCAAACATTTTTTTGAAAAGATGGTTGAAGAGGTTGAGACCATTGGCAGCCTCTTACGCGAATCGAAACCAATGCTTCCATTATCCAGCGATGAACTTCAAGCTCACAATAACATTGAAACGTGTCCGGTGTGCGATCAACGTTTCACCGACGAGAACCGGAAAGTATTTCACCATAATCACTTCACCGGAAACTACATCGGTGGAATCTGTAACACGTGTAATCTAAAGATCCAAAAACCTACGTTTGTCCCCATATACCTTCATAATGGCAGCGGTTACGACTTCCATCTCTTAATTCGGAATCTTGGATATGATAGACAAAAAATAAATATTCTAGCAGAGAATGAAGAAAGGTACATCAGTGTCAGCAAGCGAGTATTGATTCCGGGAACAAACGAAACTGTGGAGATGAGATTTTTAGATTCTTACAGATTTTTATCTGCCAGCCTGGACGCTCTTGCCAGCAAACTTTCGGCTGAACAATTCAAAATTACAAAAGCTAGTTTTCCCAACGTAGACATAGAAATGATTAGACGTAAAGGGATTTATCCTTACGAATATGTTAGTGATAATTCTAAATTTAACGACGACACTCTTCCACCTCAAAAATAATTTTACAGTCGACTCGGAGAGAAAGGAATCACGGACGATGAATACGAACACGCGCAACGGACAAATTAGGATGTAGGACACTCGGCGATTATCACGATGCCTACTTAAAACTGGACGTGACAATACTCGCGGATGTTTTTCAAGCATTCAGGAAAACGTCGGCGAATATTTACAAATTAGATCCTGCATATTTTTACGGTCTCTCGGGCTTAGCGTGGTCTGCCATGTTATTACAGACAAAAATAAAACTCGAATTGATACCGGACGTGGACATGTTATATTTTATCGAGAGGGGGATACGAGGTGGAATGGTGCAATGCGTACAGAGACATGCAAAAGCAAATAACGTTCACATGACAGAAGAATACGATCCTAACGAACAATCGAAATACATATTTTATGTGGATGCAAATAATTTATACGGACATGCTATGATACAAAAACTTCCTTACGGCGGGTTCGAATGGGTGGATACCACTTCCATTAACATTAATAATTTCAACGACTGTGAATTTGGCTTGTTTATAGAGGTGGACCTCGAATTCCCCGACCATCTACACGATTACTTCAAAGATCTACCTCCTGCACCCGAACTAAAATGGTCGCCTGATTCAAATCAACGTAAGCTTCTGTTAACATTGGATAGGAAAGAGAGATACGTTCTCCATTACAAAAATCTTCAATTCTTAATCGACTGTAAAATTATTTTTGAGGTGGAAGAGTGTCGTCGTTAAATTTAGAATTATCACTAACATATTCGTAAGGATAAATCCCTTTACGTCTAATCATTTCTATGTCTACGTTGGGAAAACTAGCTTTTGTAATTTTGAATTGTTCAGCCGAAAGTTTGCTGGCAAGAGCGTCCAGGCTGGCAGATAAAAATCTGTAAGAATCTAAAAATCTCATCTCCACAGTTTCGTTTGTTCCCGGAATCAATACTCGCTTGCTGACACTGATGTACCTTTCTTCATTCTCTGCTAGAATATTTATTTTTTGTCTATCATATCCAAGATTCCGAATTAAGAGATGGAAGTCGTAACCGCTGCCATTATGAAGGTATATGGGGACAAACGTAGGTTTTTGGATCTTTAGATTACACGTGTTACAGATTCCACCGATGTAGTTTCCGGTGAAGTGATTATGGTGAAATACTTTCCGGTTCTCGTCGGTGAAACGTTGATCGCACACCGGACACGTTTCAATGTTATTGTGAGCTTGAAGTTCATCGCTGGATAATGGAAGCATTGGTTTCGATTCGCGTAAGAGGCTGCCAATGGTCTCAACCTCTTCAACCATCTTTTCAAAAAAATGTTTGATTACGTCTGGTCCTCGGTAAACATACGGTTCATCTATCCTATCCTGTTGCACAACAACATATCCGAAACTCGGGGCTTCGTGCAACTAATACGGTGTTGTGGAAGAAAGTTCGGGGTCTGGTTCGCAGTACGACAACGGTTTGAGAAAAGACTCAAAATCAGCAATGATGATTGCGGGATGTTCCAACGATGCCTTATGCATCCTAAATTCTTCGACCTCTTTTGATTTCGGCATCAACATGCGAGTCGGTCTGTTGTCACCGCAATAAATTTTATGTTCGGCAAGTTTCTCGATAGCAATCTGACGTCCGGTGTAATTTCGATAATCGACTTGTTTTTTATCGTTGAACGTGGTTAGGCATCTCGGGCAAACTTCGATGTGGTTTGCATACTTGGTAGTTTGACTTCTGACCAAACGTGATAGAGAACGAATTAGCGTGTAGTGATGAACATCCTCGTTTGAAATTAGAAGAAGATTAATCACACGAGCATCGTCATCGTCGATATCGCTTATCCTGACGGGATGCACGAGATATTTATCTGACGTGAAGGAATATACATTAATAGCGATGCGTTTTCCTGCACGATTTTCAAACTTTGTTATATCCGACAATGTCACCGGGTATTGGATGCCAGACATTACACTTTCAAACTCGGACTCGTATTGTTTGTAATGTCCAACCCACTGTGGATTATTTTTGCAATAAACAGGATGCAGTGCAGCCAATATACACCAAAGGAAACACTTGTTATCGCTGTTCTGTATATTTAACACAGCCCTCTTGTGTTGAATGTTCGGTGGAAGAGGAACGTAGCTGGAAGCGCGAAGAGGCGAGAATTGGTTCACGTAAACAGTTAACGTGTGAGGACTTCCACACAGAGACCATCCCGACCCTTTAGCCTCGAAATCGTCATGTTTCTTAACCAGCTCATTGGTAACTTTATAATAGAAGTTGTCTAAATTTTCGACGTCAGCAAAATAAAGAGTCTGGTTTTTTGTACGATGATAAAAAATACTCGTTGTA